>NC_056732.1:1123934579-1124289579 GCF_019279795.1 Protopterus annectens
TATATCTATTTGTACATCTGTCAGGCTTTTCTTTACAGTCATAATTATGTCCCATGATACAAAGGTACAATATCCAGCAAATTAATGCATAGGATTAAGGCTATTACCTGCTCATAGGTATTGTTCTATGCTTCTTAATCTGATTCAGTGAGCATTCATTTACTCACTGGGTGACTCTGTACAAGCCACTGAACTAAATACTGCTACTTGTGTGTCTCTGAAAAGAGACATGAGTGCCATGTGTTTACAGAGGTAACAAACAAATAAATATATTCACAAGTGCCAGGTGGTATACATGTGTGTGTGTGTGTGTGTGTGTGTGTGTGTGTGTGTGTGTGTGTGTGTGTGTGTGTGTGTGTGTGTGTGTGTGTGTGTGTGTGTGTGTGTGTGTGTGTGTGTGTGTGAGACTGTTGTGCGGACACTATGGAGTTGTGTATACTGTTTCAAAAATTGCCAAAATATGACACCTTCTACATTAATGCTTTGGCCTTCTGTACAGCATGTCTTTTCTCTCTCTCGCTCTCTTTTGCTTTCATAACATGGAGATAAGATGTTTTTTATAAAAAGCTTTGTGTAGTAGATGTGATCAAGCGATGAAATAGCAATACATAGGTATGTATTTATGGCTTAAACATAAATGCTCATCATAATAACATGAAATGTAAAAGAATAGGAGCACACAGTTAATTAAATACTATGCCTGAGCAATCCATTATAGGTGGATTACACAGAAGAGGAAGACTGGATTACATATGTTCATTTATAGAGGTATAATTAAACAATACACCTGGTCCATGAGAAAACCTGCATTAAAAAACAATGGTTATGAGACAGATTAGAGAATTATCCAAGTCAGTTTAAGGATTACAGTTAAGCAATGGAGACCAGTTTGTAGACTGTTGTTGTTGTTTTTCTTTTGGCTTTTCCCGGTTAGGGCTCGCCACAGTGGAACTCCGATCCACTAATGATTGGCAGTTAATTTTTTTTATGGTGCTGAGGTGCCAGCCCGATACCCAGCCTTCAACGAAGGCACGCCCATTCACACATGACTTTCGAATGCCACTTGACCGCGAGGAGGACATGCAGACTCCACACAGAAGGCGCTCCAGCCGAGATAATTTCTATAAATGGAGGCATCAAAAATCTGGACAAAGGCTCTTGAAAAGTAGGTACATCTGGCCCAAAATCTGGATAACTGAATAGCATGTTATTTGAATAACTAATATGATAAGCTCTTTTATTTCCATTAAGAATGTGTGTTGTCATCACTCAAAAAAAGTTTTACATTTGGTATAACTTTCTCACTTCTGTTCATTATCATAATGGAAAAAAAAAACATGAACAATGAGTTCGTATTACAAGAGTCAATTAAATTTTTGCCAATCTTATAATTCCACATTTTCTGCCATGTTAAAGTTTATTTACAAAGTAAACATGAAAAATTTAATTTTAATAAATAAAAGATATAATAATAAACAAGAACTAGTTAAACCACATATACCAGATAAACGAGATTTATATAGTTCTGCTTTCAACACATGCTTTATTTTGGGTATTGGCTCACACCAGTACCATATTAGCATATGTTTAAAACTTTCTCCTGTTTTCTTACTGCATAGCTTTCACTTTATTGACCCTTTATTATCATTCTACTGAAATTTCTTTTTCTGGTACTCTTAAATCATGGTGCAGACTAGTCTTGTCACCTGAGACATGAGGCTATAACAAACTGCCTATTAAGTTTCCCTTAGTGCAAATCATGAAGATAAAAGTGATATGTCTGATACCTAGACAACTAAATCAGAAAAGAGAACACAAATGCATACCATGCACACTGACATACTATATAATATATAATGTAAGCTATTATTTGATAAATTGATATGCTGATGTAAACTCTGGAAGTTATTCAAGCTGTCTATATATATTTTTTTGTCACCTATTAAAGAATTTTGACAGTAAAGACAGCATTACCTTTGGGTTGTTACCTGATGTTTCAGTATAACTCTACATTATGTTAGCTTAGTGTTATTATAGTCATGTTTTGGCAAATGTGTCAGACTCATAAATGTAAGAGTATGCAATTGCATGTGGCCTATTTTTCGAATTTAGCTCTGGAATGTTCTAAACTCTGACAATTCAGCTGGTATGTTACAAAGTATATTCATTATTTATTTATTTGTCCTTTGTTAACCAGGTTAGTCCACTGGGCTGGGGGCCTATTTTCAGTGGAGACCCAAGTAGAAAAACTCCACAAACACAAGATAAAAAAGATGATCCACAAAAAAATAATACTCATATATCATAACCATACTAAGTTACATTGTAAGTTTAATAACATGAAAAAGGGCAAGATAAAGAGACGTGAGTAGCAACATTAATGTTTTGTAGATATCATTAGAAGTATGCATTTTGTGCATGTACAACAACAAAATTATAGAGGTCGAGTTGGTGGAACAAAATAGAAGAATAGCAAGTTCATAGGTTCATAGGTTCATAGATTGGTACAAGGCTATCGGCCCTAGGGCCTGTACAAGCCTAGCCATAAAAATTCCCTGTCTATTTCTTCCCACAATATTTACTTCTCTGGATCCCTATCTAGCAGGGTGACTGACATGATCCCCAGGGTAAATTTCCTATCTCCCATCCAGTCATCAATGTTCCTTTTGAAGATGGACAAGGAGGCACTCTTCTTGTCATGTATGGGTAGTGTATTCCAGAGTATGGGGAGTCTCTGTGTCAGGAACCTATCCCTCCAGCATGTTTTGTTCATTGTGATGACAAGGTTTAGGTCCTTGGAGCATGTGGCTCTTATGGATTGGGATTTCTTTAAGTGTAGCATGTCCAGCAGCTCTGGGTTTGACATGGCCTTGTATGTTCAGCAGAGATCACCTCTGAGTAGACGATATGCAACAGAGTATAGCTGGAGTTTTTTTAATCGGTCAGCATAGGCCTGTGATTCTTTTAGTGAGGTGTTTCTGTGGGTCAATATTTGAAGACTGAAGACGCATTCTTTTGAATGCATCTTGGTTGAACTTAAAAGACTGAAATGACAAAATATTGAAATGGCTGTTAAGTGAATTCTTTCCCTGGGAAAGAATTTGCTTGGCTGCTTTGGTACTTTGCCATTTTCGGCACTGTAGTGCGGTCTCGGATTTGGTATATTTAAGTAGGGGGGTGTCAGGGGCAAAGCCCCCCACTTAATGTAATGTTTGTAATTGATTTTTTTTTTGTTGAAACAGCTGTTCTGACACTTCGATATTGTAGCTTTCGCTTACATAGGGTCGATTAAACACGCTTCACTTTGTTAAGTGGTTGGTAATTTAATATAGACCCACTTCTGCTGTATTTCCAGTTGTTGCAGATGTCTTGTGAGGTACATACCAAATGGGGCATTGTACTCTATGATGTGTCTAATGAGGGATGAGTACAGTGGGACAATGACCTCCTTTTTTCTGGATGAAAAGCCCTTAGTGATGAGGTGTGAGGCATAGAAGGATTTCCTGACTGTTGTGGTGATGTGGTTACTGAAGGTGAGACCATTGTCCACCTGTGTTCCTAAGTCTCTTATCACACTTTCAGTGTTTAGTGTACTGCCACCTATGTGGTAATTCGTGGGTACATGTTTTTTCCCAAAGGGGATAACTATGCACTTCTTGGCATTGAGCTTGATCCCATGGCTCTGGCACCAAACATCTGTTTCTGTAAGGCCCTTTTGTAGAATATCCACATCATTTGGGAATTCAATAATGGCCCCTAGTTTGCAGTCATCTGCGAACTTTGTTAGCCAGGGTCCCTCAGTGTTGGCCTGTACTTCAGAGAAGTAGATGCCAAACAAGAGCGATCCCAGGACTGAACCCTGAGGTACTCCACTTGTCACTTGTCTGGAGCTGGATTTGGAGTCGGCTACTTTTACAGTGTGGGTTCTGCCAGTAAGCCAGTTGGCAACCCATCGAGTAACGTAAGAATGTATGTCCAGCTTAGTAAGTTTATCTGTGATTCCAGAGTGGGGGATGGTGTTGAAGGTCTTGGCAAGGTCCAGATAGGCTTTGTGGACTGCCGTACCCTCATCCACGGCTCTGGAGACTGATTCAAAGGAGTTAATCAGGTTCAGGAGACACGATCTGCCCTTCACGAACCCAAACTGGGTGGGGTCTGGTGTTTGAAGGTTGCCAATGTCTTTGTTTATAAGTTCCATTGTAATACGTTTCATGGCCTTGCAGATCAGGCTTGTCCAACTGATGGGATGGTAGTTCCCAGGATCCAAGGTGGATCCCTCCTTGTGGAGTGGGATAACTGTAGCTGTGCACCATTTAGTGGGCATGCAGCCTGAGGTAAGGCTATGATTAAACATGATACTTAGATGAGGTGCCAGTTCATTTTGTAGTCCATGTAGTACACAGCCTGGGATGTTGTCTGGTCCCATGGATGCTGTATTCTTAGCTTTGGACAGTGCGGTTGTTACCTGTGTTGCTGTGATTACCAGAATTTGGCAATCTTTCAGTATTAAGATGGGCCCTTTGGAAGTGTAGAGAAGAATGAAGAATAATTGAAGAGACAGAGAATAGCAAAGAGTGTCATTTGTGTCAGTTATAGTGGGTGGAGTGGAAGGAGAGGTGGTAAAGTTAGATAGAGTGGAGGGGCAAAGTTGGAAGGAAAGTTTAGTTTTTAAGAGTGCTCAGCGGTGTGGCTATGAATCCACAGGACTGTAAGTATATATAATGTATGAAGGGAATAATTTTGGTGTCGTAGTGGGAGATTAGGTGGGGTGGTGGCAGTTGCAGGAGGGAGAGTTTGCTAGGTATTTTTTCAGTTCTTTTTTGAAGAGGAGTGAAGATTGGATATGTCATATGTTAGATGGGAGTTTATTCCAGGTTTGAGATATGGAGCATTTATAAACTAACTGCCAATAGTTTTGTTGGACTTGTAGGGGCTCATTAGTGCTTGATCAGTGCTACAGAGAGATTGTGCAGGTTTGTAGAGGGATAGGATGGTGGACAGGGAGTGACAGCTTTCAGGTTTGTAGAAAAGAGAATGTGCAATTTGTAGCTGTGAAAATTGGAGTAGTTGTGGGAACTCGAGCCATTGACTTTATTTAGTGCAAAGCAGTGATGGGATTTCTAGGGGAGATTACAAGCAAATCTGGCTATCTGGTTGTAGGTTTGTTCTAGATTGTTTAGGAGATTGGCTTGGATGTATGTGAATGTAGGGGAAGTGAAGAGTAGGCAGGGAAGGATATAGACTTGGGCAAGTGAGGTCCTAGTGGTGTTAGTTAAGAATTTTTTGTGTCTATATATCAATCCTAGTTTTTGATTGGTCTTTTTGATGGACTATAGGATGTGATGGTCAAATTTCAGTTGGTCGTCAATTATGATTCCTAGAAGTTTTGTAGTGGGAGTCTGCATAAATATTGGTGTTGTCAAGAGAAGAGAGATTGAAAGAAGTTTTAAGAAGGGATAAGGATTTTGGGAGGAAAAGAAGGAATTTGGTTTTCTTTGGTTAAGGATTAGCTGGTTGTCAGTTAGTCAGTGTTAGATGATAATAAAGGAAGTCTGTGTGAGAGAGTGTAGGTCAGTGGGGTTGTCAGAGAGGGTGATAAGGGTAGAATCATCAGCATATTGGATTAGTGAAGATGAGGTGCAGACAGAGCAAAGATTGTTAATGAAAGCATTAAAGAGAAGGGGGCCAAGGATGGATCCTTGGGGGACATCAGTTTGGATAGGTAAGAAGGGTGAGTAGAAAGTCTGCCATTTAATAGATTGTTGTTGGCTGTTGAGTTAGTTGGAGAACCAGAGGACAGTGGAGGTGGAGAGGTTTAGTTTGGATAGCTTAGAGAGGAGTTTAGGGTGGGAGATGGTGTCAAAATCTTTAGAGAGGTCGAGGAAGACAGATTATATGAGTTTATTTTTGTCCCTTTCTTTTGCTACTGTCTGAGTAAAAGATAGAAGGGCTGTGGATGTGCTGTGTGAGCAGCTCACCTAATTGGTATATATACTTGTGATTTGTGTAATCAGTTTGTCTGAAGAAGTTTGAGTACAGTCTCAAACGAAAAGCGCTTCACATTTTATCTGTATTAAAGAAGATTAACTTTCATCTGTTGGTGTTTGCTGCCTTGCTTCTCTCTACCTGTTTTCATGGATTTTTAGTTTGTTTTTGCTTGTGCTATACCAGTTTGTTTATGGCGGCAGGATTAGAGGCAACTATTGGCGGCAACTCTTTGGATAACACGCCAGAAATTCTTTATAATGAAGTGAATTCATCTAACCTTCCAGCTCTACCGGATTCTGGCTCTTCGAACAATGGTTTACTCACTTCCCTAACTATGAAATTGGAATTACTTCTTGAAAGAATGGACAGATTAGAGCATCAGCATTGCTCTTACAATACTTTATCACCACCTTCGCTAGTTCAGCAAGCGGAACCAGTTTGTACTTTTGCCGGGTCTGCAGCCAGTAGAGCAACGCAATCTTTAAATAGTTCAGCGACCTTGGAATGTGGGCAGAGGAGTATTCTGGCTGATTCTGGTGTCTGTAATGGAGCAGCACTGGTCCATCCTGAATGAATACAGCAACAAGGTAATTCTAGCCATCAAACTACTTTTGCTAATATATTACCACAGGGTTCAGTCTCTGCGGCGCTACCGGTAGCTGTTTCACAGTGGAAGTCTGTTGTGCCCGCAGTTGTATCTTCAGCATGTCCACAGACTCAACCTGCGGTGCTTGTAGCACTGAAAGACTCCTCTAATTCACCATGCATTTTGAACTGGGTGACGGACAATTTTTCTTTTACTCCGCATGTTGGTCCAACAGTTTAGGTTACACCTGAAATTGAGAGTTCTGACATTTCTATGAATCTTAAATCACTTCACAATCATTTAGTCAAATTGAAGAAGACCCAGCTGGAAATTTCTTATTTCCAGGAATGTCTCGCCCATAAAATAGTATTGAAAGGTTTGAGGCATTATCAGTACCCTACTGGACTGGTGGCTAACTCTAGTTTCCACAAAGAATTGATCGAGTTATTTGACCGACAGGGTTTTGAACTGTTGGGTGTTATGATTAAACATTATTCCCTGTTGGTCGATACACTGAGCAAGCAAGTTGTTTATATTGATGAACAGATCAGGCAAGACAAGGAGTTCTTCCGTTATAAATATGACTATAACAGAGTTTTTTCCAGTCTGGATCAATATTTAGTCAAACTTAAAAATAATAAGAATAAAAAATTGGACAGGGACACTAAAGCTTATAATGGTGGGGTAGCATATCCCGCACCACCAGCAGCACCAGTTTGGCATGGCTTTAAGTCAACAAATCCACCTACAGTTAACAGTTCTCCAGAGTTGGACCCGAGTGTTACCCACTCGGACTCTCAACCATTACAGAACACTTGCTTCTAACAGTGGCTCAGCTTCTGGTTCGGTCACTCAACCTGAATTGAGACGAAGTGAGAGACTACAAAATGACTATAAGTTGGGACAGTTTAAGGATAATGCATATAACCCTAATGTTTTAGGGGCAAGACCAAAACAAACATCCTTTCAACAGAAGTCAAAGCAGAAATCAAGGTTTCACAGGACATTAGTTTTGATTCTTCTAGTTCTGTATCAGGGCAGGATTTTCATGCCACGGACTTTTTAAATAGTACTGTTGATGTTTCTGCTTTCCTTGACAGTTCCCATTTTTTGACAGCCTTGCCGGCTCCTTTTGATGATGGTTTTCAAGTATGTCATGACACACCAGTCCAGTTTTTTAACCTGATTGCTGACAACCATGTGAATGATGATCAGGCTACTGTTTATAACAGTTCAGGTCCTGAGATTCTTCTTAATGAGGATGGTGATTTTAAGGTTTATAATTATTCTCTGGTAAACATCACCAGTGATATAGTCGAGCTTTTTTCTAAGGGTTACACCTATGTCCCACCACAGAGATTGGATATTGTAAGGTCTATTATCGACCTCAAATTGTTTACCAGGAAACTTAATTTCAACCTTATGATGGGTTAGAATAGTTTGGGCACTAGTGACACATTTAGAATATCTAGTGTTTTTAACCCCCCCTCCATCCTACCCTTCAGATGTTTGAACTTATATGTGAGCTGGATATTCGTCATAGATTCCAGTCTGAACATTATTATAAGTATGGTTGTGCAGATTCATTAAATGAGAAGGATTGTATTGATTTTATTAAGGTACATGACCTTCGAGTTTGTAAACCAGATAAAGGTGGGGGTATGGTTGTATTTGATAGGGGTGATTACACTAACAGAATGTTAAAACTTTTGAATAGCCCTTCATATTCAGTTAGTTCACGCTCTCAAGTGAATACAGCATATTTACATATAAAGAATAAGTTGGAAGAAATGTTTATTGACGGGAGAATTGACCAGAAAATGTTTAAATACATGCTGACCACTTACCCTAGATTTCCAAGTCTGTTTGGTATTCCTAAAATCCATAAAGACATTTTGGACCCTCCCATGCATCCTTTAGTTGACAGCAGAGGTTCACCTACGTATGCATGTGCTAAAGTTATAGATGTAATCTTGCAAAAATTTTTAGTTAATGATGTACAAATTTGTAAAGACTCATGGTCTTTTTTAGAGAGAATTAATGAGTTACCATTTGACAGCCAACATAATTTTTTAACTATAGATGTCAAAGATTTGTACACCTGTGTCCCACATGAAATAGTTAATGACGGGATCAGGCTGGATTTAAGAGTAAAAGGGTGTACCAGAATAGAACTTGACCTAGTTGAAGAACTTTTGGATATTGTTCTTAACAATAACTTTTTCATGTTTAATAATGAATTTAATCTGCAAAAGGTTGGGGTAGCAATGGGCTCCCCCTGTGGTGCTAGTATAGCCAATCTGGTAATGGCTCATTGGGAACACTCTTTTGTTTTATCTAATTCCGATTACAAAGATGTGCTTATTTTCTATACACGTTACCTTGATGACATTTTTATTTTACTTAAAGGTGACAGAGCCATTAGTGACATGGTAGTCAACTATTTCAACAGCCCCACAGACTTCCTAAAGTTTACATCTTCTTTTAGTATGGACTCTATAGCGTACCTTGACATTTTATTAACTAAAAATTCTTCACTTCAGAGGTATACAGCTAAGATACATAGAAAAAGCACATATTCAATGCGTTTTTGCATTATTCTAGCTGTCATCCTCAGCACCAGAAGTGAGCTGTAGTTAAGGGCCAGTTAGTCAGGGTAGCCCACATGTCAACTCTTGATGCCAACTTCATTGAAGAATGTCGTTTATTAAAAAATATTTTCATCCACTGAGGCTATCCTGAGAATCTGATTAATGAACTTATAGAAGAAGTGGGGTCCAAACGGAATAGGCAGTTATTTAAACCTTTCTTAAATATTAATTCTATGAACGTAGAAGTGGTACAGCATAGTAGTGTAGCTAATGTTTCAATAGATGACATTAATACACCATGTGAACCTACGGGTCATGTTCCATCATTTATCACTACTTTCAGTATTAATAGTAAGTCTTGTTATGAAATTTTATGTAAAAACTGGGCTATCTTTAAAAGTAATTTCAATATTTTCAATAAAGTTGGCGACAGACCAGTGGTCACATATAGAAGGGCAAAAAATTTAAAGTCCCTTCTCGAGCAACGCCAACGCACATACCCAAAAACACCGGGTATGTTCAAGTGTCAGTCTTGTAACTACTGCCAATATGTTAGTGAATCTAATAGATTCATTATTCACAACCATCAATACTTTTTGAAATGTCGAGTGAATTGCAATTCTAAAATGATAGTTTATCTAGCACAATGCCAGAATTGTTTATCGTTCTACACAGGGAAAATGGAGAGATGTCTCCGTGACCGTTTGTATGAACATATTTAGGCAATTTGGAAGAATAAACTCGACAATGCTCTGGCTAAGCATGTCAGTCTCAACCCGGACCAGAAATTTGAATTTATGATAATAGATCAGATTCACGAAGATCCGAGGGGAGGCCCTACTCCATTAAAACTAGAAGAATTAGAACTTATGTGGCAAGTTAGATTAAATGCGTATAATACCCCTGGACTTAATGAATGATGTTCTATTGTCAGTGTTTTAAAACTTAAAAGTTTATCAAGATAGCTGTATATATATATATATATATATATATATATATATATACATATATACTTTTCACATTTTTTATATTTTTTATTTTTTTATACTATACATTAGTTGATATATATATCTATCCTCAGTAGGTTATTTAATCAATATGTTGGACGGTTATATTTTTATTTTATTTTATTTTGCAACAGTTGAAGGTGGTTTTAAGTACAAACATGTATTAAGAGCTTTTAGGCAGTTTTGTTTTATATGCCTTTAAATGCTTTATTACCTTGGTGCAGTTTTTAATTGCTTAATTAATGTAGTGCTTGTGTGAGCAGCTAACCTAATTGGTATATATACTTGTGATTTGTGTAATCAGTTTGTCTGAAGAAGTTTGAGCACAGTCTCAAACGAAAAGTGCTTCACATTTTATCTGTATTAAAGAAGATTAACTTTCATCTGTTGGTGTTTGCTGCCTTGCTTCCCTCTACCTGTTTTCGTGGATATTTAACAGATTGTTGGTGGCTGTTGAGATAGCTGGAGAACCAGAGGACAGTGGAGGTGGAGAGGTTTAGTTTGGATAGCTTAGAGAGGAGTTTAGGGTGGGAGATGGTGTCAAAAGCTTTAGAGAGGTCGAGGAAGATGCATTATATGAGTTTAGTTTATTTTTGTCCCTTTCTTTTGCTACTCTCTGGGTAAAAGATAGAAGGGCTGTGGATGTGCTGTGGTGAGGTCTAAATCTGTGCTGAGAGGGGTAAGGAGGTTTTCATGAAATAAATAGGACATAGGTTGCCTATGCATGCATTTCTCAAGAATTTTTGAGAGAGGGGAGAATATGGCTATTGGTTGGTTATTAGTAGGTTCAGTGGAATTACCTCCCTTGTGAAGTGGAATAGTATAGAAGGATTTCCAGATCTCAGGGACTCAGGATTCTTTGACAGAATGGTTAATAAGAATTGAGATGGGATATGCTATAGAGTCAGCAACAAGTTTAAGAAATTGTGGAGTAGGTTGTCAAAAGAGGGTGAGCAAGGTTTCAATATTAGCAGAAGGGATTTTAAGAGTTGGGTTTAAGGGGTTGAGATGGTAGCCTTGGTATTGAGATAGGGAGGTGATCACTTATTGAGTCTGGTAAGGTGGTGGGATTGTGATACTGTTGTAAGATCCAATCAAGTATCGAGCTGGAGTTTTGTGTATGTGACTGGGAGAAGAAATAAGTTGACTGAAGCTGAATAGGTTAACAGCGGAACTGGGGTAGTTAGGGGAGAGCTTATTCCAATCAGTATTAACATCACCTAGTATGATTGTTTCATACGATATATTTTGAGAGATCCAAGATAAGATATTTTCAAGGACTGGAATGTTGCTGCCAGGGGGTATGTAGACAGACACTATGGTCAGTTTCTTTATGAGGGTTGAGATGATAGTTAAGAAAGATAAGTTCTGCTGGGGAGAAGTCTGGGAGTGGTAAGGAGAGGGGGGAGAGGTTAAGTTGTTCTGAGTATAGGATGGTGACACCTCCCCCTTTTTTAGAAAGTCTATCCTGCCGGAAGATGTTATATCTGGGAAGTAGAATTTTGGAGTTTGTAATATGTGGTTTTAGACAAGTTTTTGAAAGAGTTAAGATGTGGGGAGAGTGGTGGGGAATCCAAGCATGACATTCTGTTATTTTGTTTGGAAGACATTGTAGGTTTATAGAATAGAGTGATAGGTATTTAGATGGAGAGGAAAGGGGTTGGACCCTTGTAGGTTTGGCAGTGATGGCAGTGCTGGTGGGAGGGCATAGCACAGGATTGGGGCAGATGTCCCCATCTGGTAAAAGTGTAGTAGGAAATAGTGTTAGTTTGGTGAAAAAAGTAATGTAGCAGACAGTGGATTTGAGTCTGTGTTTGGGAGAGGAATATTGAAATGTTTTAGTTTATGAAGTTGAATGTAGAAGAAAGTAAAGAGGGAGGGGGAGACAGGGAACTGCAGACTTAAATAGAAGGGCGATACAGTGTGGGTAAGAGTGGGTGATGTTGGAGGCTAAAGTAGGATAGTGTGATAGGATGACAACCCAGAGAGGAAAGGTAAGATGGGTGTTAACAGGAGGTATAGTAGCATGCTGCTGTCTTGTATGGGTGACTTGTAAGTGATGAGGGAAATAAAATTGTTAATTGAGGGGTAGATTTTGTTAAGGGGTATATAGGGGTGTAGCAGATAGTAAGGAGAACAAGAGTAGGTGTGCTGATGAGAGAGTAGATATGAGAGTGAGGAGTGTGGGGATGTCTATAGTGTATTCAGTTAGAAGATGGTATAGAGAAGTGACTATATCTTAATCAGAGTAGTCAGAGGGGAACGCTGAGTTGTTCTGCTATGATTGGGTAGAAATAGGAGGGTGGGGTGTGAGGAAAGAGGATAGCACTAAGAAAGTGGAAGGGCGTGTGTAGATGGTGCTGAGGGATGTTATTACTGGATAATGGGAGGATGAAGGAAGGGTCTTTGTAAAGGAGGTTGCCTATAAATTTAGAGTATACAGGGATAGAGGAACAGAGTGAGCTCATAGGGCGAATGGAGCGGGATGAGCCAAGCAAGGTATGTGCAATTAAAAAATAAACTATCAGTTGCTCTAAAGTCACATCTATAATGTCCCTCCTTCTTTTGTAACTAATGCTTTTTTCTTTAAAAAGTAGTGAGAGAATTTTATTTTCACCAGTTGGGTGCCCTAAGAAATTACCTTGTCTGAGGGCTGTAAGCAAGTGAGTCAGCTATTGTTGACTCACATCCAGACTGGGAGGGTAGTGGGGAGATATCAGACAGAAAAAATATATAGGTAAAATTTTTTTAGAAACTAGAAGGGCTAGTATTACAGTTTAGTGTGGAGTGTTTTTACAGACTTGAAGGGTAGAAACCAGAATGTTGCTGCATTTGGGGGGGGGGGGGGCTAAAATCTCTGGTGCTAGCTCATGCATTTATGCTCAGTACATTACAAAAAAAAAAAAAAAAAACTTACTAATGCCTTTTGTATTATAATGAGACATACCTTTAAGTTCTGCAAGGTACTTCAGTACAGCTGGATGTCCCACTGGCTTTGCTTATGTTAGTTGTGTTATTTGCCACAGGATAGGTGCCATGAATCCTATGGGATACAGCTGGCTTGGGGATTTAAGTTTTGCAAGATTCTTTAGTACAGTTGGAATTCCCACTGGCTTTACTTACGTTAGTTGTGTTATTTGCCACAGGATAGGTGCCACGAATGCTATGGGATACAGCTGGCTTGGGGATTTCAATTTTGCAAGGTTCTTCAGTACAGTTGGAATTCCCACTGGCTTAACTTATGTTAGTTGTGTTATTTGCCTTAGGATAAATGCCATGAATGCTATGGGACACAGCTGGCTTTGAGATTTAAGTTCTGCAAGTATATCAATTCCAGTGGTACAACATGGTGCCATGTCACCATCAGGACATATGGTAGTGCTGCTGGTGAATAAACATAGCATAAATAGCCATCCTGGTCCATGATGATGATGATGGCTTGTAGTCATTTGACAGTGTTCTACCCCATGACAGTGCCACTGATGAACAGCAATTACCTATCTGACACTTATATTTCCCTGTGTTTGTAGTATTTGGTATAATAACAACATTCTAAGCTAAGGAAATGCAGTTGATGAAGGGTTAATGATTCATTCTGTCTGTCTCTCTCTTACAGTTTTGATGATTTGAGATAATTTTACATATTTTGCACCAATATAAACTACAGTTTTAGCATTCTTAGGGAGTAGTGTATCTGTCTGATACCAATGCTCCCTGCAGTGGCAACAAATACTGTCCTGGAGCCATTCTGCTATATGGTAGTGCCACAACTGTGGTTGAGGAGAACATCTGTCTGACAGATTTTCCATTCCCTGATGATATCATGTAGTGCTTTGGTACTATTCTCACCTAGGACAGCACTGCTTGTGAGTGTCATTGCATCAGACAGACATGCTACTGTCTGATGACAGAATGATGTGCTCTGGTACAGTGTAATTTCCTATAAATGCCACTGAAGGGGGATAGAACACCTAAATGAGAGGTATGCTCATCCCCTGCTGTGGACTTCAAATGCAGTGCTCTAGTATGACATGAGAAGGGAACACAATGGAGAAAGTTTATTAAATAGGTGTTGCTGTTGCAAGTGGGAGACAAAAATGTTTTTGCATACTTTCTATGTTTGAGTGTTTTGGATGTTTCTAAACTTCTCTGAGTGACATTTCCATAAGAACTCCATAGACAGAGTTCATCTTCCTGATGCTGAGCTCACTGATTGTTGTTTTGCATAGAAATCACTGCTAGTGATGTTTCTAAGTATATGCCAGTAGTGACTCCTTCATTTATAATTAAATGCTGTGCATCAATCTGCAGACTAATACATGCATAACTAGTAAAAAAAGATAAGAATCAAACCCTCTTATGTTTGGGAAGAACACACCTTAACTGTTATGCCAACCCCATATATATATATGTATATATATATATATATATATATATGTATATATATAGTTCATTGGGTATGTAGCATGTGACTTCATGGGATATGCTGGTGTTCCTTCAGTTTTATTCATTGTGTTGAGTCCCAGCCAATGTAACTCAAGAAACTGAGCCCCTACCAAGGTAAATGTCAGCATTTCATAGAGAAAACATACCAGAGGGCATCTGTTATTCACATCAACAGTGTGACACATTTGGTTTCAGAACTGTTATATTGTTTAAATAATATATATCCCCATGTAGAGCTGCGTGGGGCAGATTAGATGGTAGGTTGTAAGCTTTTATTTGGTTTTACTACATGTTAAAGTGCCTCTGTGTTCTTTTCTTTTTCTTTAATTCTTCCATGAGGGTAAGGGCAGCAGAAGAAAAAGGCATCATCGTAACGGTGATGTTAAGGGGAAGGATAACGTATCTATGTGTCCTGTAGATTCAGGAGTAATATCCCGGCGGAGATTTGTGCATTATGGTCAGGGGGTTGTAGGTGGGTACTACAGCCTAAAACTTACATCTGTATTTTATTATGGGATGGTAGGGGGCTTAAATCATCTTCTCAAATGGAAATATGTCATAAATGTATTTAAGATAAGCAAGGTAAACTAGCTGGCAAGCTGGCACATGGTCAGAGTTTCTGAGCATGCCATGGGTACCAGGGTTTAGGAGGTAGAGTACCAACACGGGATGGGCAGGGTGAGTTTATACCCATCCTTGGTGGACTAACCTCTGTATGAATAGAATCATGCAGCAGATGCCTGTGTAATTTCTATAATCCATGTCTAGGAGTGGATTTGGTGACAGGCTATATTAGGTGGGTGTTAAAGAAATGTACAAATAGTATAGTGTACAATTCTGCATTTAAAGGGTTAAGAGTTAATACATTTATTCTATGTAAAATGTGTAAATACTGGTGGTCTCTGTAAAAGTTGCTGATGCCTAAAAGTCTGTTGTTCTTGCTGGGGAATGTTGAGATAGGGGCCTCACACTAGCAACAGATAAATGTTGTGTTAGGAAGAGACAGTTACAGGACCATAACTCAGAAACTTGGTTTGACAGGGCAAGCCCTGTGGACAAGCTAAATTCTGAAAGATGATTTTGTAAAAGTCAGCAATTAACTGATAAGCACCTGCTGTGTACGTGCAGAGAACTGTATAGTGTACATTCAAAGAACTGTATAAAAACAGCAGGCTGAGCTATTGAAAATCAGACAAACCTTGTACCTACATGCTTTGTCTCCTTGCTGCAAGTAATAAAGGATGCCTTGCTGAACCTTACGTGAATTGATCTTTGAATTTTCTTTAACAGATTGGTCCTTCGAGCCGGAACCCTCTCTTCACCTTGGATCAGACGGCCAGGTGGCTGAAACCATACAGGGAAGAAATCAAATCAGTTCTTCTGCAATATAAAGACCTCCAACTGAATTGTCGTCAAAAGAGGCCAGTCACCTTCTGATCTGCGATTGAAGGACGGGTATCCGCTAATCAGTGGTCAATCACGTAGGCTCAGGTAAGGTGGGTTTTGCTATTCTGTTTTATTCAGTCACGGACAGGAAAACTGCTTTTTATTTTCTGTTAGATTGTATTTTATTTCAGTCAGGGACAGGAAAACTGCATTTTATTCTGTTAGATTGTATTTTATTCAGTCAGGGACAGGAAACTTCATTTTCTGTTAAGATTGTATTTTTCAGTCAGGGACAGGAAACTGCATTTATTTCTGTTAGGTTGTATTTTATTCAGTCAGGGACAGAGAAAAACTGCAGTTCTGTCATAGACTAAGTGAACAGGATAGTAGAAGGTTAGATAGTCATTCTGAAGACACTATAACAAAATCCGTGGTACATGTAAAAAATTGAAGGTAATAGATAAAATTACTAAAGGTAATTACGTAGTGAGCAAATGGGTAATTATAATTGTGGTGCAAAAACATCAAAAGACCCACCATTAACAGAAGATGGTAAATATATGCAGGTACAGTGCGCAGATAATGTTAGATATTTTTCAAAATGGGTAACTAGGTATGTTTTGATGGAAAATTTGATAAATCTTCCCTTCTCAAATTGATAAAGCAATTAAAAGCAGACATCAAGGGGCAAGCTAAAAAGCAGTGACAATTAGGAATTCCCCAGGCACACAGATGGCTGGAGGAAGCAAATCGAAGAGACCAGAAAGAAAACAAGTCTAAACAATGTTTTTAGATAAAGAGAATAACCACCTAGTGCTAGCTTCAGCACCCCCTCCTCCACCAGCATACGGGGCAAATAATCAACACAGAGTGCCTCCTCTACATCCTGTAGTCACAGGAGGTGAGGACTCTGTGAAAATAAAGCTAGTTAAAGTTAGGGGTCCAATAGGCACTAGGTCCAAAACAAAAAACACAGATGATGATGATAAAAATTTCTAAGTCTGATGATTGTTTATTAAAACCCAGGCCATGACTAGTGGGGAAGAAGAACTCTGTCCTCTTATTGAGGTACCTAATCCCAGAGCAGGTCAGGATAACCAAGACCCTACTTTATTAGTGTACAGACCCTGGAGTCCTGAAGATATTAGGAAGGCCACTGAGGGTATTCCCCACCCTAGGATCAACTTTCCAAAGTATTCAGAGGATCTGCAAGGTATGAGGCTAAGCTATAACCTAAATGTAGAAGAGATAGAAAAAGTGGTAAGACAAATTATAGGTCCAGACTGGCACATGGTCTGTGGTGATTGGAATCCTTGTGACGCTCAGCAGAGACCCCTTCCACATAACAACGTAGGGTTAGATGCCCAGGTGACAGGGCTTACAAACCGAATTTCTGATGAGTGAAAACCACGGGCAGACTGGACATGTATTAATGAGTGTGTCCAGCAAGAAGGCGAGTCAGTTGACTGCTATTTTGCTAGGCTCATTGAGTGCTTTAATAATCATTGTGGGATGCAAATCCCTGACAACCAAGCAGCAGACTCGCCCTATGAACAACAGTTAAAAAATGCCTTTCTGAAGGGGAGCAGTGCTCCTGTTAGTAGTTTTATTACAAAACACATGGCAGATCACCGTACAAGCAGATTGCAACCACTGCTTGAGTATGCAAGGCATGCTGAGAGGCACTTTAATAGCAAAAAGAAAAAGAAAATGTAGGTATTTTCATTAGATGATGGGGCTGAGGTATATGTGGTACATCCAGGAAAAAAGGGCAAAAATAGGGAAGGTAGGCAGTCTGACCAATGGTCAGAAGATTTCGAGGGGCGTAAAAAGAGGGGAGAATGTTTTAAATGCAGGAAGAAAGGTCACATGGCAAGGGATTGCAAAGGGAATAATAGGACAAGGACGGATGAACAGAAAGGTGATAACTGACCATATGGTAGTCAGGAAACACAGGGAAGGGTTACAATACAAAGCAGGATAAATGGTAATGTAGAAGTAAAAATGGAGGAAGCACAGGATGGTGGAGGGGATGACAATGAAAATGAAAGTGATGAGGTATTGGACTTGGCACTTCTGTGCTTGGAACTCTTTTTAGCAGATACCAAGCCAGAAGTCACTCTTTTGGTGGAAGGAAGAGAGGTTAGCTTTCTGTGTGATTTTGGGGCTTCATGGACCCTGATACATCCCTCTGAATTACCGGAGTGTACACGGTCTACAGATTACATTTTTGTTAAGGCTGCAAATGGGCAGCTATACCGGGAGCCTCTCTCACACAAAATTATGATCACAGATCCTGTAACAGGGTTGACACAGAGAAGTAAAATTGTAGTGTCTGCAAAGTGCCCAATAAATCTCTTAGGCAGAGACTTGATGCAGTTATTTGGCATAGCGGTGGTTCCAACTATACAAGCGATGCAAGCACAATGACAGAGTGACATCTGTGAAGTGCATGATACCTGTGTAGTGCAGCCAAGAGGTGAGATGTGTTACTGGTACAGTCAGGACCTGATTACTACTGGCCCAGGGACTGTAACCAAGGAATTAATGGATTTGGCCATTAGTAAATTTCCCTCATTAGATATTAAGAAGCAGCCATTACTGCTCTGCACCCTGTATTTTTGTGACACACAAGGGCCAGATGAGGACTACAGAGATAAGCTGTTTAAATATCCCACAGCTAGGCTAGTGTTACGTAAACTATACTGGGACACAATGGGAAATAGCATAGCCAGCTGCTCTCTGACTAAAGAAATGACAGCACTTTACAAATCTGACCTCCTACCACATCTAAGCCTCACTACAGACAAAAACACAAAATAGGTAGAGTTGGGCAGGAATATTACCAGAGAGGAACTTTCAGAGCAGGGAGTACAGGTACAAATATTGAACTGGGTAACTCAGACTAAGCCAGCAGTACACCTACATTTTTGCAAAAATATTTGACAAATACTCCTGTTAAAGGAGGAAGAGAATGTTCTGATAGGTATTCCAGATAAACTGTGGTCCACAGGGAAATCAGATGTAGGCCTTATTCGCATGGCAGGACCAGTGGTGATTACTCCAAAATCAGCTTTTAGACCTCAAAAACGTCAATACCCACTGAGAAAAGATGCAGAGGCAGGGATAAAGCCCATTATAGCTGCACTCCTTAAAAGTGGTGTGTTGATTGAATCTCCTGATTCACCATGTAACACACCTTTTTTCTCAGTTAAGAAGGCAAATGGAGAGTAGCACATGGTTCAAGACCTGCAGGCTGTAAATGAGGCAGTAATACCTAGGGCACCTACGGTACCTGATCCACATACACTCTTAAATGTGTTAAAACCTCATCAGAAATATTTTTCTGTAATAGATATTAGTAATACATTTTTCTCAATTCCGATACATCCAGACAGTAGATTCTGGTTTGCATTTACTTATCAGGGTAAAAGATACACATACACTTGACTACCACAAGGTTATTGTGAGAGCCCCATGATATTCTCACAAGAGATGTCAAGTAATTTAGCAAGATTTAGCCCACCGAGAAATAGTCAAATCCTGCTTTATGTTGATAAGATCTTATTAGCATCTCCCACTTTACAAGCTTGCCGAGAAGATACACTAGCATTGCTATGATTTTTAGCTGCTTAGGGACACAAGGTAAACAAGGAAAAATTGCAGCTTTGAAAAAAGCAGGTCTGATATTTGGGCTATATAATATTTGATGGAGGTAGAACCTTGGATGAGGACAGGAAAATAGCTATTTTGCAGGCTCCAAAACCTATTACCAAAAATGAAATGATGTCCTTTTTGGGTATGACTAACTTCTGTCAAAGTTGGATTCCAAACTATGCTTTGGAAGGGACACCCTTATCTGACCTCATATACAAAAAGCCTATGGCAGCATAGGATCCGGTGATTTGGACACCGGAGGTGGATTTAGCCTTTTGTAATTTAAAACAGTTAATAGCGTCTTCTTTTGTCATGGGGTTACCAAATTATTACAAGCACTTTTTTCAAACTGTAGACTGTAAGCACAGCTATATGACATCAGTCCTGATGCAACAACATGGGGATAAGCAATGTCCCATTGCTTATTATTCATCAGAGTTTGATCCAGTGGCACGGTCCCTACCCCATTGTGTTCAGGCAGTTGTTGCAGCTGCTATGGCAGTACAGGCTTCGGCCTCAGTGGTTTTGTTTCACCCACTCACCCTAAGGGTCCCTCATGCAGTAGCAATTATTTTGTTACAAGAAAAGTTAGCATACCTTTCCCCAACTAGACATCTCTCCTGCGTGACTGTTTTGCTGAGCCAGCCTCACATGACAATTGAATGGTGCACAACCCTGAATCCATCAACTCTGCTCCCTACCCCTGTAGATGGTGCTCCACATCACTGCCTGCAGGAGATCGAGCAGACAACATTACCTAGGAAAGACCTCACAGATATACCTTTAACAGATGCTGATCTAACATATTATGTAGATGGCTCATGCAAAAAGAACCCAGCAGGACAAAACCTAGTGGGCTATGCTGTAGTATCCGACACAGAGGTTATCGAGGCAAAACCCTTACCACGACATTTGTCCGCACAGGCGGCAGAATTGATTGCACTCTCTCGTGCATGTACTTTAGCTAAAGGTAAGCATGCAAATGTTTTTACTGACAGTCAATATGCTTTTTCCATGGTGCATGTGTTTGCACAGCAATGGAAAAACCGAGGTATGATTACATCAACTGGTAAACCCATAAATCATGCACAGCTCATATTGGATCTTTTAAACTCCATTCAATTACCTCAGTGTTTAGCTATCTGCAAATGTGCAGCTCACACAAAACAGCAGGATGCTATCTCAAAAGGTAATGCAAGAGCTGACACTGCTGCAAAGCAAGCAGCTGCAGAAGCTTGTTTATACCTTGTAGAAGATTTAGAACCCTCTGAAAGTTTAAATTTGGACATGCTACAAACAATGCAATCATTGACCACAGAGGTAGAAAAAAGGCGTTGATTAAAACAGGGGGCCGTCTTCAGAGACGGTTTGTACATCACAAAAGAAGGGAAACCAATATTACCTTCTAATCTTTTTTGATATGCAGCATTATTGAGCCATGGGCAATGCCATGTCTCAACAGGGGGAATGGTACAGATAGTGAATCAGGTGTTCAATGCATATGGATTTTCAAACTACTCTAAAAAATTTTGTTTAGCATGTCAGATTTGTAATCAATATCATTCACAAGGAGCAGTGCGGCCCAGTCAAGGGAGTTTCTCCACACCTCCATACCCATTTCACACCATTTGCATGGATTTTATAGAGTTAAATAAATAAATAAATAAATAAATAAATAAATAAAGTACTGCCTTGTCATTATAGATATGTTCTCGAGGTGGGTGGAAGCTTTTCCAACCAGGAACCCGGATGCAGCTACAGTAGCAAAGGTTCTTGTGAAAGAAATTGTTCCTAGGTTTGGCATTCCGGAGAGAATATATAGTGACAACGGAACACACTTTGTAAACCAAACTATGCAACAGCTAAGTAAGTTTTTTGGTATTTCTCTAAAAAATCACTGTGCTTATCATCCTCAGTCTGCAGGGTTGGTTGAAAGACATAATGGTATACTTAAAAGTAAACTGAGGAAATGAATGGCTGAAACTGGGAAAACCTGGTTGTACTGTTTACCCCTGGCACTGTTGAACATGAGAACAGTTCCCTCAGCAAAAGGGCTAACCCCATATGAGAAGCTGTATGGGAGGGCATATTGTACACCCCAATGGAAACCTCTCATGCCTTCAGACCAGGAAGCTGATCTTACATTAGCTGAATATATGAAGAAACTGTTAAATTCTAAACATCTGTTGCAGTCTAATTCTGTTTCAGGTTCAGAACAGACTAAGGCACCGGAAATAACAGTAACTCCAGGAGACTGGGTGTGGATCAAGATTGTGAAGAGGAAGAACTGGGCATCACCGAAGTGGGAAGATCCCTACCCGGTGCTTCTTTCGACACCGACTGCAGTCAAGATTGCAGAGCAAGCTTCATGGATCCATCTGACACACTGCAAGTTAGTGAAGAAATTTGAATTGGGTAAAGATCTTACCTCTCCATTGATACCCTAAGCACAAAAGTCTGGCTATAAAGGGGGGGGGATCAGATCAATAGGAACTGATACGTTTCAAACCCAGTGAAGCAATCATCGGTGCTAAGGTCCTATAGGGTAGAGAATAAGATAAAAATACCCAGATTAAGCAACATGATTGCATCAAAGAAAGTTGAATTCCATCCTCTTGGGAAAACTGAAGAAAACAGAACACTGAAAGGACAACCCTTTCCATAAAAATATTGTGTGGTACTCTCATTGACTTTTATTGTGGTCATTGTTTTTCTGCTATAGCCATTTCTCTTTTCTGCCACATTTACTGAACCTAGCAAGCATGCAGCATGGCATCCTGCTTTCAACACATATCAGGCTATCAAGTGCACATATGCAGATACCCTTAATGTCTGTAATTGTTGGATCTGTGTGGCTATACCAACTGCACATGGAGGATTACCTTTAGTGGCGTCTCCACTAAATGTTACTGAGACATGACAAGCTTGTTGAGCAACACGGCTAATATTACGTCTGCAAATGCAGTTATCTTACAGCTGGCGTTCCATCAAAATGGAACTGTGTGTTTTCAGAAACTTGATAAAATTAGGGTAGGATTGAGCCATTGTAACAAAACAGTGGTCTATAACTGCACTACAGACAATTCGGGTTGTGTGGCAAATTTCTCATCTATAAGAAAACTTGTTAAAAATTCTATAGCTAACTTTGTCCAGGAAATGGAAACTGTCTATTGGAAAATGTTCTGAGGACAGCAGGACTTTGGGGATCGCTTCAAGTTTATCAACATCACCATTAAAGTGGAAGATTGTTATTTTGTGTGCGGAAGAAAGGCATATAAATGGCTACCAAGAAAGTGGTCTGGAAGTTGCTTTATGGGCTACCTAGTTTCAGCTATATGACACAAGTTAACTTTACCTCAAGGGAAAATCTGAATTGTTCGAGAAGTTAAAAAACCTGCCAATCCAGTAGGCCAAATCGATGCATCATGGATATATCACCATGATCTGACTCACGTCAGTGATGAAGGACTGTCCCAAATGGCTCTCGGTGATGACGTCATATCATGGGCCATCATACTACCTCAGTACGGAGTGGTGATATCGATTTGGGAACTGAGAAAGTTGTCCAAGCTGCTTGAGACATTGAGCAATGCAACCTTTTCCGCCTTGGAATTGGTGACAGATGAACTGATCGCTATGAGAGCAGTAGTGCTTCAAAATCGTATGGCTCTCGATTTCACCCTAGTGGCAAAGGAGGTACTTGCGCGTTAATCCAAGAGGAATGCTGTTCATTTATCCCAGACAATGAACATGAAATAGATAGCCATCTCGAAGTGATTCAGCAAGTATCTGCCTTGACCAAGCAAGGTCAAAATCCTTTAACAGACTTTTTCCAGAAATGGTTTGGGGGATGGGGCAGTGTCCTGATGAATCTGTTGATCGCCATTTGCGTTGGAGCAGCAATATTGATGTTCTGTGGATGCTGCTGCGTCCCCTGCATGCGTGGACTGGTAAAAAGCACTATAGATGCCTCAGTCTCAAAGACCTTGTACCAACAAAGTACTGAATATGAATAATTACTAAAACTGGATTCGGAAGAATTGTTTACTTGAGCCTAAGCCGAATGACCCCCTGACTGCAAAGCCCTGGGTGGAAATAGTCAAGAGATGAAATGGACTTGTTTTAGACTCAATAAGCAATAAGAATAAAGTATTAAAAGGGGGGAAATGTTAGAGAAATGTACAGATAGTATAGTGTACAATTCTGCACTTAAAGGGTTAAGAGTTAATACATTTATTCTAAGTAAAATGTGTAAATACTGGTGGTCTCTGTAAAAGTTGCTGATGCCTAAAAGTCTGTTGTTCTTGCTGTGGAATCTTGAGATAGGGGCCTCACACTAGCAACAGATAAATGTTGTGTTAGGAAGAGACAGTTACAGGACCATAACTCAGAAACTGGGTTTGACAGGGCAAGCCCTGTGGACAAGCTAAATTCTGAAAGATGTTTTTGTAAAAGTCAGCAATTAACTGATAAGCACCTGCTGTGTACGTGCAGAGAACTGTATAGTGTATGTGCAAAGAACTGTATAAAAACAGAAGGCTGAGCTATTGAAAATCAGACAAACCTTGTACCTACATGCTTTGTCTCCTTGCTGCAAGTAATAAAGGATGCCTTGCTGAACCTTACATGAATTGATCTTTGAATTTTCTTTAACAGTGGGCATTATGGAAGTATACATGTTGCCCTGACATCATTGTAAACCACTAATCAGGATAGAAAGGTTGTGTATGCTTCATGACAAACACCTTTCAAGCAAAAACATAACAGCACAGAGAATTGGCAACAACTTATCTGCAGACAGTTGTATGGGACATTGAGAAGGGGGCATTGCAGCATGAAAACATGTAGTCAAACCCATATAAGAAAGAAGCAAACTGGGGGCAATCACGTAGTAGAATCCAGGTGACGGGGGTCATGTTTGTGTACCTGCTTACAAAATAATTAAAAAAAAGAGTAAGGCAAATGTAATTTCTATCCAGGCAAGTGACTTACTATAAAACATCATGTCTCTTTACAGCAGGTGCAAAACATTGTGAATATAATATGCAAAGTTCAAAACATTTTAACAATAAAAATACTGTAGAAAATAGTAAGAAGCAATGCAAAATGCTTGTTTTTTGCTCAATGACTCCACCCCCTACACTCGTCTATTCATACCATCACTGAGGCATACAAATTCATATGTGCAAAACATGAAATTCATCTTTTCTCTTCTCCCAGAGTCCCATGACCACCAAATAAAGCACGACTGCAAAAAAAAAAAAAAAAAAAAAAAAAAACCCAAATTTGCTAAAACATTAACAGCATGTGTTTATTTTTAATTTTAAGATATTTTATGATGGGATAAAGAGTTGTAATCAATGGTAGTGTTTCCCAAGATAATACGCTTAGAAGGGTGAAGAATGAGAAATGGTGCACAGTTTGGAAAGCCTAGGATGAATGAAGCTGCAGTGTGACATCACAGCACAGGTTTTCTTTTGGTGCATAAAGTACCAGGATGTGTGAGTCTGAGGTCAAAACAGGCATAATGGAATAATGGTTAATGACAAAATAATAGTTTGGGGCAGGAGGCTAATCTTGTCCCATGTTTATAGGCCAAGCCAGGATGACACACATTTGCATATATACTTAATTGTTGATTTTATTTATTTGGTGTTTGTTTCCCGTGTAGTTGAACTAGTGTACAGACTCCTTTTAGTCATGACCCAGATACAACAGTATAAATTAACAGTCATTTCAGGAGCAATAATTAAAGGCAGTATTGCTTAACGCAGTAAGGTATAGTGAGACAGATGCTTTAGTAAGTTGCAGTAGAAGTAATAACATGGTTGAATAATGCAATAACATAATGGAACAGTGCTTAACATTTGAAACTAATATAAATAACAATGAACAATTATTAGACTTAGTAATGCTTAAACTGTTAAATATAATGAACCTACTTTAAAGCAGAAAAGACAGAAATTATCAAAAACTATATGTTGGAAATTAGCTTAAACTGAGCAAAAACCTTAGTAGGTATTATAATAGAATAATAGTAATTAGGGGACTAACTATATGAAGAGTAGCATTGTTGGACCTTAAAATAGATTTCAGTAGGTTTAATCTGCTTGTTGAAATCTCAGTGGTTGGGGGCTAGTGTAATGGTTAAGGTGTTTACCATACACACAAGGTGCAGGGTTTAATTCTCAACTTTAAAGGGAAATTGGCTAAGCTTAAAATGGCACGAAAGGGCAGGGAACCTAGAACTTATCTATGAATTTTGCTGTAGAGGTGTTTGCTCCAAGCAGTTTTAAAAGACTTTAGGCTTTGACTAGTTTTTAATTCACTTAGAAAGTTATTCCATATGATAGCTCCCATATTGGAGAAGTGTCTTTTACCAATGGTGCTCTTAAATCTTTGTCAAGAAAGTGTCAGACCTACTTCTTGTATACTTCTTAGTGGTAAGTAATATTCTTAGTTGGAAGTAACCATTTTAGTGAGGAACATTTTCCAGTTATAAGGATTTTTAAATCAAGTTGGCAAGTAGCAAGATATCTCTTTCTGTAACAAGAAGACAATTAACTTATTATTTGTTCAGAGTGATACATATTCATGTTTATGAGCAGAGCAAACATGAATATTTCATTTTACATTGTTTTTAGTTCTTGACTGTTCTGGGCTGTGTATAAGCTGAGCAAGGATGGATCACATTCTAATTTTGGTATTAGTACATTTTTAGTGATGGCTACTTGAGCTTTGAGTGACAGATGTGGTACCAAAATTTCAGTTGGGATGGAAACTTTGAGTTACTATTTTCAGTACAGTGGAAGAATTTAAGGGAATTACAGTCTATTTTGATAATGATTATTAATGGTATACCTTTATATCGTCGATCACATATGATCGCTCTACCACTTTGTTGACCCGTTTTCCGTGAATTTGCATCTGCAACATGTTTTAAATGTTGAATTAATGTCGAATTTTGACGTTTACGGCCGCGCCACAGCTCCACACCAGTGCTACCATGGGCCAAAAGGGGGTGAGATTTAGCAATTTGGATATATGGTGTTCGGCATTTGGGACATTCGCATTTCAGAGTTTGCGGAAGCATGGTCAACCTTTTTGAGATCGCCGTTTTAAAGGTAAACCTTATTAACAATGTGTATCCTATAGTCCTGCGCATTACTTTATTCTGTTTTTAGTGATCCTGTAGATAAGACATGGAGCAATATATTATTTTTATTTATTTTTACATCTGATTACCGGGGAAGTCTGACTGGACGGAATGTCCATTTTCAGCAGAGGCCCCAGGAGAAAAGCTCCACATAGAACAAAGAAAGAAGAGATATCTAAAGTAAAGATAAAAGAGAAGGAAGATTACAAATAAAAAACAGGTGTACGTAGAGTAGAATTTTTCATAGTTTAGATACCCACAAAATGCATAGAAATAAAGGTATAACTGAGATAAATAAGTAGCATAAAGGGGGTGTGAATAATGTTGGGGTATAGTTAATACGCACAAAAAAAATCCACAGTTAAAAAAAAAAAAAAAAAAAAAAAAAACAGGTGAAGGTATTATTAAGAAAAAAAAAAAGAGCTTGTAGGATTTTTAGTCTGGGGCAGAGCAAGAGCAGAGCTATTTAGTGGCAAGGTGAGTTTTTAGTGTTTGTTTAAATTTAATTAACATAGTGCTAGATGTGATATTACTAGGTAGAGAGTTCCAAATCTTAGCAATATAATGAGAGTAGGTGGACTCTCCAGCACGATTATGTGCTGTTGAGATTTGTATGAGGGGCTTATTGTTTGACCGTAGCATTCTGCCACAGAAATAGGGCTCTAGCAAGTCATGTAAGGATGGAGTTTTTGCAGAATGATAGAAGATTTTGTAAGCCATGATAAGCTGAGACAAGTGTAGGAGATGGGGAAGTTCTAGCCAGTGTAGTTTCCTTAGGGCAGAGCAATGGTGTGATGTAATTGTAGAGTTTGCTGCATATCTAGCTATTTTATTGTAGCAGGCCTCCAGTTTTACCAGCTCATTTTTCCTGAGGTTAATAAATACAGGTGATGCATATGAAAGAGCTGAGGTCAAATGAGTTTGGGCAATAGCTATTTTTGTGCTATTTGTGAGAAATTGCCTGTTCCTATATAGTGTGCCTAGTTTTTGTGTACTTTCTTAACTGATTGAGAGATATGGATGTCAAATCTCATACTAGTGCCAATTTTGACCCCTAGTAGTTTGGTATGTGAGGAGAGAGTGATAGTAGTGTTATTTCTGGATACTATCTGAAAAAAATCTTTGTTTATAGTAGATTTGTTAGGATGGAATACCGTGTGCTTTGTCTTGTTGGGTTTTAATAATAAGCAGGAATTTCTTAGCCAGGACTCTATTTTGAGAAAGGATGATTGAGTGAGTACCTGCAGTTCAGGAAAGGTACTGGCAGCACACAATACTGTAGAGTCATCAGCATATTGAATAAGTTTAATATTACATTATTGCAAATATAATCAATATTTTGAATTATTATGTATTACTTTACTTGTCAGAAGCTATCCACTTTTGCAATGTGTCTTGCTACTTGCAGTACATATTGCATTCTTGTTCACAATTTATCCTTGTAATATTTGTATAAATGTATTAAAATCTGTTGGTGTTTTTATCTGTTGTGGGTAATTCCTCTCTGTGTATATTATTCCTTATCAGCTGTTGCAAAAAGTTTTTGTGTGTTTTTGGGGAGCCTTTTACCCCAACTCATTGCAAAATATTTAATCTGTTGTGGGACTTTTCTCTCCTTGTATATAATTACTCAACTACCTCTTAAATGTTTTTGAATCTCTTGCTGAGCTTTTCTCCCTGACCCTCTGCTGAAAATGGGCTATTGGCTCAGTCAGACTCTTCAATTATCAAAGAACAAATGAAAATAAATAAAACAGACTAAATAGTAAATAAAATTTGCTGCATAGGGCTATTCATGTAGCATTGCAGACTTTACATAAGACGTAACTTTCAGTGCAATCTGAGGGCCATTTTATAAATGTAAATACATGTATCTGAGTCCAGACAAAATAACTGCTAGTCATTTTACTTTATTTTTCTGTGATTAAATTTAATAAGGTTCATAGAAGATGTGTTGCTATTTCCTTCTCAACTCTCAGGTTATAATTAGAGTACAAGTCACATTATACAAAAAAGATAGCAGTGAGAGATAAAGAAAGAAAGTTTATAAATGGAACTTGAGATCATACATAGGTTCATAGGTTCATAGGTTCATACTAGGCTATCTGCCCTGGGGCAATTATAAGCCTAGCCCAATTCTGTATGGCTTACGCCACCCCTTGATTTGAGTATACTGTGCCCTTTTTAAGGTTTAGTTTACTGTGCCTCTGTCTAATAGTGACACGGAAGTAATCCCTGGGACAAACCTACGATCCCCCATCCAAATATCGAGATTCTTCTTGAAGAGATCCAGTGAGGTGCTCTGCCTCACATGAACTGGAATTCTATTCCAGAGCGAAGGGAGCCTCTGGGTTATGAACCTGTCCCTCCAGCAAGAGCCTAAATGGGCAATATAAGGAGAGGTTACGTAAGCAGCTCATCGGTATTAAGCGAATTCAAATGTGACTTTTTTGGTCTTTGAGTGCATAATGGTGTTCTCAGACAGGAGGGACAATGCTGCTTTGGGGAAGAAACTGGGAAGATGAAGCAGCAACTATATCTTCTGGAGAGGAAACAAGCCTGCAATCTGATGGAGATGATTCTGGGCACAGGGCAATAAAACATCTAGATGATTAGCATATTATTTGAAAATTCAGAAGTATGAGCCCACAATCTCAGGTCTGCTGGATTACAGGAAGGAATTTCAATAGTGAAATAAAGAAACTGTTGAAAAAATGGAAGAGTTTTGGTAGAAACTTTACAGTACACTCAAGCATACCTCTCAATATCTAAATGCAAGAATTCCAGACAGAACCAAAAATAATGGGGGGGGGGTGAACAAAGGCCCAAAATGGGAAACCTGTTTTAAATATTGCTGTTATATATAACTTAAAACTTGACAGAACAACAGTTTTTCTTTTGCATACATTTTCTGAAGAACAGGAAGTCTGAAACTCAAAATGTCTGTGACTATTTAGTGACTTGCTAGAAAACCAGAAATTGCATGAAGAACACTTTAAACAATGAGTCACAAATCTGGACATTCTGTGAAATTCTGCACAGATGAAAGTTATGCACCCATACCATGAAGGGCAGAGACTGAGCAATCTGTAGTGGTGGTGGTGAAAGGGCATTCCTAAAAGGAAACAATTAATGGAGGAGGTAATTAGAAGAATCAAGAGTTTACACCAGAGGGAAATTATTCTGGCTTTTGAAAATAAGAGCAGATCTGAAAAAACATGTATGTGCTATACACTTTAAAATTCTGTTTTTTTTTTTTTTTTTAATGTGTTTATAGTATAAGAAATGCTTACCGACTCTAAAGTAGAAGAAGTTACCACAATTTTCCATGCACCAAGAAAAGACCACAACTTCAATTTCCCATATCCCTCATTTTGGTTAATACAAAGATGTATACAATAATTTTCCCATTTGAGTTAGAGAAGAAGCAATAAAGGCAATTCATTGGGATGAGTCTGGGTTCCTGAACAACTGTAGAGAAAATCACATAAGATTACCGTTTGATGACACCGTTGATCATGTTTCCAATTCTTTGTCTTTCACCTCTTATGTACCTGAAAAAATAATTCCTAAAATATGTCAGAAACTGCAAAAGACACAAAGTGAATGTTAACTGTATAATTTCTGAAGTTGAAATCATGTTTCTTTATAATTGTAAGCATGGGTTTTAAATATTTATTATTAACAGTAACAAGTCTGAGAATGATATTACCTTGGGCATAACTGCTGAGCACTAGATGTTTGTAATTGCCACTTACCCTGATTGATTTGAGGCTGTGCAGTTAGTATAAGGCTGCAATGGGTTGAGTCCCTAACATCTGGGTTCAGTGGGCTTGCTCTCCTCCAAAAACACCTGTTTTGTGATACATTTAGAGTCAAGACTATGGTTTTCTTTATATTAAATATCATAATTGCATTTGTAGTTTCCATTTTATTACTTTCTAACTTGCATTAAGATAGTCAAAAATTGATAGGGAGATCTACAATTATTAGTAAGAAATTTTGGAAAATGATTGCCTGCTTTTAAGAGGAATGCAGAAAAGTAGGACCTCATAATGAGGGTAAAAGGAAGCAGACTTGGTTAAGAGAGACTCTTTAGAGGCAACTGCACCCAGCAGGGGACATGTTTGGGGTTTATCATTGTTGCTCTAACTGTTGACTGTTTTGACACGAGTCCTTGTCCTCACATAATAAAGATCCCTGGAAATTAAGCTGTGGACTGTTGACTTTGTTATGGTGCAAAACCTAACTTCATTGATCTGAGCCTTGTTTACACCATTTGAGGTGTTTAGCAAGCCTCAGCACCTCACAGTCAACGACTGCAAGTGTATTATATCCTCAGTAAACAGAGCTGCAGTTTTGTTGGAAAATAGGTGCTCAGGCTCCAGTGGTAGGCTGGGAATGTTGTGTGTTTAGTGATCTGAATATCATAAAATTTTGAAGTTATTGCTCTAGACTATAGCACAATGGACAGCATAAAGAGAGATGATATGTTGGAGAGATGGAAAGCATGCCTCCATCTATGTAGAGACCCCAGTAGTGAAAATTGTTGTTCTTGTACAATGTCCTATTTATTCAGGTATACTTTCTACCTAAAATGTTTTATTTGTTCATTTAGATATGTGCATGATGCATTCTTCCCTTCTACAGGCAGTATATCCAAAGGCCCATTAAGGGATATTTATAGAATGGGCAAATGCCTTTGCCTGTCAAGGATGTGTTTGTCATTCTTGAGATAAGGATACGACCTGTTTTGCCCCTCTTGCATTTGAACAGGGTAGCATGTCCTTATGTCAGATTCATAGGGGTGCAAATCTCACAAGCAATCAAGGCGGTAGATGGAAAACACAGTGGATGGGGAGTGTAAAAAGACTTGGTCCCTCTCTGATGAATGTGGAGTAGTACATTGTGGAAGGCAATGATGAAAGAGTACATTCAGTGGTTCATCTTGTGGCAAAAGTTGTTTGCCTAGTCATTCTGAGTTGGCCAGAAGATACAAGGGTTAGATTTCATCTTGTTTCTGTTTGCTATAAATTAGGCATGTTTAAGTGGCTCTTTGCTCACTTCCACAGAGGTCAGCAATATGTGGCATCCTTGCCTGTGATTCTAAAGTGTTTTCTGCTATATTCAGAGCCATCCGGGCTAAGATAAGCTGGTTTATTTGATTTTTTTTTTTTTTTTGCTATTGTAGTTCTCATCTTAAGTGATCACTACAGTCTGCCTGCATTTTTAAAACACTAATTCTAATTTTGCTATAACAATCCTTCCTTTTGTCTGTTGTTGGTTTCTGAATTATTTGGATTTAAATTGCCTTATGTAAAGGGCTGTCAAGCCTGGGATAAACTTTTTTTGTTATTGAATTCCACTTGAGGGTTACTTTTTTTTCATTAGGAATACTAGATCATCCATCTTGTGGCAGAAGGTTTTGTCTGGTCATTTCGAATTGGGATTCACTCCAAAAGAACTTAAGATGTATTTATTTCTTGGCTAAAGGACAAAGAAGTTAGTCAGATTTCTGTTTTTTTTCCCTGCTGGCTATAAATTAGGTGCGCTTGCACAGAGCTGCTCACTACATAGTAACAGCCGGTAGTACTCCATACAGGAGCAAACACTTAGACAGTAAAATGTACCTATAAAGCTGGTATTAGGTCTTTAACCTGTAGCACAGTGATGCATTACACAGAATTAAGCTTAGAGCAGTTAGTATGTGTATTGAACAGCACTAATACCATATACTGTCACTATCTAATTTCTTACCCTTAACCACAGACGCCACCCAAGGAGACCTGTTTAAAACCCACTCCTTAAACCATAATAGCCCACCCTAACACAGGTCTGGACAATGTGAATATGCAATTTCCAAACACCTCTGTGGTCACTTTGGTAGATATGGTCATCCTGACACAATGTAGCAATTGTCTCATGTCCTCACACACCCAAATGGTTTAAAGAAATTAACACAGTATGCTAGAGGTATACATACACAACTTCTTTGGGAATAAAAATCTAACTTACAGACAAGATTGTCATGAATACACACACCCATACTACATACACCACACACATACACACACACACACACACACACACACACACACACACACACACACACACACACACACACACACACACACACTGCTCAACACGCATATAGATGCCGATGCATTTAAAAGAAACATTCTCAAACGTCAAAGACCTCCAAAGTCAAGAGACAACAATGCCAACTCTCAGTAATCTCAAAAGCACCAAGAGCAACACACCAAACACCACATATATGCCTGCACCCAATGGACTACCAAGATCAAAGCCCATAAGGTAAACAAACACTTTAGTTAGGTCTCTTGTCATAGCGAATTCCATTTTACAACACAGAAATGGCCCACACACCAGGCTAGTCAAGGAGAAGAAAGCGGTTAGTTGCTTATCTGAAGTGAGCATATACAATATCACACACACACTCAAGTTACAGCACCACAGGAACCAGTACGATTCTTTCATAGTGCATGTGGTTGCAAATGACTTGAGACATACCTCACTGGATTACATGAAAAGAGATATTATGAATGTCTCAGAATATGTGTCACAAACAGGTATATGCCTTGCATTGATCACCATTCTGCCTTCACTAAGTGTGAAGCCACAGTATGAACAAAAACACATTACACCCTCCCTAAATAATTTAAACAATCGGCTAAACTTTTTGGTGTCATTCAAGGGGGATTGAATATCTGTCAGTATGGGGGGACATGGTTAAATGACCACATTGCTTTATCAAGGAAGGTTTGCACCAATCTCCCCTGGGCTTCTGGATATTTGCCAAAACATTATCCACACTCTTAGAACCTTTTTAGACAATGCAAAAATGACAAACTTTCCAACATAACTAAATAAAAAAAAAAATCAAAGCAACCTTACGATGTTCTGCTCAATTCTAAGAACCTCAGCAAGAAACTTCACAACTTACATGCTATCCTAACTCTGGAGAATATAGACCATTACCAAGACATGGTGTAAAGCTGCAGGAAGTACTCTGACAGTGCAAATCTACAGTGTCTTCTATGCATTTAGACCAACAGCAGCACATACAGGGACTCAGTTTGGAGCTGTCACTCTACATCAGCAACAGATATGCCTCCAGGTAGATTAAAGTCCTTTACCACATCCTAGTGAGGTATAGGTCACCATCTATTTCTCAAGAATTTCATAACTTGTACCTAGACTGACTGGAAACACTCACCATCTGACCAAATATGGGGGACTTTAACTACCCCTCTATAGACTGTACCTCAAATTCACAGGCACAATTTTTTCTGGACTTTATTAACACAAATATCCTGGACTAGATAGGGCTTGCTCCACCCACCAGTTTCAAACATACTAGACATAGTACTCACCAACATGAAAGAGCACTGTATCACTCCCTGTGTCACGTCCTCACTGGTGTGGTTTACTCATAAAGTTGTCTGCTATGAAATAAAAATTAACTCAGAAAACCCAACTAGACCTGTAACAGATCCTACTGAGTAACAGTTTGTCAAAATTCAATGCTCTGACCATCCTCCAAGAGAATGGCCACCTATGCAGAATTGTTCACAGAAACGTGTACAAACATGTAAATGGCTTCATAAAAGGTACTATTTCTAAAAGAAGTAAGCCAATAACAAACACCAAAACCAAACCACACTAGTAGAATAAACAAAAGGAAAAAAAGTCATGGCCAAAATCAGAAAGAGCAACTCTTACAAAGACAAGAGCTCACTGATTAAACTAAACAAGAAACTAAGATGACTAAGCCTAAAAATGCCAATAATAATGTCAGAATAGCCTGTTAGGCTAAGAGCAACTTCAGCTATGTACAAAACCTTAACGATAACACACACAGCAGTTTGCTGAACTGGTGATAAATGGCACCACCTTCACAGATCAGGCTGACATAGCAAATCTGCTGGCCGACAAATTTATCTCTAACTTCACCCCCCCCAGTACTCCCTGTGAAATCCTTTCTAGCATATCCTCCTGCCACAGCTGTCTGCAGGGGGCAGGTCCTGGCAGCCTTACTAAGGCCAAATAGTCTGGACTGTTTTTTAAATAGTTAAAAACATGACTTTTCAGGACTATACCCTTCAACTTTTCAGAGCTAGAAATCAGGACAAAGCCAGAATTAATGACGGGACAAAGGCTCAACAATGGGGACAGATTTTAAATATTGCTCCTATAAACTTAGATAGTTGCTAGAATAACAGGTTGTATTATTACACATTTTCTGAAGTCTGAAAGTCAAATGTCTGTCATTATTTATTATCTAATGATTTCACTCGTCGATGATATGCCAGAAAAACACAAATTTTATGAGGAACAGACCAAAAATATAAGGCAAAAATCTGGACATTCTGCAAAAATATGGGCAGTTAAAAGGCATAATCATGACCTTTTGAGGTACTCTTCATCGACATCCTCAAAACAGCTTAGGTACCACATGAATGGGGGAATGTACTGTCAGCCCTTTTCACAAGGGTGACTCATCACCTGACCCAAGAAACTACAGACCCATCAGTCTGACAAGTCTAATATGCAAAGACGTAGAACAAATTATCATAGAACTGATCAACAAGGGCATCGGCAACCTACAAACACTGGACACATCTCAGTCTGGCTTTGACAAGCAAAGATCTTGCCTACTTAATCTGGTAGACTGGTATAGTGGTTAAGGTGTTTACCTTACAGATACAAGGTGCAGGGTTTTATTCTTCCATGGGTTAATTGGCTAGGCTTAAAGTGGCCCACAAGGGCAGCTAACCTAGTACTAATTTATGAACCTATGATCCTATGAAGACTTCTTTGAGAGAGTCACCAAGGTAATGGATGAGGTAAAACTGTGCATAGCACATACCTTGACCAGGCTAAGGTGTTCAATATGATACCCCAGTCAGGTATTGTGGACAAACTGACCAAACTAGGCATACATCCATACATAATTCACTGGATTGCCAGATGGGTCACAGGCAGAACCCATAAAGGTCAGGACTGGTGAGTCCACAATTACCAGGAGACTGGCCATCAGCAGAGTACCTCAGGGCTCCATGCTGGGCTTGCTCCTGTTTAACATCTATTTCTTGGAAATCAAAGCTAATGTCAAGGGCTTTGCCTCTCCAAGATCACAGATGACTGAAAATTGGGAATTATCATAGATTACCCCCACAACATACAAGAGGGGCTAACACTGGCAAATGACTGGTGCCAAAGTCATGGATTAAAATGCCAGGAAGTGTATTATAGTGCTGCTTGGGAAAAAACAAACTAATTACTCCATCGGTAAAACACCCATAAGAGTTGACCCAATAGTTAGACATCTGGGAACATATGCAGACAGTAGTCTTACCTTTGACCAACACATAGCCAAGATAGTAAGAAAATCATTCTATGTCCCTCAGCTTATAAATAAGGTTATGACATCCAAGTCCAAGAAAGTAGTAGTATCACTTTACGTGGTCCTTATCAGACCCATCATTGAGTACAATGCCTCATTCCATATGTACCTGAACAATCATTTGCAACAGTTGGAATGCCCCAGAGGTTCCTCACCAGAAGAATCCAGGGTACTAACGCACTGTCCTACACTGATGGCCTAAAAGTTCTATCTCTATACTCAGTCTCATACAGGTTACTGTGAGGTGATCTATGCCTGTCATAAAACGCATCCACAGATCCAGCTTTGATGGGTCTTTTGCACATCCACTTAATGAACAACTCCAGAAACACTAGGTTGCAGGTTTTAAACTTTTTCTCTGATGTAAATAGATAGTGCTGGTAAGAGTGGCATGTGTCTTGATGGATCCCTAGGCTTTGGAATAGGCTTCCTATCCATGTGAATGAGAGTTCATCCCTGACCCTATTTAAATGCAGCCTTGACCATACGATGGGAAAGCTTTAAATTCACCCCAGTCTGGTTTCCATGTCTCTGATGGACAGAGGCTTAAAGAACGGAAAAGATTCCCTAATTAACATACACCCTCTCCACAAAACTCTTAGCTACATCATAACTAACATACTCCTCCAAATAGACACCCAAGATACACCCAGAAAGAATTTGGTTGGGTTGCATGCTAGGCTTATAAAGGCCCTAGTGGTCACTAGCCTTTCTCTGCGGCAATGAGAAAAAAAAGCACCTATGTGGAAGAATATGTATTCTCTATTTGTGTCGGGGATGCTATAATAGTTAATATGTTTACCTGATAAACACAAGGTACATGGTTTAATTATTTCATTTGGAAGTAAAGTTAGCTAGTCTTAAAATGGCCCACAGAGGCAACTAGCCTAATAACTGCATATGAACCTATAGACCTGTTAACCTGTGGAGTGACTTGTATCCCACCTTTGGTGATGGTATACGACTGAAGTTGGTGAAATCTCCATGCACTAAGATTATGAAGGTAGTGACAAATTACTAGATTTAGTAAACCATGATATTTTAACAATAAACATTTTTGACAATTAATGGAAGCCCTTTGACATACATAGCTATGGATATATTTGCAGACAAAACATTATTTAATAATAATGTTGTATAAGTTGGTAGCAGAAAGGAAAAGAGGCATATGGGAAGGATGCCTGTCACGATGGCTGTCAGGCTCTAGGCCAACAGCTTCCTCAGATACCACGGTGGTGAAGAAGCTATTATATTATTGCCTTAAGTATTTCAGAAATCTATTTATTTTTAGTATGGAGCTAGAAAATATGGACAAATAATCTTTTGGCATCTTAGAAGGAGAAGGATGGCCAAGAAGAGGAAAGGGCACAGATGTATAGACCCACTTGTTTAAACAATGGCTAAGAGTTCCAGAAGTAGATGTGAGCATATTTAAAACATGGTATAAGTGACGGCATTCCTGACTTTTTTTAAATCAAGTTATTCAGCATGGTGTTGCCACTGTTCTGAAGGGTAGGTGGATTACTATAAAATGATTTGGCATTATATCAAGACAACTGCATGTTGAACAGAAATGAAGCATTTCTTTGGTGGGATGCACATAAGACTATGCCTCCAGATGTTTCACAAAAGGTGGTTACAGTACCCCATTAGCACTTGTAATACCCTGCATGCTCACAAAAAAGATATGTATTGTTTACTTGTGTCACTCAGCATCATCATAATCATCAACACCCTTTTTTCCCATTTTCTACATGGCACATGGGTATCGTGTCACTTGTCACCATCTCTTCCTGTTCAATGCCACTTTCATAACCTTCTTCAGTTTTCATGCTTGACAGTCACAGGTCTTCTCTCACAAAATCCATCCACCTCTTTGTTGGACACCCACATTTCCTCTTTAATTCTTCCTGTCTGTCCCAAATCTTCTCCACCAGATTGTCTTCCACTTTCCTCCACATGAGCTTGAGTCACCATAATCTGTTCTCTTTGACCTTTTCTGCAAATGGAGCTACTTTGGCTTCTGCTCTTATGCCCTCATTCCTTCATCTGTCCCACGGTGTACAACTTACTACCCATCTCAGGCTCTTCATCTCCATCACCTCTAACTTCCTCAACTGTTCTGTCTTTACTGCCCAGGTTTCTGTACCATACAGTAGTACTGGTTGCACCACTGTTTTGTACACCATGCTTTTCAGTTTCTTTGGCATTCTTCCATCATACACTAAACAGGATACTCTATGCCAATTGACTGCAACCCCTCTGATTCTAGCTTTGACCTCCTCATTCAGACTTCCCTTCTCCTCAGCCACCACCGAGATAATTGACGCTGATAACCTGGTCCACTATTTTCACTTCTATCTCAGTTCTCAGCTTCTTCTGATTTCTCTCATTTGCTGTCATTACAACTGTTTTATCTGTACGCAGTTTCATCCCATGTGCCTCCAGTTTTGCATTCCATTCCCCTACCGTTTACTGAAGTTTTTGCTCAGAGGCTGCCTGTAATGCCGCATCATCTGCATACAGCAACTTTTTGATCTGTCCCCTCCAGCCTGTTTCCTAATGTAGTCCATCACCAGTATAAACAGCAGTGGGGTCAGAGATGAACCCTGATGCAGAGCCACTCCCACTGGGAATCCCTCTGCAAGACCGAACACTGTTTGTACTTAAGCCTTTGGGACCTTGTATATAGATTGCACTAGTTTTACCAATGTTTCTGGGACTTCATACCACTGAAGGACTGCCCAAATAGGTTTTCTTGGGAACTTGTTATATGTCTTCTTCAAGTAAAGAATGCCCAGTTGGACTATTTCCTCTAGCTTCTTCTCAAGAAACTGTCTCACTGCAAACATCAGGCCAGTTGTGCTGCATCCTGATCTGAATCCGAACTGCTCATTTCCCATTTTACGTTCTACTACTCTGTATATTCATTTATCAATCACCCTCTCCAGAACTTTTATGCAGTGTGATAGGAGTTTGATCTCTCTATACTGCACACAGTTGTAAATGTCCTCTGTTGTTAAACACTGGCATGAGAAAGCTTATTCTCCAATCATCTGGGATATGCCTTTCTGACCATACTGCTATGAGTACCCTTAGGATCCATTTCTCCCCTATCTCACTTAACATCTTGATCATATCTGCTGTGACTTGAACTGAGATTGCCGCTTTCCCTGACTTCATTTTCCTTAGTGCTGTTCTTGTTCTATGGTGGGCTTCTAATCTTCTCTACCTGTAAGCTGTGTCTGGGATAGTACAGCCTCTGTGGGGTTTTCTTCATGCAGAAGCTGCTGGAAGTACTCCTTCCATCTGCCTTTGATGTCCTATGGACTGGTGAGCAGGTTGTTGCTGGCATATTTTATGAAGGGTGTCTGACTATCTTTATCTTTCTGTACTTGTCTTGCAAGCTGTTACAGTTTCTTTGTGCCATCACTTCTCAGAAGTTGGTAGAGGGCCTATGAACCCTTGCTCTTTGCTATTGCAGCTCCTTTCTTAGCCTCTTTGTTAGCCAATCAGTAATCCTTCCTATCCCGGTTTGTCTATTCTATCTCCCACTTTTTTCCTGTACTCCTTCTTTCTTTTGATGACTTCCTGAACTTCTGCACCTTTTTTTCCATACCTGTCTCGATCCCATATCTGTAGCCATTACACATGCTGCTTTAAGGCACTGCCATTTTTCTTCAACTCCATTTATTTCCTCTTCTTCTTGAGGTGCTAAAGCCCTGAGTGATTCCTTGAATTGTATTTTCGCTCCAGTCAACTTCTAGGACTTCATCCTGGTCTCGTTGACCTTAGAGCCTTCTCAGAGCACTGCTTGCAGCTGATTGTGGCAACCAGTGGTTTATGCTGTTGGCTGATTGCTTCACTGGGATGACTTTACATTGTTTCACTGGGGATTAATTTGCAATCACTGATTCTAAATCAATGCACTTTCCTTACTAGGAGAAAATCTACCTTAGTTGCATGTTGGCCAGTTTTGTATGTGATCATGTGACTGTCTCTCTTTCTGAACCATGTGTTGGCTACCATGAAGCCATTTCCCAGACATTATCTAGAATGGTCTCTCCTTTTGTATCCTGTTTTCCCAAAAATTTAGTCCAAGGCAGTCCTCATATCCTGTTCTGTCTGTCCTGATATGTGGGTCTATATTAGATAAACGAAAGTTTATCTTACCGAACGCTGACATTATCAAAAATTCCGGAACTCGAAACTGCAATTGTTGGGGGATGTGCCCCCCCCCCCCACTAAATATATATTCCAACTCCGAGATCGCACTACAGTGAGGAAAGGGCAAATATTCCATCTTTACTGTACTGCAATCTCACAATTCCGGTTTTGGGTTCTGGGATTTTCATTCATGTTAGCGTTCGGTAAGATAAACTTTTGTTTATCTAATATAGACGCCTGATATGTGCATTCAGGTCACCATAGCTCTCAGCTGCCCAGATTTTTGCAGAATATCTAGATTTTTGCCTCACATTTTTGGTTTGTTCCTCATAAAATTTGTGGTCTTCTGGTAAATCACTGAGGGATGAAGTTTGAGTTTCACCTTTCATAAAGCTCAGAAAAGTCACACTAACAAACATTTATTTATTTATTTATTTAATAATTATCTGCAGTTTGTTAACTGGGGAAGTCCAGTGGACCGTACTGAGCCATTTTCAGTGGAGGCACAGGGAGTAAAGCTCCACGGCAGTAGAAAAGATTACACATTACAAGAAACAGTATAATCTTAAAGTAGAGTTATACAATTACATTAATGGGTCATTAACACATTGTAACTTGTAAAGAAAATGAAAAGTGGAGGTTCAGGGAGAACTTCTGTACAGTATATGGAAAGTAATATCATACACTGACATTTTACACATCAGTTTTTAGAAATTAGCCATTAGTGAACATTGTTTTGTTATCAGCATTTCTTTAACTGGGTGCCAGGCAGAGGTTAAGGCAAGTCTGTGTAATGAACCAAGTATAGTCAAGAGTTAAGAAGTTTCATGGGGGAGGGTAATAGATGATTGGGAGCAAGAAGAGTATGAGGTATTGGAGAGGTAAGAGTATAGAGACGATTTAAAATTGACAGGGTATTGCATAGTTCTGAGGGATAATGGAAGAGTATTCCACTTTTTGCCTAAGGAGATAGAGACGATAAGTTGTCCAGGAGGACGTTTAGACTTGTGCACAGGAGTAAATTCTTTTTTTGGATCTATGGGACCTATTAGAGGTAGGAGGTGAAGATGGAATTAAGGGATGGGCAGTCAGAGGTCTGAAGATGAGTTTGTGAGTGGTAGCAAGTTGTAAGTAGTCAAGTTAACTTGGTAGTTGCAGCCAATTTAGTGAGTGAAGTGCATTACAGTGATGGAAGAAGTATTTGGAATTTGTTGTGAATTTGGATAACTTGTTGAAGCAGGCTTCCTGCTTGGATTTTAGAGAGGCTTGGAGGTTGATAATTAGAGGGGTACCATACATTAGAGAGGGGAGAAGGTAGGTGGATGCATGTGTTTTCCTAGAGGATGGGGTTAGGTATTGATTATGTCTGTAAAGCAATCCAAGTTTTTTATTTTTTTTTACATTTTGTTGTACGTGGCTATCGAAATTTAGTTGTTCATCTATGACTACTCCAAGTAGTTTTGTGTGGGGGGATAATTTCTATTACATATTTATTTTGGCTATTGATTTTGAAAGTATACTCATGTACTATGGTAGACTTGGATAGGGTAAAAATCATGATTTTAGTTTTGTTTGGATTCAATGTGGTTGCTGAACATCCAGGATTCAGTGGTGGAGAAAGCAGTCTGAGTTTTGAGTAATAAATCAGAAATTGAATCAGCTGAGCAGATTACTGCTTAATCATCAGTGTACTTAATTACATCAGCAGTGGAGCTAGAGGTGTGGAAGTTATTGATAAAAATATTGAATAATAGGGGGCCAAGTATGTAACTTTGTGGAACTCCGATAGGGGTATTGAGGTAGGATGAGGTGTAGTTTTGCCATTTGACGGCTTGTTGCCTATCTGAAAGATAGCTAGAGAACCAGTTTATGGTGGTGGTGGAGGACAGATAGAAGTGAGAGAGTTGTGATAGTAACAAAGGGTGGGAGACAGTATCAAAGGCTTTTGAGAGGTCTAAGAGTATGATTACAACAGTTTTTCCAGAGTCATGGGCCCTGTTAATTGTGTCGAGGAATGATACATGGGCAGTAGTGGTGCTGTAACCAGGTTGAAAGCCATGTTGAGATGGAAATAAGAGGCTGTTTTGGCTGCAGTGAGGCATGATCTGAGTGTGGATACATTTTTCTAGTATCTTGGAGACTGTTGAGAGAATGGCAATAAGGCAGAAGTTGGAAATATCATGGTTTTTGCCACCTTTGTGGAGAGAGAGAATAAAAGCCTCTTTCCACAATTTGGGCACATACGGTACCAGAATAGATTTGTTAATTAGGATACTGATGGGGTAAGTGATGGCTTCAGCAGCAGCCTTTAGGAAAGTGGATAGTAAGTTTTCTGGAGCATTTGAGCAGGGTTTGAGGTTTAAGAGTAGTATTTTTATAGTTGTGGTGTGGATAGGTTGGAGTGTAAAGTTAGAGGCAGGGAGGCAGAGAAGCATAGGCAAGTTTGGGAGGGGGAGGGTGAATTGGGGAAAGGAGTGTTATTTATTTTGTTAGTGTTAGGAAAGGTGGCAGTGATGTACTCTATACAGTTTATGAAGAAAGAGTTAAAAATTGATGCTATTGCCTTGGATGTCTTGTTGGGATATGGGCAGGGATTTTCTTTGGTGGCTGGGTTAAGGAGAGAGGAGATAGAATTCCAGAATTTTTGGCGTTTAGATTGTGGATGGATTGAAGTTTAGTGTAGTACTTTTTTATCCTTGTGAACTAGTTTCTTTACTTGGTTACGGAGTTGTTTAAAGTGCAAGAGGGAGTCTTGGTTTTTGCCTTTTCTGTAGTACTTCAGGGTTTGTCTCTGAGGTGCATAATATCCTTGGTGGGTTTGGTCAGACATGGGGCAAGATTCGTTTTTATTCTTTTTATGCGTATTGGTTCTTGGTGGTTTAGTGTGTCTATGTAGGAATTATTGAAATAGTCGATGGTGTTAACTAATGGGAGTATTTTTAGTATGTTTCAGTTTATCCTTCTAAGGGTGTTGGAGAAGCGTAGTGAATTAAAGTTTGTTAGGTTGTGAGTTTCCTCGTAGTGCTGTTGGTGTTGTATGGTGCTTGGATTCTGGAGGATATTTGCTGGGAGGTGGTTGCTTAGGGTGTCAGGTAGGGTGCCTGCTTCAGATATTTTCTTGGGGTGTGTGATGAGAATCCAGTCCAGGATGGACCTGGAGGAGTAGTCTTTGGATGGTCTGGTTGGGGAGTCTATGAGTTGGGTGAAGCTGAATACATTTATATTGTTGGTAGAGGGATTAGAGGTCAGATTTATCCAGTTGATGTTTACATCCCCTAGGATGATTATTTCATTTTTTATGTTGGAGGAGATCCAACCAAGGCTATCATCTAGTATGGGGATGTTGTTTCCTGGTGGGATGTAAAGGGCAAAGAGGCAGAAATTTTTATATCTGTTTATTTTTAACAGGGCAATGGTTATTTCTGCATTGGTGAACTGGAGAATGTGGTTGGAGTATGGTATTATAGTGTGGGAGTTAATAAAAATTATTTCAACTCCGTCTCCTTTTTTATTGGGTCTGTCAGATCTGATTATTTTATAGCCAGAGAGGAGAATCTCAGAATCCTTGATGTAAGGTTTAAGCCAGGTCTCATTTAAGGCAATGATGTTGGGTTGATTATGGGAGAGCCACACATGGAAGGTTGGAATTTTATTACGGAGGCTTTGGGTATTTAGCGTTACCATGTAAAGAGATTTGTGAGAGTTGGTTTGATGAGGAGGTATGTGGTTATTACCTGAGGTATGGTAGGGGCCAGGGTTTGGGTGAATGTCACCAGATAAGGACAAGGTAGTGAGATAGAAGATGTAGGTTAGGTGTTTTTGCTCAAAGGTGTGCTTGGAGCTAGTGATGTTAGTGGAGTTAGGGTAATGATGGCTCTGTGCATGTAGGGAAAGGTTTTTCTTTTATATCGGTAGAGATTATTTGTTTGTAGAAGGTGTGGAGGTATGTTTGAAAAGCTGGCAGTATTACTGATGGTAGATATTGGGGAGATGGAGGAAAGAGATGAGAAGGTAAAGGATGTGAGGGTGGTTAGGTGTAATAAAGGGTAGAGGAGTAGTAGGAGTATTATTTTGGCTATGAGGAGTGTTGTTTATGGATGCATGTTAATTTGTGTTATGTAGGTACTGGAGGCTATTACATGGTTTTAGTGGAGAGATGGAGTTGTTATATAGTTTGGAGATGCTAGGGAGGGATACAAGTAAGCTTTTATTGGGGATGAATGACTGTTGAGTGTATTAAAAGTATTTAGTGTGGTTGTTACTAGTGGTTGTGGTGAGGGGTAGTGGTGGAGGAAATTTAGCTGGAGGGGTGGAGGGTTGTGATAGATGTTAGGGAAAGTGAGAGGAGTTTTGTGAGTGTAACTGTAGAGGCACTGGGGGAGGGTGGGAATCAGGGGCAGGGTATGGGGAGCGAAGTAAGCCTGAAGGACAAATGGAGTGGGATAAGCCAAGTCCCAATTCTCTGCAGTGAGGAGAGAAAAACAATCAGTAAGCTATTATTTGCTTAGACTGCAACTTATTAGAATACTGACCAAATATTCATTAGTTGTCAGATGGTGGCTTTTCAAGTAGTTTTGAAAAATACCTAGCATTATTCAGTAGATTTTGGAAAACTATTGACTGATTAATGTTTAATGGGTTGTCACAGAGCACAAAGGAAGTTTTATGTTGTCTGTATGCAAGTGGGGTGCCGAGAAAGCAAACCCTAGGCAGACAACAGTGGAGAGTAAATGTTACGAGAGGTTGCTGGTTGTGGAGGGGGAGGTGAAACTAGCTACATCCTGGTGATGTCAGGAGCAGCAATAATCTAAGCAGGCTAAGGTGTAATAGCAGTACATATTTAGAAAGTCACACGTACATTATAGCAAATATGTGAATGCTGCAGATGACTGGAGAGGGTCTGTTTAACTGGGTTGCTTCAGGATGGGTGGGAGGAACTTGTAGGTGTTGATAGAGGCTAGATGGATGGACACAGTTCTAAAATACTAAATAAAAGCAAGGTGAGTACATGACTAGGGTAGTAAAGTAGTGTTAGCTTAAACAGAACAAGGTGGAGAAGATATTGTGCAGCAATAATGTAAGAAAAGAGAGAAGTAGTCTAGGTTGATGGTGCAGCAAAAATGTAAGAAAGACAAAATGAGGAACAGTCTAGATAGGAGGGATATATGGATTAAGTTAGATTAGGAAGTATTCCGGAGTGAATTCTGAGATATTTCTGGAAGTAGACATAGTAGTGGGGTCTGGGGTGGAAAAAAATTAGGAAGGGAAGCAATTGTGAACAGACAAAAATGAAGAGATAGAGAGACAGAGGTTTAAGTGTGCAACCGAAAGAAGAGCAGGATGCTGTAGGCTGGCAGGAGTAAAGAAAACAAAAGCAAAGAGCAGAGTATGCAAAGTAGAGACTTATTACATTACACACTGACAACGCAGCTACAATCCTGTTACTCTAGCAACTTTCTAAGTTTCTAAGAGCAATATTTAAAATCTGTCCCTATTTTTGGGCCTTTATCCCCTATTATTTTTGGATTTTGTTCAAATTTCTTGTGCTAAGAGTTTGAGAGGTATGCAGGTTATGTGTTATCAACAGCAATTCCTCTGATGTATGAATGCACTCTTTTCTTCACTATGTGGGTCACAGGCTGAGATTATGAATACTGCTCTATAATTAAACTGGAATCTGATTGCTATCAGTCTGACACTAATTCTAATGACATCCCTCACTGTTTTCTGAAGCCTCTCCTCACCACAGTTCCACACCATTTCTAACCTGTCCTCCTGAGTAGTAGACTCTGGACCCCAAGTCAAGTGTTTTTTGCTGTACTGGCCTTCTATCTTGTATCTTGGGTACAGAGGATGTCCAGCCTCCTCCATCATGTCATCCACTTCCAAATCTAATCCTGTCAGTGTACCTACAATGAGAATAACAATTCTTAGTTTATGTTTGTCAGGTTAATTGGTTTTATATCTAGCTTTTGCTCAACAGAGCTACCCCAGGTAAATTAAGCTGGATAAATGAGCACCATCAGACCAGTAGCTTATTGACCTAGGTGGGCTTTATGGCAGGCGCATGCAGGCGGGCTTTACGGTGGGCACACACTGGCCAATATGGGCACATACACCCTCCCACCATTGGTGTGGTTCCCTGGCATAGGTCAGAGTAGGCTGGGTCCTCAACCTACTTATCACCTGCAGATATATTATTGGTTAGCCCTGCCATGGCACCCAGTCTGTGATCTTTGAGGATATTGTGCATCACAGCAGATGCCCTAAGCGGTTGGTCTATCTGAGTCTTGCCCCTTTAGGGCACCATCCAGAGTCTGTGCTGCTGTCTGATATAGAGTCTGTGCTGCTGCCCACAGCTCCATTCTTAGGAGAATTTGAAATGGAAATGCTTAGCATGTTTTTGGATCTGGGAAGAATCCAACAGAGACACAGGCAGAACATGCAAACTTTAAACAGGCACTGGTGGAAGGTCAGGATCAAACCATGTACATTATATATGGGAGGCAAAGACTTTAATTAACTATTATGGCATCTTGTCATAGACCTACTACCCACCAGAATAGAAAGTGAAGAAAGTTAAATGTACAGTAATATGCTTATTTTTAAGATTATTTTTGAGGAAAACAGTGACCTTTCCTCATGTAAGGATTTCAAAACTTGCTCACTATAACCTCTAAAATCTTGTTCAAAAGAATGCTGGAATAGCTGTAAGGAATATTATGGAAAAGAATATCAGATTTTTGCAACAAATAAAACTGAATAAAAAGATACTTGCAGAGCAAAAGAAAATATATTGTAAAAGACATTCTGTGTCATCACAGCTGACTTTTTATACCTTTTAAAATACAAAGTAGAATAGCAGTAACATTCTGATACATATAATTACATTACATTCTGTGCAGTTATATTTTGCTATAGCACTAATGCTGCTAGTCATACCAGGCAGCAAGTATTCTTATACCTATCTATATCTATATATTTATATGTATATGTATATGTATATGTATATGTATAAGATGTTACAATTAGGTAGCAGTACAAATGCATTGCATGTAATGTTATATGGTTATTATAAAGCTGAATGTGTGTTAGAAGAATTCAGTTTTGCGGTTAATTTGGTTACTGAAATGAGTGCTGCAGTCATTATCATATAAATCATCTGCAAACCCCAGCAAGACAATACAAATACATTATGTAGTACAGGGAAAAAAGGAAAAAAAATACTGTTTGCAATCTAGGTATTATGCTAAAAGAGTTATGTCAGAAACATGAACTTAATAAAAAATGTTCATGGGTATCAAATGCACTTATCTTCTGTAAGCTTTATCTTCAATTATTTCAGTCAATCTGCTTTATGAGAACTAATAGTGGTTATTAAGGCTATGGTGTCACCAGAAGAACTAAATATATTACTATGATTTAATTCCCCACTGAATGTTTGGAGTCTGTCTGTATTATATTTCTCTTTCAGGACTAGCTATGTCAAGAATCTAAGTGGCAATTCTCATATCTGCTCGAAATTAGTGCAGAATAGCACAAAATACACTAAACCGATATAGCCAACATCCTGGCAGATAGGCTTAGTGCAAACTTCACCCCCCCTCTCACCCCCAAAAGGGCCCATAACTATACCAGAAGAATGTAGTGCCCCTGAAATCACAGACACTCAGGTTAAAACAGCCCTGTCCAAAGCCAAAAACACAGCATCAGTGGGACTGGACGGTGTCCCAGGCTACGTCCTACATGAGCTCAAAGACAAACAAACCCCTCACCTAAACACACTGTTTAAACTCAGCCTCTCCACAGGCTATGTGCCCACAGAGTGGTGCACAGCAAAGGGTTATTCCGCTCCACAAAGGTGGAGCCAAAACGGACCCTGGCAACTATCTCCCTATAATCCTGACTAGCTTGGTCTGCAAAGCTATGGAGCGCATCATCATAGATCTCATTAACAGAGACATTGGGAACCTCCAAACACTGGACCCTACCCAGTTCAGCTTTGTTAAGGGCAGATCATGCCTCCTAAACCTGGTGGACTTCTTTGAGACAGTTATCAAGGCTATAGATGAGAGAAAGGTGGTCCACACAGCCTACCTAGACCTCACAAAGGCCTTCGACACCATTCCCCACTCAGGTATTATAGACAAGCTCACCAGCCTGAATATAAACCTCTACATCACGAGATGGGTTGCCAACTGGCTCATGGACAGAACCCACATGGTAAGAGTTGCGGGAGCTAGGTCTTACTCTAAACCGGTTACAAGTGACGTTCCCCAGGGCTCAGTCCTAGGACCCCTCCTGTTTGGCGTATACTTCTCAGAGGTACAGGCAAGTACAGGAAGACTATGGTTGACCAAGTTCACAGACGACTGCAAACTAGGGGCTATAATTGAATCTGCAGCAGACACAGACATCCTCCAAAAGGGTCTCACTGAGACAGATACTTGGTGTCAAAACCATGGCCTCAAGTTAAATGCCAAAAAGTGCATAGTCATCCCCTTTGGAAAAAACAAAGTACCCACAAACTACCACATAGGTGGTAGCCCCTTAAATACGGAAGACGTAATCAGGGATCTGGGTCCCAGGTAGATAGTAACCTCTCCTTTGATAAACACATTGCCAAAGTGGTTAGAAAATCCTTCTATGTGGCCCACCTAATCACAAAAGGGTTTGCATCCAGATCGAAAGATATCATTGGCCCCTCTACGCATCACTCATCAGACCCATCATAGAGTACAATGCCCCATTTGGGATGTACCTTACAAGACACCTGCAACAACGGGAAAGACCACAGAAGTACCTCACCAAGAGGATCACTGGCCTCAAGCACATGCCCTATGCAGCTCGAATAGAGAAACTCCAGCTGTACTTGGTTGCATATCGCCTACTCAGTGGTGATCTCCGCCTGACTTACAAGGCCATGTCCAACCCAGAATTGATGGACATGCTCCACCTAAAGAAAACCATATCCCCTTGAGCCACACACTCCAGGGATCTAAACCTCACCACAACACTAAATAGGACATGCTGGAGAGATAGATTCCTGTCTCAGAGACTTCCCAATGCTCTGGAACAAGATTCCAATCTACATTAGGCAGAGCTCTTCGCTAACCCTCTTCAAGAGAAACCTTGACGAGTGGATGGGAAACAGAAAGTTTACCCCAGGGATCACTTTAATGGCTCTGCTGGACAGAGGCACAGGGAACTAATCTAAGGTGGTGGTGAAAAACAACACATTCCAGTTAGGCTTATAAACACCTTTGGGCAGATAGCCTAGTACCTGCCTATGAACCTATACTTGTCACATGGTCAGCAGATTGTTGTAGTGATGCTGGGCTTGCACACACACTCCAACGCAGAGGTCTGCAATTCGCACACAACATTTTTTGAGAAGAAAAGTACAAACAAATATGCTCTGGTATTCATACTTAGTACAAGCTGCTTCCCATTGTAGCTTTTTCTCAATACATATTTATTGCCCAGTTCCACATATCAGGTCAGACTGTGGCTTCAGATGACAATGCAACCACCCAACCATTCAGTCATCTGTCCATCCCTATGTTCAGTGCCTGTTATGGCCACAGAGAGGGAAAGTCTATTTTGTCAATCAACAGTTAAAAAGTAATAACCAGCTCTGGATTGGACGCCAGTCTAATGAAAAGGACATGAACTCACAGACCAGCACTCACATGTACATCTGCATTGAGAGCAACAACCTATAAAACACTGAGAGAATATGCAAACTCAGCTGAGGTCAGAAACATATACAAACATTGAGAGACTGCGCTAATTATATTGAGAATAGAACCTGACACATACACTGACAGAATGCATACATTTTGTGGACAGAAATCCATGTAAACAAAAGAATTCCTTTTAGAACAGAAACCTATACAAATACAAGGAAAGCACCCAAATTAACCGAAACCAACACAAACTCTGAGAAGAGATATCCATGGAAAAACTGCAAGAGCATGCAAAATCCACTGAGAATGGAAACCTGTGGTAGCACTGGGAAAAACTTGCAAACTCCTTTGAGAAAGCAACATAACTCTAAACTCAGGCAAAGAAAAGAATTAAAAACAATTTAGAACCCCATAAAAAGAAACAAAGAAGCTAAAATGTAAGTTTCATGCAGTTTTACACAACTTTTTATTTAAGCAGTGAGTGGAGTAAAATATTTTACAGTTATCCTAATTCTTAGTAAATAAATACATCACTAGACTTATAGATCACTTCTGACTGGAAATGTCATACATTTATACTGCATTTCAATGTCAGGGTGGCTGCAGTCATGCAGTAGTTAGCATTGCCACCTCACAGCAAGAGGTTCTCCAGTTCAATCCTCGTCTAGGTGCCTTCTGTGTGAGTCTGCATGTCCTCCCTGTGGTTACGTGGGTTTCATCCCACATCCCAAAGACATGCTGTAGGTGGATTGGACACTGAATTGGCCTTGTGTGTATGTGCCTTCTGTGGAAGGTTGGGTGCTGGGCTAGCAACTCAACACTGTAAAACTTCACTGCCAATCATAAACGGACAGGTGATCCACTGTGGCAACTCCTAACTGGGAAAAGCTGAAAGAAGAACATACTGCATTTCAATGCCATTCTTTTGACAGTCCAGTTTAGAGTTAAGATGTGGTTATGCCTGTGCTTTTGTTTCCTATTCCAACTTTTCTGGTCATGCATTTATTTAAATCACTGCAGCACAGCTAAGCCATGTAATAGATGTACATTGTAATACTGCAAAACAACAAGTTCTGGTCTATGAACCCAGAGGAAAGAGCCTTCAAAACTTCCTTGCAGTTTGAGTAAGTTCTTCTTTTCAAAATGCAACACCAGGTTCTCCTGGGAGTCTGAAAGGCTTTTACCATACAATTGAAGCCATGCACAATTTAAGAAATTACTGAGTTCACATCACTTTGTGCCCTGAAGCTTAAATGCAAAAGAATTAGTGATTTACAGAAAATGTAGTACATCAGTGTACTGCTAAGTACATGAGGTATATTCACCCTGTCTATATATCAAACACAGGAAGTGCATTTAAGGTCAGTGTGTGTGTGTGGGTGTGTGTGTGTGTATGTTAGAGTTCCTTCTATGATACAGTGCTGTACATCACAGCATGCTGAAAATTATCACATGCTGGTGTTCCTAATCAGCTGCAACTAATCACCAGAAAAAACATGCTTCAGGGAGAGAGTGCAAGGGGTACTTTTCTCTACAAAGAACACTTCTGTGGATCAAAACTAGATGCATTTGATAGACAAAGAAATATCCTAATGAGTGATCAGCACTGGACAGAAAATATTCAACTGAGGGACTCAAAGTTACATGAACAAAGACATGCCAATTTTCCATTCCTCTCTCACTTTAAGTTTTGAAATGTGTTATGAACAACCGGTGCATGTGAATCATGGGGCTGCAACAACCCAGTAAAGTAAGAGCATCCAGTCAATTGCTCTGCAACATTGCCCCCCCCCAAAAAAAAAACTAATGGTGCAGATTCCATACAGCCTACATTGTCTACTAAAACCATTTGGATGCAGAGTGCAAACATGGTAAACTATACTTAGTACAAGCTGCTTCCCATTGTAGCTTTTTCCCAATACATATTTATTGCCCAGTTCCACATATCAGGTCAGATTGTGGCCTTAGATGAGAATGCAACCACCCAACCATTCATTCATCTGTCCATCTTTCTATGTTCAGTGCCTGTTATGGTCACTGAGAGGTGAAGTCTATTTCATCAATCAACAGTTAAAAAGTAAGAATCAGCCCTGGATGGGAAGCCAGTCTAATGAAAAGGACATGAGCTCACAGACCAGCACTCACATGTACATCTAGGGCCAGTCTAGCATTGCTAGTCTATATCTGCATATGTGTCTTTCAAAGGCATAAGGATAACAGAGATCCTGGAGAAGTTTATGCAAACACTGTAAAAGCAAAAAAGCTGCAATGAGAGCAAAAACCTATAAAACACAGAGCATATGCAAACTCAGCTGAGGTCAGAAACATATGCAAACATTGGGAGACTGCACTAATTATATTGAGAATAGAACCTGACACACCGAAAAAAATGCATACATTTTGTGGACAGAAATCCATATAAACCAAATGCAAGAGCTCCTTTTAGAACAGAAACTTATAAAAATACTGGGAAAGCACCCAAATTAACCGAAACCTACACAAACTCTGAGAAGAGATATCCATGGAAAAACTGCAAGAACATACAAAATCCATTGAGAATGGAAACCTATGGTAGCACTGGGAAAACTTGCAAACTCCTTTGAGAAAGCAACATAACTCTAAAGCCAGGCAAACAAAATAATTAAAAACAATTCAGAACCACATAAAAAGAAACAAATAAGCTAAAATGTATGTTTCATGCAGTTTTACACAACTTTTTATTTAAGCGGTGAATGCAGTAAAATATTTTGCAGTTATCCTAATTCTTAGTAAATAAATACATCACTAGACTTATAGATCACCTCTGACTGGAAATTTCATACATTTATACTGCATTTCAATGCGATTCTTTTGACAGTCCAGTTTAGAGTTAAGATGTGGTTATGTCTACGCTTTTGTTTCCTATTCCAACCTATCTGGTCATGCATTTATTTAAATCACTGCAGTACAGCTAAGCCGTGTAACAGAAGTAGACTGTAAGACTGCAAAACAACAGTTTCTGGTCTATGAGCTCAGAAGAAAGAACCTTCAAAAATTCCTTGCAGTTTGAGTAAGTTCTTTTCAAAATGCAACACCAGGTCCTCCTGGGAGTCTGAAAGGCTTTTACCATACAATTGAGGCGAGGCCCAATTTAAGAAATTACTGAGTTCACATCACTTTGTGCCCTGAAGCTTAAATGCAATAGAAATAGTGATTTTAAGAAACTGTAGTACATTAGTGTATTGCTAATTACATGAGGTCTCTTCACCCTGTCTATATACAAAACACAGGAAGTGCATTTAAGGTCAGGTGTGTGTGTGTGTGTGTGTGTGTGTGTGTGTGTGTGTGTGTGTGTGTGTGTGTGTGTGTGTGTGTGTGTGTGTGTGTGTGTGTGTGTGTGTGCGTGTGTGTGTGCATATGTTAGAGTTACTTCTATGATACAGTGCTGTACATCACAGCATGCTAAAAATTATTACATGCTGGTGTTCCTAATCAGCTGCAACTAATCACCAGAAAAAACATGTTTCAGAGAAAGAGTGCATGGGGTACTTTTCTCTTCAAGAACACTTCTGTGGATCAAAACTAGATGCATTTGATAGGCAAAGAAATATCTTAATGAGTGATCAGCAATGGACAGAAAATATTCAACTGAGGGACTCAAAGTTACATGAACAAAGACATGCCAATTTTCCATTCCTCTCTCACTTTAAGTTTTGAAATGTGTTATGAACAACCGGTGCATGTGAATCATGGGGCTGCAACAACCCAATAAAGTAAGCGCATCCAGTCAATTGCTCTGCAACTTTGCCCCCCCAAAAAAACTAATGGTGCAGATTCCATACAGCCTACATTATCCACTAAACCATTTGGACGTAGAGCTGTGCAAATATGGGTAAACATCGTGGCATGCTAATTACAGCATAAGCTAATAGGAGGAGGAGCTATTCAACAAGCTGTAAAACATCCGTGTAGACTCAATGCTGGTTTTCCCTACAAATTCCAAAGCCTATTGGAATACAGCCATGGAAACTAGGCTGCACACAGAGAATGTTAGGGGCTGCTGTTGCTCTTATTTCTATGTATGTGCAGCAGGTCCATGTCTATGCTGCTGCTAATAGACCAAATCAAAGTAAGAGGTAATCTGCATGAGGTAGAAATTACAGAGTGCTGCAGGGTGGATTGAGACACATTACAGGAATTCTGCAACCTCTGTTGTCTTCAACTGAGAGCAAGGGTAAACTGAGGAGAACCAATACCAGTGGAGACTAAGGTATGACAGGGGATGCAGGTTATGCACTGGAACCATGGCTGATGATGCCCATCAGAAATGCACACACACCAACTGAAGAATGCTACAATGAGGCACATGCTCAAATGAGAAATATCACAAAGCATGTGTTTGGCCTGCTGAAGTCACAGTTCCAGTGTCTACATACATCTGGGGAGCCCTGCAGTACAATCCCTGTACATGTGCTCAAATATTCTCAGGCTTCAGCAGGAACAGCAAGGGGAAGGGCCACACAACCCACCACCACTGGCAAGGTCACCAAAGGCACACACAGGTGAGGAGTCAGAGGGAGAACTAGAAGCTGCTGTGGGTGTAGGCAGACATAGATGTGCACAGTATGACTTTGTATTGGCCAAAGGGCAATGGATACCATGCAAGCTCATCTCCTAAGGGGCTAAAACCTTCATCCTATGCACATATATACAGTAACATTGATGCCAGGCAGTGCTTTCAACCTTTACTTACCCATGTAATGGCTGTGTACTGCTAGCATTAGACAGAGTCAACCCTAAAATAAAACTCTTGCAACTGCTGGAATTCCAAGCTAAGTGTTGAACCTGGAATAGAAAACTAAATCTTTAAGAATACAAATGAATGGCATATCCTTGTGTACTGTTACTTGGAAAAGTAAGTTATAAAGTAGTGATTTTTACAGCAATTACATTGAGATGTGACAGCAGTGACTTATGTCAATACATGTATCCACTATCAGCTAACAGACCTTATGCCTTAAATTTACAGATTTTAACAGAAATTCCACAGTTTGGCCTCATATGTTTGTAAAGGCAAATCATTAAAGAGTGAAGTTGGGTTAATAGATTTTTAGGAGGTTACTAGGCTAGTGGACCTAGAGTCCTTACAAGCTTAGCCATGTTAATCCCGATTTGCCTCAATTGTCCTTGGTTAGAAAGATGTAATTAACAGAGCAAATCTATGATAGACACTGACTAGTCCTGTCCATGATGGACATGCATATCACCCCCAGGTTGAATTTTGCGGTCTCTCATCCATTTGGCCTGGTTGTGATTTAATAGGGTCAATGAGGAGCTCTGTTTCATGTGAAATGAAGTGGAAGTTTATTCCAGAGTAGCAGCTATCTCTGAGAGATATATCTGTCTCTCCAGCATGTTCTGTTAATGTCACAGGCTAGGTTAAGATCCCTAGATGAGTGACTCTTGTGCCATTTGACTAGTGGATGTGCAGCATATCCATTAGGGCAGGGTCAGATACTGCCCTGTAGGCCAGGTACAAGTCACATCTCAGCAGCCTATATGATACAGAGTACAGTGACAGAGCTTTCAGTTTATCCACATAAGTCATGGTCTGGAGCCCCTGTATTTTCTTGGTGAAAAATCCTTGTATCTCTCCAGCTGCTGCAGGTGTCTGGTGTGGTACATGCAAAAGGCAGCATTACACTCTCATTAGTGGTCTGATGAGGGTCAAGCACAGGGGTGTTATAACATCCTCAAACCTGGATACGATGCCCTTACTTATGAGGCACATGACATGGAAGCCTTTCCTTGCCACTATGGAAAATTGGTGGTCGATGTTTAGATCACTGTCTATCTGTATTCTCAGATCTCACACCACTGGGTTTGAACTTAGGGGGGTGTTGTCAATAATGTAATTAGCAGGGAATTCTCCTTTGCCAAAGGGGATAATAATGGCACTTTTTGTGTTTAGTTTTAGATTGTGCCTTTAGCACCAATCGTTTGTCTGTGTTAGCCCCTCCTGTAATATGTTAACATTGTTGGGGGACTCAGGGATTGCACAAAATCATCAGCAAACTTGGTAAGTCAAAGGATGTCTACTTTAGCCTTTAGATTCTGAACAGTAAAGGGCCCAGCACAGATTCTTGTGGAACACCACTGGTAACAGCTCTACTGGTAGAGGTTGAGTCACCAACTTTGACAGTATGTATTCTGTCAGTGAGCTAATTGGCTTCCCATCTAGTGAAATAAGAGTTACTCTCCAGCTGGGAGAGTTTCAAAATGATACCTGAGTGGGAGATTGTGTTAAAAGCTTTGCCAAGGTCAAGATAGGTGGTCTACCCTGTCTTACCTTCGTCCAGGGCTTTGGTTACTTTCTCAAAGAAGTCTACTAGGTTTAATAAGCATCATCTAACTACAACAAAGCCAAATTGGGTTAGGTCACGAGTTTGAAGGTCACCTATGTCCTTGTGGATAAGGTCCATGATGATTCTTTTCATTGCCTTGCAGATCAAACTGGTTAGACTTATGGATCTATAGTTCGCAGGGTTGGTTAATGACCTCCTTTGTGCAAAGGGATTACTGTTGCTGTTATCTATTCTACTGGAACAAAGCCAGTTCCCAGGCTATGGTTAAAGTCGATGCTAAGTTGGTTTGTTAGGTCCTGTTTTGGATTGCTTAGAAAGCAATCTGGGATGTTATCTGGTACCACTGAGGCTGTGTTTTTGGTCTTGGAGGTCACAAATATGACTTGATCTTTATAGATACTAGGCAGAGGACTGGTGCCAGGTATGCTTTGGGGTATGGCCAGTGGGGCCGGGGTTTGCACCAAATCTGTGAGCTAGCAGGTTGGCAATTTCCTCTGGTGCAACTTCATGTTTAGACTCATAGCATTAAGCAGCAGAGCCTTCAATTTGCCTGCAGTAGAGCTTTTTTACATCAGAACTTTTGTTGCTTTGACATTGCCTAAAAAAGGCACTATGGGAAGGCACACATCATTGCCACTATCTGAAAGGCTGAGGGACACAGATGCAGATCATCTCTGGCAAAGCAATCTGGTCCGTCCACCATGTCATTCCAGGCTGAGAGATGCTGGATCCCCCTGGACTGACACCAGTAGCTAAGCCAACTGTTGAAGTCGATCATTTTTTGTTTATGTTGTGGCACCTTCCTGGATGAGGGTAGAATGCTGTTTAAGGCTAGGGTCATACAGTAAAAGTTTTTGACACATAATCTGTGAGCTCAGTCATGTCTCTCTTCATATAGTCCAGAGAGGCACATCTCAAGCAATTCACCCCAGCACGAATTATGACACAGTCATAATGGTACTTCTTGTTGAGTGACATGAGTGACATGGTATGATACACTTGTATGTATATTGCTAGCATATTAGGACATGTGTTGTAGTGGAGCAGATCAAATGTTGACACAGTTCACATTCCACAACCACCACGAACCTCTACACACCTTTTAAACGTAAAAACACACAATCCACTGGTCGGCACAATAAAGGTGTATCCTCCACATATTTCCATTAAGCCAGTACTAAAATTACTGGCATTAAATCCCAAATAAATTTCCACCTGGTTATTGATTGGGTACTTGGTTTTAACTCATAGAGTTTTGTAGTTTCCTTGATTTTCCATATAGAAATATGTATTTTTATCTACATATGAATTCTATAGGTTCAAATTCCGGTACCTTATATATTTTAATATTTTAATATTTTAACATTTTAACATTAACATTTTAACATACACAGTATATTTTAATATTTAAAAAATATATATACTTACATTGACATATATTTTTTATATTTTTTTATATTTTTTATCCAGCATTATTATATTGCAATGGTGACAATACTTATTTTTATTGAATATCAGTTGGCTATGAATGAATTGTATGTATGCATTTTTAAACAGTTTTGAAATGGTTAAAGGAGCCACCCAAGCATAATTTCAGTCATTTGATTGAAACATTAATTGTTTTCAATTTGTTGCAAAGGTTTTTAATACCCAACAAAAAGTATATAAATGCATCAATTAACATTTTTCATTGATTCTGATGAAGTCTCTTAGAGAGACTGGCAGCTCAATCTATGTTTGCTGTACTTTGTGCTGTTGGTGTTCGTCTACATTAAAATTATTATCCAGTTCTAATACATTTTTGAAGCGTGGTTTGTGGAGGATACACCTTTATTGTGCCGACCAGTGGATTGTGTGTTTTTACAGTTCACATTCCACCATCACAGTGGCAATTGCAGTATGGCATAAATGTCTACATACCATCATTAAATGGTCTGTGACACACATCCATATAAATTCATATTGATTACATGATCACATAAGTCTTGCCTCATACACATGTTGTTATGCTATGATATACACAACAATGTATCACATGTTTTGATACAATTGCAAACTTGTGGATTTCATTGTATTTGCAGTTGTACTGCTATACCCAAGGATTATTGAGGGGGTCAGCAGCACCATTGTATGACTTTAGCATTTGTGTCTGGAAATGTTCTGAATGAGGCACAAGCAACTGTAATGTGTCCTGATATGGTATCAAGCTGCTCAAACACAGCTTGCTCATGAAATGGATATAGACATATGTTGTGCATTTGATGTAAGTACATGACATTGTTACAGTTGTACAACTATAAGCATAGTACCAGTCTGTCGAATGTTATTAAAGACCATGGTTGTATTTTCAGGTCTCTTCATAAATCATTTATTCCAATACCTTTGAAATGCTAAATGGAATACCAGCTAAGCACAGATGAGCATGTGGATGCCACAAGACATACCCAGCTGGAGGAAATAGAAGATCTGCTAGCTGACAATTTTTCTCACATGTCCTCCTGCCTGTCGCCACCGTTCATCAGCCAAAGTATACATGCAAACATTACTCAGTTTCTATGCTAAGGAGGAAAGCACATCTGTGCACTCTGTACTGTTAAGAAGACAGAATCGATGGGCCATGATAACATCAGAGATTGCCTATAGCATGATTCAAATATGGACCTAACGCAGCCTCCAGATGGAGTATGTTCCTGGGGAAGGGTGTACATCAACATGCATCCTTCTGACTGGAGGAGCATCACCTGATGCATGCCTGTAGAGACACATCCTGACTGTCCTCATCTATGAGGTAGACCAACATGTCATCATGGACCCATTCTAAATGGACACTGGTAGTATAGCGACTGTATATGAAAGACATGTGTGATTTGGTCAGGCTACAGCAATGTCTTTTACATCTGTTAGATGTTCTCAAGACGGTCAACAAGGGCATGCATGATGACAACACTATCATCCTGTGGAACTTGACCTGGCAAAAGCATTTGACACAAATCTGAGGTTTTACAGTAACACTGTCACAAATGGCCATAAACACCTACATCACCAAGTGGGTAGACCACTGAATCACATATGTGACATGTAAATATGTTGAAGTGTGTGAGGTGACCTATATCTAGAGTCCAGTGATCAGGTCCTTACCTCAGGGTTGTGTGCTAAGCCCTTTCCTGTTCATTATTTAAGTCACAGATGTCAAGAATGACATACACCTCCATTGTCCAAACAGCTTTCTGGAGGATTGCAGACTGTGAACAATCATTGAATCCAAGTGTGATATTAGTATAATGCAGACAATATCAACATGCACACAAAGAGGTGTTGCCACAGCCATGAAGACACATGAGATGAACAAAAATCATGAGTGGATTTTTTATGTTATAAAAGACAAGTAATCTACATGGTATCCCTGAAGTCTCAAAACAACCCACTAAACAAGTATAGTGGGTCCAAAAACAAAACAGTGTAAGAAACTTCTCTGTGTGGAAGATTTTCAGTCCATATATCTCTAGTTAACCACTGGATATTAATCAGATCGGTCAATAGTAGTAGACGCAGCGAACTTAAACTCGTCTTAAGTCAAAACAAAACAAAACAAAAAAAAAATAATAATAGAAAATGTACAATTGTACAGCATTACTAAGTATTCAAAAGTAATCCAAGCAAGGCAGCCAGTCTGTTTCTAGTCGAAATAAAGGATTTTCGACAGGAAACAGACTGCCTGCCTTGCTTGGATTACTTTTGAATACTTAGTAATGCTGTACAATTATATATTTTTTATTAAATTTTTTTTGTTTTGTTTTGTTTTGACTTAAGACACGTTTAAGTTCACTAATTCTACTACTATTGTCTGATCTGATTAATATAAAGTGATTAACTAGAGATATATGGACTGAAAATCTTCCACACAGAGAAGTTTCTTACACTGTTTTGCTTATGTTATAAAAGCAAACACACAACTTAATGATAATGTACACACCACATCCCTATGAGCAGACCAAGTGGTATGTGACCTGTGTACTCAGGTGGATGGTATGGGAAATGTCCACCAGGATGTGCCCACAGTGGTGACTACTACCTTGGATTTAACACGACTACTGAGTATGTGCAGGACATTCACATCAAAGGCCATTATACTTCCATAATTCATAGCCTTCATTACACCAACAGCTGAGTACAAGGCACCCTTTTTCATGTACCTCCCTACACATCTTCCACTAAAGAATTACTCAAATGTACCACATTTGTCACAGTAAGCGCCCACACATCTTATTGGCCATACCTAAGTATTCTTTTTATTGCATAAACATTAGTGTCTGATTGTGAGGAACCCCCATGAAGATGTTATACCAGATGCATTTGTGATGCATGTTCCTGTTCTGCATACAGTACATACATAGCTGATTGATAACATTGATGACATGGGTTACATTCCTGACAGTGTGCATGGTGCCATATATATATATATATATATATATATATATATATATATATATATATATATATATATATATATATATAAAGCCTGGACTGATCATAATCTGACATACAGGTATAGCAGTGTCTCTGCTAACACCTCCAGCAGATGTTAAAATTTTATTTCAGGACAGTGTGCTTGATTTCCCTCACTGATTTCTGACAACACATAACAGTTGTACAAGTGTGTTCTTGCAGAACCATCTATGATCACTCACAATCATATATATTATGTTAAAGACATGGGATTACTGGTGGTATTATTCTGATATTGTCCATGATTGCACATGCTTCTATCTACTGCTGTCCATGAGCCTGTTACTATGTGTCCCACTTGTTTGAGACCTCTGCTGACATTACAGTCATATTCAGGCAACTGATTTTGCATAGTTTCACAATATATACCAAAACTCTGTTGTATATACCATCCCTGATATATGTCCTCTCTGTTGTTCATGTCAGGATGCTTATATCACAAAGAATCTTCTCCATTGTTATGTCTCCATTGCTATATCACCTTGTTTGGTATTCACATAATATAAAATAACTGTGCAGTAAATACTGTATCATGTCAATATGTGATTAGTGTTCATGCTACAACTGTCTTCATTGACATCACCTCATCCGATGTACATTATCATGTTTAACCTGTCCTCTTTCCCAGTGTTCATTATTAAAATTCATCAGTGTCCCTATTTAATACACACATTTCCTCTGACTGTTTATTTATAATGCGATCTATGTACCCTTACTGATAATTTACACAACTTTTGTTCAGTATGCCTGAAACAGGTTTCCACAATACTCTACACTGTATACACTTTCATGTAACACTTTGGAACTATATACATTGCTTTATTGTATGTCATGTGACTTTACAATTTAGTATTTATTTTGAAGGCATGGCTATGTAAGAATTCATTCCTTGAAAAAGCCTGGTAGTGACCGGGTGAAAGCGCTTGGGATTATTTGTGATTTTTCGTTTTTTATTTCATATTAAACGTTGTGATTTCAATAACATTTTTTCTGACTCCGGGTCCTGTTACCGCTGGATACCTCCTATACTGTGCCAACAGATATTGCCAGTATACTGGCAGGAAAATTCAGTACCAACTTTACCCCTCACTCCCCCCAAAGGACCAATCACAATACCAGTAGAGTGCCAAGCACCCAGTATTACTGCTGCACAGGTTAAAACAGCACTGTCCAAGGCCAAGAATACAACTTCTATGGGACCTGACTATATCCCTGGTTGTGTTCTACATGAACTACAGAGTGAACTGGCACCTCACCCGTGTGCCCTGTTCAATCACAGCCTCACCTGAGGCTTTGTCCCTACTGAATGGCACACTGCTACAGTTGTGCCTCTCCACAAAGGAGGAGCAACTACAGTCCCTGGGAACTATTGCCCCATTAGCCTGACGAGTCTGATATGCAAAGCTATGGAAGGCATCATCATGGACCTAATAAACAAGGATATAGGGAATCTCCAAACTATGGATCCCACAGAGTTTGGTTTTGTGAAGGGTAGCTCATGCCTGCTCAAGTTGGTCGACTTCTTTGAGTCAGTCACCAGAGCTGTGGATGAAGGCAAGGTGGTTCATACAGCCTACCTTGATCTGTCTAAGGCTTTTGATACCATTCCCCACTCAGGAATCATAGAAAAACTCACTAAGATTGGCATCAACCTCTATACCACTAGGTGGGTTGGAAACTGGCTCAGATAGAACCCACAGTGTGAAAGTAGCTGACTCCAAGTCAGACTGCCAACTAGTCACTACTGGAGCCCCACAGGGTTTGGTCCTGGGTTCTCTAGTGTTTGGTATCTACTTCTCTGAAGTCCAGGCCAACATGAAGGGACTCTGGCTGACAAAGTTGGCAGACAATTGCAAGGTGGGAGCTATTATTAACTCCCCAAGCGATGTTGACATCCTACAGAATGGCATCACTGACACCAGTGACTGGTGTCAGAACTATGGCCTTAAGCTCACTGCTAAAAAAGTGTCATCATCCCCTTTGGGAAAAACCCAGTTCCCATGAATTACCACACTGATGGTAGACCACTGAACACAGAATGCATTATAAGAGATCTGGGAACACAGGTTGACAGCAACCTCTATTTTGATCACTACATTGCCACTGTGGTCAGAAAGTACTTCTATGTGGCACATCTCATTACTTAGGGTTTTGCATCCAGGAAGAAAGAGGTAATTTTCTCCCTCTACTCTTCCCTCATTAGGCCAGTCATTGAGTACAATGCCTCATTTGGTATGTACCTCACTAGACACCTGCAACAACTGTAGAGGCTGCAAAAGTACCTTACAAAGAGGATCTTAAGCCTTAAACACTTGTCCTATATGGACAGACTCAAAAAACTCCAGATATTCTCTGTCTCATATTGACTACTTAGAGGCGATGTCTGCTTGACTTACAAATTCATGTCTGACCCAGCTCTGTTAGAAATGCTACCTCTAAAGAAATCCCAATCCCTCCGCACCACACGCTCCAGAGACCTTGACCTCATTACCACAATTAACAGAAAATACTGGAGGAACAGGTTCATAACCCAGGGACTGCCCATGATGTGGAACAGACTTCCCATACATGTCAAGCAGAGCACCTTGCTGACCCTCTTCAAGAGAAATCTTGATGAGTTGATGGGAAAAAGAAAATTCTCCCCGGGGATAACTCCAGTGGCTCTACTTGATAGAGGCACTGGGAACTAAGGTTGGGTTGCACTATACCAGGGTAATCCTATGGCTAGGCTTGTAAAGGCTCCAGGGTCATCAGCCTAGTAAGCACCTATGAACCTATGAACATACAAACAGGAAAATTGATGCCTTTCAAACAGCATAACTTTTACTTAACCATGTAATGGCTGTGTTCTGATAACATCAGACAGGAACAACCCCCAAGAACAAAATGGGTACCTTCACTTATCCAAACAAGAAGCAGGTGCCCGTAGAACCCTTGCACGGCCAAACAGGAGAAATTCAAAAAACAAAAGAGCCAGCAAGTGTTGGCAGATGCCACATCCAAAAAATAGTTTATTACCATAGGGAAGACAAATCCCCCTATGTCTCTGATATTGTCAAAACAATTACAGAACCATCAGACCGGTTTCGGCTCCTGAGAGCCTTCTTCAATGAAATACAGACAATAAAAAGTCAAAGTATCAGAACACGTCCATATATATGAATAGACCACACCTAAAGACCAATCACAGCATTGCATTTACAATTGGTCATTAAGGCCAGTTGAGAACAGAGCTCCAAGTTTTATAATCCATTTTCTCTCCTTGGAGCTAAGTAATTCATGCCAATACTGTTTATCTTTACATCTCCCCTTAATGCAATCAATGATGACAAATTTAAAAGATGCTGATGCATGTTTTAAACTATGTTTATATAATGCATTGCTGGTGCGTTTATTTTTAATATCACTCAAATGCTCACAAATTCTAAGACGAAAGGCCCTGGAGGTCTTTCCAACATAGAAAGCACAACAATTACAGGTCAGCAAATAGATGACCCACTCAGTGTTGCAATTAGCCCAAAATTTGATGTCAAAAACAGCTGAAGTGTTTCTACTACTAAATTCCCTAGTATGTGAGACACGAATACAGAAAGAACAATGTCCACAGGGTATACATCCAACAATAGGTTTACCTATAATGGACAGCTGGGTAGAAGCAGGAGAATCAAAACCAACTCTCTTATAATGACTAAATTTAGAGCCAATGGTCTGTCCCCTTCTAAATGAAAAAGAACATCTATCTGGAAGCAAAGAATTCAATTTATGATCAGCTTTGAGCACATTCCAATGTCTATAAATAATATTTTTAAAGCCCTGTGTATTACGTCCATAGGTGGTCACCAGACGCAAGGGCTGTGACTTCAAATTATTTTTCTTGTCTCTGTATGATAATAAATCCTCTCTGTTTATATTAGACGCCCATCTTTTGGCTAGATGCACAATACCTGGACAATAACCCCTCCTAATGAATCTGTGTGTCAGATCATCCCGGGCCTCAAAAAAGGATTGTTGGCTAGAACAGATTCTTCTAGCTCTTAAAAATTGGGATTTGGGTATATTCTGGATGATATGTTGTGGGTGGAAGCTGGTAGCATGTAATAAAGAATTGAATTCTGGAAATTTCCTGAACATCCTAGTTGACAAAGTATTATCCTGATTTCTAATAATTTCAACATCAAGAAATACTATCCTAGATGTATGACAGGTCAACTTGAATTCAATCCCCCATATGTTATTATTAAGATAGTCAAGAAACTCCATGAGATAATGTTCATCAGCTTTCCACACCATTGGTTGGTGTGGAAAGCTGATGAACATTATCTCATGGAGTTTCTTGATTCGAAGAAGTCAGTTAGGTTCAGGGGACAAGACCAGCCCTTCATGAACCCAAACTGGGTGGGGTCCAGTGTTTGAAGGTTGCCAATGTTTTTGTTTATAAGTTCCATGATAATGCGTTCCATGCCCTTGCAGATCAGGCTCTTCAGACTACGGGTTTGTACCTAACCTCTTGAGTTTGTCAACAATGCCCGAGTGAAGTATTGTGATAAATGCATTGGCCAGGTCAAGGTAGGCAGTGTGAATGATTTTGCCATCATCCATTGCTTTGGTGACCTTTTCAAAGAAGTCCAGCAGGTTGAGTAGGCATGATCTTCCCTTGACAAAACCAAACTGGATTGTGCCCAGTGTCTGGAGGTTTATTATATTTCGATTGATCATCTCCATGATAATTCTTTCCATGGCTTTGCATATAAGACTAGTGAGACTTATGAGTCTGTAGTTTCCAGGGTCTGTAGATGGCCCACCTTTGTGCAGAGGGATGACTGTTGCCTTTCTCCATTCATGAGGCACAAAGCCTGTTTGGAGGCTACAGTTAAATAGTAATTCCACAGGCCCTGATAGATCATGTTTCATGCTATTTAGAGGGCGTCCTCAGATATTGTCTGGGCCCATTGATGTAGTGTTCTTGGTCCTAGAGAGAGCATTAATGACCTGTTCCCTAGTGATTGTAGGGTGAGTTATATTTGATGATATTTCCAGAGCGAGAGAGAGGAGTAAAGTTGGAGCTGAATTTGTCAGCCAGGAGGTTTGCTACTTCTTCCGGCTCAGTATAGGTGGCTCCATTTACAATGAGCTCTGCACACAACTGTATGCTTTGAAATTGCAGACATAGCTAAAGAATGGTTTGTGGTTGTCCTCTGTCTGGGAAGCCAAGCTTACCTCAAATATAGCTTTGGTAGACATTATTTGACCTCTGATTTGTTTTAGTTTGATGAGAGTACTTTTATCCTGTTGGGTGCTACACCTCAAAATTGTTGCCATGATTGTTTTCCTCCTGTCATACATCTGACTGATTTTTGTGATTCCACCCTGGTGGCTTGTTTTTTGACTTAGTTCTGTACTTCTTCCTGGTGGGTACAACTACTTCTATGCAGCTATCAACATGCTTGTAGAGGGTTTCTGTGAACAGTTCTGCATAGGCAGGGATATGTGGTATATTTTTACAAAAGGTGTAAGAAGCCCATTTCTCATAACATTTTTATTAGGACTGTAACAATAAAGAAAAATGATATTTTAAAACTGTTTCTTGCAAGCAATTTATTAATAATCCTTGTTTAATGAAACTTTTCTATTTAGCGTATATCATTAATGTTTCACAGTCCAGTTTCATAGACAAGACAATGATGATATTTAATATAAAATTCACTTGCAAATGTATGATGAGCACAATACTTTTATTATAATCATCATGATTCATCACATATCCATGTGTTTAGGACAGTTATGTCTTGTGAAGTATGTATGTAAAAAACATCAGAATGCGTTAATCAGCTCATTCAGCTGCATCCTTCTGAAATATATTTACAAACAGAAATGCTGACTTTTACATAGAAATGCATTCCAAGAAACATTTTAAACCACACACATACAGGCCTCTCTAGTGTATCTTTGTTCATTCTGAAATTAGTGTACGTCTAATTTCAATGGTGGAAAAGTAGTTTTCCTGCAGCAATGTCAGTTAATAAAGTAAGTTTTAAATTTTTGCATGCTTTACCACGTAGGTTCAGTTCCCAGCTGATATAATAATATTTTAACATCACAAGATGTCACAATTCATAATCTATCTCTTTCCAAATTGCAATGATTAAAAGCCATGCCATAAAGCATTCCATCGTTGAACATCAAAACCTTTGTCAATAGGTTGAGTATCACAAATGGCAAAGCTCAGTGCCATGTTACACACCATTACTGCTATGTGATGCAAGTAATGTCAAGGTGTCTGCCAAAGAATTCAAATGCTTTCAATTGAGCAAATGCAGTTAGCAAAGCATCTTTGTGCAATACTAATAATATGTCAGATCAGGCACCAATTCAGACATATTTTGTTAGCTTGACTTTTTTAGAAATGACTGGTGAGGGAGAGATTGCAAAGGAGAAGTATTGAGGAGTCCAGGATATTTGTGGTACGCCTGTTGAAGCTTTATAGCCATAGGCAGCTGCACATGGCTGAGGCTTGGCATAGCTTATCCAAGGCTGTCTCCAAAGCAAGAGGCATGCCTTGCTCTGGGAAACAATGTCATCACCACTATAGTGGCCTTAAGAAGCACAAGCAGGCTCTCCTAAGCCAATGGAAGGCTGAATTTTGACTGAAAACAACTCCCAGATGTGTAAGTATACTGACCCATAACCTGGCTATGATATGGCATTAATGATCTAGCCAGCCGATGTAGGTGATCATTATACTTTCATATATATATGTGTATATATATATATATATATATATATATATATATATAAATATTTTTTTTTTTGCACTGTACAGCTGCAGAGGTGATAGCTGCAAACCATGACATACACCAGGAATTAGTAACTTGCCTCAGAGAGGAATGGAGTAAGTATGACTTGGGTACAAATTCAAGCCAGATGTTTATTTTTCTTCCCTCAAGCTCTAGCATCTTGAGCAGACATACCACATCCTTCACCTCAAGTCTGCACGCATGCCTACCCCATTAACTCATGCTTCTTTCATTAGGCAATGAGAACACCAGCTTAATTGTATGTGGTTTCAGTACCCAGAAATTGCAATTATTTGTTGTTGCTGGATAAGTATTTATATAACAGTAATACCAATAAATATGTCAGGAACATTTAAATTATGGTAACTGCAGTTATTTAATTAGAATGCATATTACCTATCCATCATAGGGAAAGAAAGACTGCTGTTTCTTATATCATAGCAGTGAGATTTGTTTATTTTATCACACTTGAATACCTTTTCATCATATACAGATGTGGCAAAGGGGTTCAGTAGGAAATTAACATAATTGCTTATGTATTGTCAAACTGTATTAAAAAAATAAAGTAGTGTGACTTGCCATGCATCTAATTATCTATCTTGTTTGTGTCTCATACCCTTTCTCTCTCTCTTTTTTTTTGTGGAGGGGGTTACATTTTATTAGCAATCTACTGTTTGCATAACTTGTTGCTTAAACGTTAATGATCAAAAGCACAGACAGGTACACTGACTACTGCATCTCAGCCCACTGTACATCCACAGATGGCAGCACAGACACCCAGCACTTCAATCACAACCTGTCAGTGTTGTCTCCACAACAGCTGCCCTAACTGTTCTAAGTATGCCAGGTAGCTCTACCAGGACCACTAGTAATGGAAGTTGTAATTTTGTCACCTGGCAGGAGCTGACAAGGCTGTCTGATGTTATAATGGAAAGGCACCTCATTGTGTGCATCAGCAGTGTGGAAAACGTCCTCCATCACATTTCAAAGATGATGCCACTTCTGTGACTGACTCAAGGAGCTGCTACATGAAACAGACATGACAGTTCATAGGGTGAGGACAATATTCTCACTGTTTTCAGGCTGGACATGGGTGCACCTACAATATCCCCTAAAAGATTATAGAAGAGGGAACAGATCAACAAAATACTAAGAAATATAGATGTGATAAAAGCAATGCACAGTATTAGAACAGACCAGGATCTATTATGCACTACTGGAGATAAACTAAAAATTTCAAAACAGGCGGAAAGACTTAGAAGATACGAAGATAAATATAAGGGAAAAGTACAAAATAAGCAATTTATTGATGACCCAAAAAAGTTTTATAGAGAATTGGGAAATAAGGTAAAAGGAATTGAAAGGCCGCCAAAAAAGATGAAGTAGATACATTTTGGAGAAGTATCTATGAAGATCCTGTGAAACATAACAAAGATGCTAAATGGATAGAAGAAGTAAAAGAAAGAATAAGAAGTTTAAAGGTACAGGATATGAAATGGGATAAAGTAAAGGCCAGAGAGATTGACACAAAGTTGAGAAAAGCCTCTAACTGGAAAACCCCAGGCCCAGATGTATTACCTAATGTTTGGCTTAAAGTATTAACTTCTTTGCACAAGGATCTAGCCATGAGTAAGAACTATTTATATGCACACCCCAAACAGACACCGCACTGGTTAACAACAAGAAAAACAATGTTCTTACTTAAGAGTGAACCTGCAATCTACCTTAAAAATTATAGACCAATAACTTGTCTTCCGATGATGTATAAACGCCGATAGAGTTTATAGTCATTTAGAAGAAAATTCAATTATGGCAGTAGAACACAAGGGCAATAAAAGAATGTCATATGGAACAAAGGATCATTTGTTGTTAAACAAAGTTATAGTGGAGAACTGTAAGAAGGGGAAGAATCTAAGTATGGCATGGAATGACTGCAAAAAAGCATTTGATAGTATCCCACATTCATGGATACAAAAGTGCTTAAAAATGTATAAGATACACCCTACACTGATTGACTATATTACAGTAAACATGAAACAGTGGCAGACCACTATGCAATTAAGCCATGATAAAGGACAGATTTTTATCCCAGGGATAAAAATCCAAAGGGGGATATTCCAAGGTGACTCTCTGTCACCGTTGCTATTCTGCCTTGCCATTAATCCATTAAGCTGTTTAATTAACAGCTTAGGCCATGGCTACAATTTGGCTTCTAGAAAATAACAAAGTCTAATAACTTCTCATCTTCTCTTTGTCGTTGATTTAAAATTGTATAGCTCATCAGATGAGGAACTGAAAGCACAGCTGCAGGTTTTCAAAACTTTTTCAGATGATATAGGAATGCCATTTGGTCTTGATAAATGTGCAAAAGCAACCTTTAAAAAAGGAAAACTGCAGCAGCAGGAAAACATCAGTTTGGGACAAGAATGTGATGTAAAAGAACTTGAGCAAGAGAAAGTGTATAAATTCTTGGGAATTGATGAAGGATCAGCAATAAAACATTAACAAATGCGAATAAATCTCAGTAAGGAGTACTTTAGAAAACTTAAATTAATCCTGAAAATAGCATTGACATCTAGGAACAAGATCAAGCCGTAAATCAATTTGCTCTTCCTGTCCTACCTTACAGTTTTGGAGTAATTGACTGGCCCAAAAAGTGTTGGACAGATTGGATATTAAAACAAGAAGGATGCTTCATGCTCCCCAAATGATTTATAAAAATTAGTGTATACCAAGATTATATATTCCCAGTTCCGAAGGAGGGATGGGCCTCCTTGAAATTGATTACATGTATAGATCTGCAATCGTGGGACTCCACACATATCTGCTGACCTCACAGGATCCAAATGTAGTGAAAGTTTTGAAACATGAGGAGAATAAATTTAAGATGACATCTCTGCTTAATTTAGCAGAAGCATATCGACGTCAAGCAGGAATGGAAATCAAACCAGAAGCAGATAAAAACCAAGCACCAACTGAATGTGTTAAAACAAACGAAAGAATATAAGGTGAAGGACCAGATGAGAAGGTAAGAAATGTGGAAAGAACATAAATATAGTTGCAAGTATAGAAAACGTCTGGAAGAGCCTCATGTTGATCAAAAATAAACATAGGAATGGTTAAGGAGAGGTGAATTCACATCAAGAAATGAAAGGTTAATATTGGCAGCCCAAGATAGTGGGCTACATAGATGCTGGTTTACAAAGTCCATTGAACATGTGGGAGAAACAGACATATGTAGGTTTTGTAAAACCGAATTGGAAACAGTCACACACCCTCTTGATGGTTGTGACGCACTAATGGCAGAGGGACTGTATAGTGAAAGGTATAATAATGTGGTGATACTGTTACGCTGGTGATTATGCAAACATTATGGTATCAAAGTGGCTGAAAAACACTGGAAACATGAGCCACAAAGAATCATAGAAAAATGATAAAGTTTATATCACATGGGATCACCCAATACCAACAGTTCAAAAGATAGATGCTATTAAAGTGGATATAGTGGTCCAAGAAAAGAAGACAAAAGTAGCATTGATCAGTGAAATTGCCACACCTAGTGACTACAGTGTCTTGCATACAGAGAGACACAAAGTCATAAAATACCTTGATCTGCAGGCAGAAATGAGAGCCATGTGGAAGAAAGATACCCTGACAGTTCCAATAGTAGTAGGAGCAACTGGTCTTATAAAAATAAATTTACAATCGTATTTAGATATGTTACCAATTCATGGAATACTATATGAATTGCAGAAGGAGTCATTACTGGGCACATTGTGGGTGCTGGGAAGAGCACTTTTGGCTAACATCAAAGAGTGAAAATATGCTAATTTCATGAACTATAATCATACTTTGACAGGAATGGGATCCATTCCTGTCATGGTATTAGAAACCCAAAAGACTTGGAGAAATTAAAAAGACATATCCCCTAACTATCCCCAATCATGGTGTCCTCCAACATTTTGTATCCATCCCCATCCCCATCCCTGCCTGTCTGCACATGCTTCCTAACCTAAGCTATCTACCTGACCCTGTCATTCCTAAACAACTTTCCTAACATTAAACTTTCTCCCTTCTCAAAAAAAAAAAATGGGTGGCTGTCTCACAAAAAAAAATGTATGCTCCATACATAGCTTTCCACTGTGTTTATGTGTCATTTTGACATAACTGATTTGGTCCAGTTGGCCATGCAACATTATTCTGTTGTTGTCACTCATTGCTGGTGTGGTGAATCTACAAAGTCATGAAATTGTGTGAATAATTGCATTTACATTGTGAAGAAGTGGATAGCTATGGTGCTTCCCATGATCCTAGTACAAATTCCTGAATACTTTTCCCAGTGTCCTACCTCTGCTTGCCAACCACATTTTCACCACTGTCCTATCCACCCTTTTATCACACATTTAATCTGGTCAAAACATTGATTTATACAAAGCACACATGGCCAGAAATGGCCCATGGAAAAGACTCTCACTTTATGTCCTCGGCATTTGCATGGGGTTTGACATAGCATAGCAATGCTGAGTAACAGTGAATGCTATTTAACATCTTATTGCAAAAGCTAATGATTTCAGTGTAATCCAACAACAAGATTTTACTGTAGTAAACTGTGTCTGATAATAGTCCAAAAAAGCAGCAAAATAATTGAACAAACAGAAACATTCTGCGGCTTTATTAAAATGAGTATCCACTTTAAGAATAAGCAAAGCTTTCAGGTCACCCCTTCTTCAGTGCTTTCACAAACAATCAAAAACACCCATTTAAATACTAACACATCATACACCATATGACACAGCCAACCATTAAAAGACCCCAAGCTTTGTTGCTGGGAAAGGTACCTGTTTAAAGAATTTAATTGAATGCTCAAACCTTAATATGCAAATGGGGATGATATATAGGTGAGGTACCGTTAAATGTGAACACTGTAAGTACTGTAAGTATTTGCTTGAGGGAACTGGGATTGTTATTAATAATATTGTGACTTATCCAAATATTAGGTTTAACTGTGATACAAAGGGGCTGGTATATCTAGCGATATTCCAGGATTGTGCAGGATTCTACATTAAGAAGACCATTAGAATGTTTAGGGAGCACATTTATGAACATACTTATAGCATAGTGAAGGGGAATACCAATAATGCCCTTTTGCTAAACATTTAAATGACTTTCCAAATCATAGTTTTTTTATTCTGGGGTATCAAATTGTCTGGTTATAACTCAAGAAGCTGGGACCTTGATTCATTTTTAGAAGCTCAAGAGCTGTAGTTGCAATTGAAATTGAATGCAGGGACAGCTCCTTTTATTAATGGTATGTTATCTATTAGTTGCATTTTAAAAATGTAATCCCCAGGGGTGTTAAATTAAATACAACTATATTACATTTATAGTAATTGATTATTTTTTGTTTTTAATGTATATTTTTATATTTATGGATTTCAGTTATGACTGGATGAAGTGACTGGATTAGTTGTTTGAATATTCTATAAATAGTGAATCCTTTTTGCTGCATGTAATTCTGAAAACGTTCCATATTGGTTGGAACAAAAGCACTTAATTACATGAATGAACACACCAATGTTTACTGCAGTGGGGCTCTTTTGTGGCATTCATTTACATTTGTTATAACTTTCACACCTTGTGTGTGTCTTTTAGTTATCAGTTGAGGTCTTAATTCTAGCATGTCATCTGTGGCTATGAGCACAGAGCATGATGTTGTGTTTGGACAACTGCATGATGATTTTGCTACTATCCTAGGGAATTTAGCTTTGCTGGTACTATAGCTTTCTCAACAGCTCACTCAGCATCAGCGAAACCAATTGAGTAGTTGTACACCAGATTCTAATTCATCTTCTAAGTCCTTATTGGATGGTAATAAGACGTTATATGAGACTGAGGTATTGTTCATCACTCCCGCACAACAAAAGGCTCCGGAATTAGTGGATCCAGCAGTAAATATGAATGGAACCGGTCATGTATATGAAGGTGACATAAGACAAGATACTTTCATTAATAATATTGACTGGTGTAACAAATCTTTTATGTTTTAGGAAGGCCCTGTGCATACAGAGCTGAGTTTAAACAAACAACATAAACAGTTTAAGAGACTGGTCACTAAATTTAAAAAGTTACAATTAGAGACTAAATTTAAAAAGTTAGAGGTGGTTACTGACTTGAAACTGTAGTTTCATTTTCCCTTTTGGGTCTATTCCTGCTTCTTTCCAGCCCCTGCCATCAAGCACGCTTAAACGTGCTTTAGCGCTGAGTTGCCACTAGAGCAGCATTGGGCAGCGCCGGTTAAACAAGGTTAAACTCTTTCTGGCTCCAGAAAGTCTGTTCTTCAATTTTTCCCTTAGAACTGCTCTGTTAGGAACCTAAACAGTTTACACCTACACTAAAAAGTGCAGCACTTGTTCCAAATAGCTTTTTCTTCTCAAAATCTCAGCACTTGTCTTATAAGCATATCCCTTGTCTTATAAGCATTCTCTTTGCAGGTCAAGCACTCCTATATTATACAAATCTCTCACTAGCAAAACCCCAGGAGTGCCCACTTCCCTGCTAAGCCCACTACTTTTCTGTCTCATACCAACTCATAATTCTTTCTAGCATGTCGAAGGGTCAGATGCTGGCATCCTCTCCTGCCCATTTGGTGAATCTGGGAATTCTGAGACAATGTTACAATTGCCTCATGTACACGGACAACCATCTCCTCCTCCCATGTAACACTAACACTTGTGAGAGATGCAGCTATTTAGCCAGACTGGAGGCTGAGCTCTCTCAACTCAGGACTGGCAAGACCAGGCAGGAGGAGAAGGCAACTACACACACCACAATACCAGTCTCACATAACTCAACCACACCACTGAATCAAACACATAAACACACTAAGACATACTCGGAGGCTCTGAGTAAAATTTACCTAAACAGCAGAGGCCTCCAAAGCAGACACCCAAGCAACTGCAAACTCAATACACCACACAAACAACACATAAACAACAAAATCAGTGTGCAAAGCAGTCACTGCCCTTAAGGCCAAATACAACACCAAACATACTTGTCATAGGTGACTCCATAGTCAGACACACTGACGTCCCGCACACCAGACTGAGTAAGGAGAAGGTCACAGTAAGCTGCCTGTCGGGCGCTAGAATCCCCCACATAACACAAGCACTCAGGTCTCTCAACAGCAGGTACAAGTACGACTCAGTCATTGTCCACGCTGGTGTCAACGACCTGAGACGTACCTCCTTGGACTACATGAAAGAGACATTGAGGAGCTCTCTGATTATGTAGCCCAGGCAGGTATGACCCTGACCTTGAGCAGTATCCTACCTTCACCTAGAATGATGCCACAATACAGTGATAAGATGATCAGCTTTAATAATTGGCTTAAATTCTGGTGTCATTCAAAGGGATCCAATGTCTGTCTGCCTGGGATGACATGCTGGGCAAGCCACACTGCTTCGCAAGGGACGGCTTGCACCTGTCACCCTAGGCTTCCGGATATTGGCAAAGGCTCCTGCCACCCCATAGTGCCTTTTTAGGCAAGGCTCAAATTCTAAACCTACCACCCTAGAACACAAAAAGTAAAAACTAAGGGTAATGCTGCTCAATGCCAGAAGTCTCAATCTCAAGATGCACGCACTCGAGGCCCTTCTCAGTATGGAGAACATCGATGTCTGTGCTGTGACAGAAACCTGGTTCAAGGCTCCTGAGAGCACCCCAGCACTAGCAGGTTTCACCTCATATCATGCGTTCCGCCCCAAAATCCGGACAACACCAAGAAAGGAGGGTGTCCATATTCATAAAGGACACCCACACCTCAAGGTTGGTGGCAACGCACGATGCATCGGAGACCATCCAGGTGCAATTAACCATAGGCAAGACTGCTCTGCAATTTGTAGCATGTTACAGGCCACCCTCTCAAACTCAGGAACCTCACATGGCCTTCCTGAAAACAATGGAGGGATAAATGTATCTCCAAACACCATCATACTAGGTGACTTCAACTACCCTAATATAGACTGGGAACACTACTCAAGCCCAAACACTCTAGCCCAAAGGTTCCTGGAGTTCATAAACTCAAATGCCATGGAACAACTAGTCACCATCCCCACAAGAGGAGAAAACATACTTGATCTCATCATCACGAACATGGGATCACAATGTTCAACACCGAAGTATACCCCTCACTGGTGAGATCAGATCATAAACTAATCTCGCTGGAGGTCCTCATCCCGCCCCACCTGAAACAAAAAGACCACAGTGAAAACTTCTCAAAAGCCGACTTCACACTTCTAAAAACTAGTGTGGTCTCCTTTAAGGCCCCTGAGCCAGTGGTAAACATTACTCAAACCGCTGAATCACTTACAAATGCCTTCTACCAGCACCTACAGGACTGCATGGATCAGGCAATCCCAAACAAAACTAAGACTCTTTGTACCAAAGGCAAGCGTCCAGTCTGGTGGACCCCAGCCATAAACAAGCTCTACAACAAAAGGAGGAAGCTACTACAAGATAGAGCAAAATCCTTGAAAGGTAAGACACCCTTGATCATTATAAGTAAAAACTAAGAGCTCTCATAAAATCATCCAAGGCAAATTTTGAGAGAAAAATCGCCAAGGATTCAAAAGACAATCATAAGGCCTTCTTTAGCTATGTTAGAAACCTAGGAGGAAACTCCCAGATATGCTCAGAATTAGTTCAAAATGATGTGAAGATTACTGAACCTACACACATTGCCAACATACTGGCTGACAGGTTCAGTGCAAACTTCTCCCCTCCCCTAAAGGAGAGATATCTATACCAGAGGATTGTAGCCCCCAAACATCTCCAACGCCCAGGTGAGAACTGCTCTCTCCAAAGCAAAAACACAGCATCCATGGGACCGGATGGTGTCCCCGGCTGTGTGCTCCATGAACTCAATGAGGAATTAAACCCGCAGTTAGGACAGCTGTTTAATCTTAGCCTCACCTCAGGATACGTACCCAAGGAGTGGCGCGGCGACTGTGGTCCCACTTCACAAGGCGGTGCCTCCACCGACCCTGGAAATTACCGTCCCATTAGCTTGACAAGCCTTATCTGCAAAGCCATGGAGAGGATCATAATGGAACTCATAAATAAAGACATAGGGAACTTGCAGACTTTGGATCCAACCCAGTTTGGCTTTGTCAAAGGCAGATCATGCCTTTTAAACTTGGTTGACTTTTGAGACAGTCACCAAGGCCATTGATGAGGAAAGGCAGTCCATACAGCCTACCTTGACCTGGCAAAGGCCTTCGACACAATACCCCACTCAGGTATCATCAAAAACTCATCAGCTTGAATGTAAACCCATACATCACAAGATGGGTTGCAAACTGGCTAAGTGACAGAACCCACAGGGTCAGAGTTGCTAGAGCCATGTCAGACTCAAAGCCTGTCACAAGTGGTGTCCCACAGGGCTCAGTCCTGGGTCCACTCTTGTTCGGCATCTACTTTTCTGAAGTACAAGCAAACACAGGAGGGTTATGGCTGACAAAGTTTGCAGATGACTGCAAACTGCCATAGTCGAAAACACATCTGACACAGATATCCTTCAGAAGGGCCTCACAGAAATGGATAACTGGTGCCAGAGCCATGGCCTAAAGTTAAATGCCAAGAAATGCATAGTCATACCCTTCGGGAAAAACAAGGTTATCCCTAGCTACCATATAGGTGGCAATCCACTGAGCACAGAAGAAGTCATCAGCGATCTGGGGACCCAGGTTGACAGTCGCTTTCCGTTTGACAGTGATGTTGCTAAAGTAGTTAGGAAAACCTTCTACATTGCCCAGCTTATCATGAAGGGATTCACAGCTAGATCAAGGGAGGTCAGCCTGTACTGCCACTCATTAGACCTATGATTGAGTACAATGCCCCATTCGGAATGTATCTGACCAGACACCTGCAGCAGCTGGAAAGGCCCCAAAGTTCCTCACCAAAAGGATAAAGGGTCTCAAAAATATGTCTTATGCTGCCCGACTGAAAGAACTCCAGCTCTATTCAGTCTCATGCTCAGAGGTGACCTGTGCCTGACATATAAGGCCATGTCAAACCCGATTTGATGAATATGCTTCACCTCAAAAATCTAGATCCCTCAGAACCACAAGGGCGGAGACTTAAACCTTGACACGGTTATTAATAGAACATGCTGGAGGGACAGATTCATCACCCAGAGACTCCCTATGCTGTGGAACAAAATCCCAGTACATGTGAGGCAGAGCACCTCGCTGGCCTTGTTCAAGAGGAATCTTGACCAATGGATGGGGGATCGCAGATATACCCCAGGGATTACTTCAGTGTCACTGCTTGACAGAGGCACAGCAAAATAATAGGCATAGTTTTATTCAAACTAAAGGGGTGGCGAAAGCCAAATAACTATGGGCTAGGCTTATAAATGCCCTTGGGCAGATAGCCTAGTATGAACCTATGAACCTATGAACCTATGAACCTATTAGAGAATGGTTATTTGCAAAACATTCAACTGGGTAGGGTCCCAAAGGCACTGTGGTGTTGGAAATACCCTGCTGGCTTTGTGTATGGTTCTGAGCTGTGTATGGTTCTGAGCTGTGTATGGTTCTGAGCTGTGTATGGTTCTGAGCTACATTAGGAATTGCTGCTATTATTTGATCATCCCAGGTGTAAATACATGGAATTAATACTTAAATATAATATGAGATTGATGGATCAACCAGTGGTGGAAATAAAACAGTTGGATTTATCCATCACCAATGACTTATTATTTAACCAAGTGTAGAGGAGATACAGTGATGTTTTTGACAGATGAAATAGTTAATGAATTAAGGAACAAAGTGTTTGCAAAATTGCAGTGTGACAATTAGTTAAGTATTATAGGTTCATAGGTTCATAGGCTGGTACTATATTATCAGCCCTAGGGCCTATACAAGCCTAGCTATAACAATTCCCTGGCTATTTCTTCCCACAGTATTTACTTCCCTGGACCCCTGTCATGATCCCTGGGGTGAATTTCCTATCTCCCATCCAATTATCAAGGTTTTTTTTTTTATTTTTTTTGAAGATGGCCAAAGAGGCGCTCTGCTTGACATGTATTGGAAGTCTATTCCAGAGTCTGGGGAGTCTCTGGGTCAGGAACCTATCCCTCCAGCATGTTTTGTTCATTGTGATGACAAGGTTTAGATCCCTAGAGCGTGTGACTCTGAGAGATTGGGATTTCTTTAAGTGTAGCATGTCCAACATCTCTGGGTTTGACATGGCCTTGTATGTAAAGCAGAGATCACCTCTGAGTAGACGATTACTGCCTTTGTTGGTACACTAATTTGTGTGCACCTGTTAGCTACATATTGCTAGGAGCCACCATTATCCTTCTTCTTCCATAAGCTACTTTGTCCTGGCCTCCATCTCACTCTGTTGCATCTTCTCTGTTCTGCATCATTAATCTTCCACCTCTGCAGTTGTACAATGTCTGATGCAGGTCAATAGATGCAACTAAGGCTAAATGGAACTACACAGTGTATGGCAATTGTGTGACCTTATTGCCTTTGTCCACACTGCTCTATCACATGTCATGCCATTGTGCTAAACTGTGTTTAGTCACTTTAATATACTTTTCAACAAGCTGAAGACTTGGATGTGCAGTGTTCAAAAGAGTAATGAAGCTGAATACATTCAATCACATTTGCTGAAATCTGCTTTCAAATACTACCTATGGGAATTTTGACTTCCTGCATGGTCTGCTTTGATAATACTCGGGTATAAATGTTTTTCTTGGCATGGTGTAAATGTTCAAATGCATATGGATGAAAAAATGTTTCAGGAAGTGTTGTCTGTCTCCTGTGCCTGTAACTGTTGGTTACAGCTTTACTTAACACATCATTATCCTGCTCCTGCATTAATGTGGCTGCAGGTCTATATTAAAAGACCAAAGAGGTGTTTCATCGAACACATCTTGGTCAACACATAAAGAGCAAACGCACTAAAGTGTGAATGCTCAAAACAGTGATTGCTTTCCCTGGGAAAGAAATCACTAGCACAAACACACACACACACTTCCAAACAAAACAACGTGGGGGACTTTACCCCTACACCTCCCAAAGTGGGGGGCTGTGCCCTCCACACCCCCCTAACTAAATATACCAGTCCTGTGATCACACTACAGTGAGGAAAGGGGCAAACACACGGGGATGGCCAAGCGGTTTATGTGTCGACCAAAAGATGTTAGATGAAATACCTCTTTGGTCTTTTAATATAGACCCGTGCCTGCTACCTATCATGAAGCCTGTCTTTTACAGGTCTTTGCAGGAAAGTTGGCACAGAGCAACACAGAGTATAGCCAAATCCCATTCTAAGTTCAATGCTTCCATATATGATTATGCATGCACTAAAACTTTGTCATCAGCAGCACAATTCAGCTTAGCAGCACTATGCTGAAAGAGTAGAAAAATAGAAAATCAAATTATTGTTTTAGGTTGCACAGTGTTTGTATGTCTGTTACATTTGTCAACAGGTGATCATGATTTTAGAATGATGTTGACTCACCTAATTGAGTCATTTAATGTATGTCTGCTCTATAGTGTTTACACTTCCAGCTGTTTTACAATCTCACACTGACACAAATGTTCTCCAGGAGGGGATGACACAGACAAATAACTGGTATCAGAGTCATGGACTAAAACTAAATGCCAAAAAATGCATAATAGTATCCTTTGGGAAGTCATCCATCCCTGGTAACTATCATATTGACAACACAACCCTTAAAGTTAACCCAGTAGTCAGGGACTTAGGGACACACATAGATAGTAATCTAGCCTTTGATTACCACGTGTCTACAGTGGTGAAGAACTAATCCTATGTTGTGCAACTTATAAACAAATGTATGGCATCTAAGTCCAAGGAAGTCATTGTTCCACTGTATTCAGCATTTATTAGACCTATCATTGAGTACAATGCCCCCTTTGGTATGTACCTAACCAGGCATATCTAACAACTGGAATGTCCACAGAGGTTCCTCAATAAAAGAATACAGGGCATAAGTAATATGCCCTATGTAGACAGCATCAAGGCCCTATCCCTGTATTGTGTCTCCTACAGGCTTTTGAGGGGAGAGCTATGCCTGACATTCAGGACATTGTCAGATCCCACTCTGATGGACCTCCTGCATATCCACAAAACAAACAGTACCAGAATTACCTGTTTTAAAGACTTAAACCTTGCCTGTGATATAAATAAAACCTGCTGGAGAGATAGCTATGTATTCCAGAGACTACCCTGTCAATGGAACAGGCTCCCCATCCATGTGAAGCAGAGTTCGTCCCTAATCCAATTCAAGTGCAACTTGGACAATTGGATAGGAAACCAAAAATTCATCCCAGGTTTTGCACCTATGTCTTTGATGCAAACAGGTAACCTGTAAATTAGTCATCTCCCAGGCCCATGCTTACACTTATCAAGGGTGTCAGAACTTGTCAGAGATTTGGGATGCATGGCAAGGCTTAAAAAGGTCCTCGTGGTCTTTAGTCTAGAAAACATCTATGAACCTGTGAACAAGTTTGGTTAACCTATTTTCACATAATCTATAACTGTTTTTCTGCAATGCACAGTCCTATGTATGACTTGCATGTTTGTCTTTTCAATGCATAAAATGTAAGTATGAGACAATTTAAGTGTGCAGTCATCCTGACGTGAAATTGCAGGAATGTTTGATTGAAAATCCACTGGGGTATAAGAGTCAATGTGGATGTCATCCCATATTTGAAATATCAATGTCCCTCATAGTAATGCTACATTTCAGTAGGGAACTGTGTTATTACATGTGATAGTCATTGGGATGATACATTATTTTGTCCTGCACACACATCTGCATTTCTTGCACAATGTGTGACACACAGTGCCATCTCTTCCAAACAGTGCATTTTTTAAAAAAGTTCAAGTGTCCTGTTTCATGTTGCTAATGTCAGTGTTCTCCCATGTTGCTTATGACTAATACAGTGATTTCTTAACTAGATAGAAAGAAGGTTTGAAGCCAGGCAGGAAAAATGTGTGTGTGTGTGTGTGTGTGTGTGTGTGTGTGTGTGTGTGTGTGTGTGTGTGTGTGTGTGTGTGTGTGTGTGTGTGTGTGTGTGTGTGAAACTGTGTGAAACATTTGGTGTTGTATCCACTTCCTCTGAGAAGAAAATGTGTAACTGCTCACTCTGCTTCTTTATCCTAAATTTGGATGAAACATCCTTTATGAAACACACTGATGAGGTATCCTGTGGTGCTTGCAACTAATGCAGTGCTTCCTTCATTGTGTACCTAGATAGGCAAGAGATTTGATGCAAAACCTGGGAAATTTGTGTGTTTGTAATGTTTGTTGCTGAATCCAGTTTCACTGAATAACATACATTTAAATGTGTGCAAGCTCCTTTATCCCAGTTTTTTATTGAAACTGCCTATATAAAACACACTGATGAGATCAGCCAGACAAATGTGCACTCTACAGTGCTTCTACATTGTGTAATGAAATAAGTAGGAGGTTTGATAAATTTATGAACATTTGTGTAATGCTTGTTGCTGTATTCACTATCCCTGAAGCTAATGCATGTAAATCTGCACACAGCTCTCTTAATCCAATTTTTTACTAAAGCATCCTCTATGAAACACAATGGTGAGGTCATCCTGACAAAAGTGAATTATCTACACTTAATAGTCAGACTTCTTCTGTGCTGCTTGTAAATAATACAGAGTTTTCTACATTGTGTAATGCAATTTGTTCATTACTGAATATGGGGAACGTGTTTATGTGACTATGGGTGTTTGCAGTTCAGTGAGTATGTGCTCAATCAACTTCTACTCTGGATAACTATTTTAAACTGCTACATGACTCCACCATCCTCTAATCCCACCTTTCACATCCACAACTTCATTGCAACACAAAGATGTAGCTGCACATACTGTTTGTACTATAGTGAGTACGATGTTCTCATTTCTATGCCATATTCAATACAAAATTGTCTAAAGTAATGCTTCCAATAAGAGGGAAAGTGATTGCAAACATTTGTTAAGTGGGGTGGATGGAAAATGTTTTCATTTTTAAATGACAAGTGTTTTGCGGGGCAGCAATGGGAGCACGTGATTACAGAATTATATTGCCTGCCCTCCACCTCTGTTGCAACACACAGATGAGGTAATTCTTTTGCAAGTAAACTGTTGCTGCTTAAATTTTAGACTCCTCCTGTGGTGCTTGCTTGTCTTACATTATTCTATATATGCTTAAATAGCTAGGTAAGAAATTTAAATACAGTGGTGCTTAACGTTTATAAGTGTGACTGCAAATGACATAATCAATTTGCATAAATTTGCATTGGTAATTTTTACAAACCCAGATGGCTGCAAAACTCATTTTACCAGACACAGCTTCTTGACAATACATTGCTGATGTCATCACTTCATAGGAATTGTATGCCTCAAGTGTACTCAGTATTGTCCTGTGGTGCTGGCTGCTGATACTGTGCTGTAATATGCTGTAAATGGAAGTTAGGTGGCTGGAGTCCATCACTTTTTTAAAAACTGAGATTATAATTACCATGATATATAGTTAGCGACCTCACAAACAACGATATGTATACTTCTAATTAAGAGATGGAATTACAGTGGCACTCTGTGATACTAGCAAATCTAGCATCCACTGGGAAAATGACTTTTTGGCCTCACAATGATTACATATCCTGTCATAACTGCAGTATCTCACAGTTGTAGTGCAAATTCTCCTGTGTTACGTGACTTTGATATTGTGCTTTTTACATTGTGTAACTACACATGTAATGATGTTTGAGGTCAGCTGTGAGTGTGTCTTTCACCCTCATACTGTGTATACTACTCTTCAAATACATACATGATTTGTAGCTGTACAGTCAAGGGAGCCCGCAGGATTTTTTGCAGGTGGGGGGGGGTGCAATCCCAAGCCCCGCCCGTGTAGCCCCACCCCTCTGCTGTCCCTGCCCACTCAGCCCCACCCCCACCCCCACGCAGCCATTCCAGTGCTCCATTACTTGGCTATTTCTCCCCATTTGTCATAGACACTGTTCAAATCTCTCAGTGTGCATACTGTTTTATGCTTTACTTCTACAATGATTACAGATATTTGGATTTCATTTACAACTTTTATTTCAAATTTTATAGCACAAACACTGATAGACATTTACTAAACCTAAACAAAGCAATAGTTTTACAATGAAAACAGACTTAGCATTAAAACTTCTCTACCTTTGAAACCCACATTCACTGAAACAACATTGAAACCCGCATTCAAACAAAATGCATCTGGCCAGTGGCAGGGTAAGTTTACCTTTGGGCTGTTTTCAAATCATAGGCTCCTTGCACACATTTTTAGAACCATGGAAAAATTATTTGATTCACCTTCCTGACTGTATTAATTATACTATATAATAATTGAATTATATCCCTTGTATAATACAGCACCTCTTGTTAGAGCCTGTTTTAAATTTATAGTTCTGATCATTTTTCCTTTAAACAATGAAACAAATTATATGAACCAATAATGACAAACTGCCCAATTCAGAACATTTCAACCATAAAGGGCCACTCTACTCAAACTTCTGTCATACAATTCAAGAATTATCAATTAATATGCAGAATCTTTGCAGAAGTAAAAGTCATCTGAATAATTCCACATTAAAGAGATCTGAAACCAGTGAAGAGGTTGTTGCTTGATAACAACTTTATATTTCAGTGTTTACTCTACAAATTCAATGCCTGCTGCCCATGAAGAATAAATTGCCTACGTTATATTAAAAAAATGGTAAGCTGGTATATTGCAATAGGGAATGGGTGGCAAGCTGAAAAACAAGTTCATAGTTATTAGGCATCTCATCCAAAGGAGGACATACTCAGGACTGTAGCACTCCACCTCCTTAAAATACAAATCTACATGTTGTGGGAGTAGAACCTATAGCCTTCTGTATCAAGATGCAAGTATGCTACCTGCTGTGCTGCTTTAAAAATTCTATACCACAATAGTGATGCCATTTGCTAAACAAATCAGTTGCACATTTTAAGTAGGCTTAGCATGAGCAGCAGTAAGTTTCTCTTCCCTTGAAGCTCACAATTCCTTGAAAATGCACTTGAAAATAAAATCCACCTGCTAACTCTAACTAGGACATTTCACTCTCCCTCTCTCACACACACACCTCAACCTCTTAATGGAAGAAATCTGGACAAAGACTAAAATAAATAGGAGAAGATTATAAATATTGCTGTCATGAACTTAGAACATTGCTAGAATCACTGCACCTGCTTCTGACAAAGTACCTTCTTGATGACACACAGGACAAATGTATGTTTGTGCAGTTATTCAAACCCAGACTGTTTTTAAAATAAAAAAGTCACTTACTACCAAAGGACAAATTACGCTACCAAAGAGAAATAAGTAGTAGATCAATAACTACAAATAGGTCTAATTAAAGATCTGAATAATATTACTTATAACTCAGCTTCTTAACTACCACAATTTGTGCCAAACCTGAAGTGCTGAGAGCAAAACAGAATAATGGAATCACTGGAGATAACTGAAAATAGTTTAGAACATTACTTTGTTAAAATATTATGAAAACACCATGAGCTACAGAATTTCTTGGGAAGAAATTGAAATGCAAAGTAACATTAGTCAAATATTTCATTTATAGCCCCGTGGGTGCTTTATGTAATGAAATAAGTACTTTGCCTGCAATTTCATAACATACACTTTTAGATACTTACTGTACCACGATGTATACTAGGTGGCCTAGTATACATCAAATGCCTTTTTTTTTTCAAATAGGGAATACAATGTATTGTTTGAAAAGTAATGTATTTCTATAGTCACCTGCAGATATATTTTACAGGACTTCATATAAACTTATGCATGTATTTCAGAACCTCTTACATTAACCTTTATAAAAATTTGTTAAGTAAAGTTATATGTCTATGAACTTTAACTAAGAGCAACCATATGAATTTATTGGTGTGTGTGTGTGTGTGTGTGTGTGTGTGTGTGTGTGTGTGTGTGTGTGTGTGTGTGTGTGTGTTCAGGATGAGTAGTGAAACTATATGAAATCAAGTTCCTTATTCCTACTAGTATCATACTAAATTCAGTTAGTAAATATTTAACATTTAGTCCAGTTAATAAAACAAAGTTAATATTTTATTTCAATGAAAAATGTTTGTTTTTCAAGAGAATACAATTTTTTCCACTATTATAGTTGGTTGTAAACCTTCAAATAATATATTATGCTCTAGATCTCAAGACTAAATCCAAAGAAGTTTCCTTTATGATACCACCCTGATAGGATGCCTACCTTTGATGCTCCAAGAGCATTCAACTGGGGAAGCTGACCTCTAGCTAACACTACTTATCACTCCTAAAGTGGTACTTCATGAGACGTTGACCTGGGATTGCAAGCAGGCACCTCTTCATTTCTTGTTTCCATAGTGCCTGACCTCACTAATCTATTGCTTATGTCCGGTCCAGCAAGGCAAACACCTTACCTCTGCACCAGTGGGCTGGCTGCTGTAAGCAATCCTGCCAGACTTTAATAGCATGGTCAGAGTATGCAGCAGTTTATTTCTTAACTCTGAAGGTGTGGTTTCATAATCATAAATGTTGGACTACTTTTTTCTGCTATATGAAACTGTGCAAAGATAATTCAAATGAGAGAATTAAGAATAACAAAAAGGCTGCATACATGTCTGCCTGTTACAGAACTAAATACATATAGTTTCTAAAACTATTTTTTGGAAACACCACATTCTGGCCACACTTTAATGTTAATGCATCTAAAATGTAACATCCCATCACTAATATATTATAAGATATATATAATTTGATGAGCCACACTGCTTACATCAGCTGGGCTACTTAGATTTCACATGTGAAGATGGGCAGATGACAGGTGCAGACCTCATCAATGACTTTTAATCAGGAGCCCACCTTTCCCTTTGTAGAAATGAAATATTTATTTTTGAGCACGTGCACAATTAAGGAATCAATGTGAGAAAAATCCACACAAAAATAACAAGATGTGAGATAGAAATCAGTCGACATATATATGGGTGTATGGCAACAGACTGAAACATCTAAATATCTACAAAAATATCTCATGTACGAAATATCAATAGTTAAAAGCAATCTAAGCACAAAACATTAATAAAACCTAATCACATCTCAAACTAGTATTTGGTTGCACTCCCACTTCCCCTGCTAATTATATATACCATCTTCAAAGTGGTGCAACAGTGATGAAAGGCCATATACCCTTCCCTGGTGTAACTTCAATTTTATAGATATTTTTTCTTTAGATATTTTTAACTGTTGATATTTTGAACTTTAGATATTTTGTCAACATTTAAGCTGTTAATATCTAAACTTTCACTCTACCTTTCACATCTTATAATGCAACGTTTCAAGTTAATAAAAGAAGCGCAAACTAATACAGTTCTGAGTTTATGCAACCCACCCACTCTGCATCATGCTGTACTCCTAGATCCCTCACTACATTTAGCTGCTACATCTGTTAGAAAATATATAACTAGAAACATAAAAGGCAGCAATTAATGAAATTTCTATTTTGTCTACTTTGTAAAATGCATGGTATTTTAGGGCAAGCAATTTTATGAAAATCCAGAGGAAGAGATTCTCTTAAGATGTTAAAGTACAGACCAGCTCCCCAGTGCCCAGTAACTACGGTAACTAATACTTTGCGAGAAGCATTATATGATATTGCAGTGCAGAATATATCCCCATATCACCCCCCACATCTTATGCATCCTGTATTTCATTGCATCAAATCTGCAAAATAGCTGGGTAGTCTGCTTCTTTTCCTACCAGTCACATAGTGGAGAATGTTATCTGCCATTTTTTTTTGTCAGCCTAGCTAGTCATAACAAAATCAATCACTAGTGACATATTCTACATGTTTGTAAGTAAGCAGAGGCAAGCCTGCATGAGGCTGTCTCCATTAAATGTATATAAAAAAAAAAATCTTCTGCAGTGTAAGGTTCTTCCTTTGCTTGCCCTTTCAAATTTAAAGTATCTTTGGTATAATTCCAGCAGTCTGAAATTTCAATGAGGAACTTAAAGTGAACCTACAGGTAATGAGAATAGTCCTCATGAAATTTAATGGTGTAGCTACCAGTTCAACAATGAATTCTTAGAATATTAAAGTAAAATTGATAGAGATGTAACTGAAAAATCAGGAGAATGTATTTTTTGCAAACTACAAAATTAAGTAACAGTAGCTGACAAAGCAGAGTTTCATACATTATTTTCTCTTGCATTTTACCAACTTGTGTTTAATCTGTTTGTATTGCATTAGCTCTTTGTCGTTTTTTTAAATTTATTTATGTATTTGTGTGTGTGCTTACATTTTTGAAGTAACATTTGTACCAGTTTGAGCTTAGGTGATTCTCATAATTATTTTCTAGGAATCCAAAGCATTATTAAAAAAAATAACATGCAGGATTATGTCTGTGTCTTTGTCAACCTGCTTATTGTGCTTGATTCATGAACGTGAAGAAATTCACAACAGCCAAGCTCAAGAGTTGAATCTTGACATGCGTGACAAAAAACCTAAGCTGAGTTATGATCAGACACCCAGTCATTTGTTGCACATGGCACTTTACCTTCTGCCTAGTACTGCAATAGTTAGAGCGCTAAGCATTTTTCTGCTTTGAAAGCTGTAACATCACCACAGAATAACAGTGCACAGTGCAAATAGTTTTAAAAGCTATAAACCCTTTAAACATTTCATTCAAGGTGCAAATTAAATATTTATCAGTTCTTAAAGCTACTTGTGCTTTCTGCTGCATACCCTAACATGAACTAGAGCTCAATATCAATGGAGGGGCACTAAAGATATTTTGTTAAACACCTTTATGTTGTCATAAAGGTGCTCAACACGCAATTCTTTCACTTAGTTTGGGCTGGTAATTGCAGCACTGCATGTGCTACTCATTTCTTAATATTGCCTTACACATATCTTTTTGATTAATCTGTAGCTGCTAAGCATGTAAAAGGACATAATATACCATTGAATTTCCAGGTATCATGAAATATGAGATTATTATAGCAGAAGTTAATAACAGTACATTAATTATGTCATGACAGCACTATCTGGCATTCAAAGTGGAAACGTTTTCTCAGCTAACATCTAATGGTTTGGTTATTTGTCAGAAGGGACCATTCAGTGAAAAAAAACAAATATCTTCTAATGGAGCACGTTAATTTCAGTATTGTGATTGTCATAGCCATTCACTGCCCTCATGTGTATTAATCAGGACAGCAGGTTTCTTGCATAATAGAAGAAAATATTAATTGTCACTAATGCTGCCTTTAAATGAATAATGTAGCTGCTGTTCTAGAATTTATGGCAGCATCTTTAAATATCAATAACTTCACTAACCTAAAATGCAGTAAACCTGCATGTGATAAGAGCATGTACGCAATAACAGTAACTTACTTTTCTTCAACAAAGAGACTGTTTATATTTTTTGTGAGTGTGTTTTTCATATTTTTTTTGAAGAGGTATAAAAATTGCAATAAGGGTGATAAAAACCTTCCTTTTAAATATTTATCCTCACAAGTGAAGAGTGGCAAGGCCTATCAGATTTAACACACCCTGGTGAGTTGCACATCTCAATCCAGGCTAACAGATGCTGTGTCTCTTGTTGGTTAACAACCACATCAGTTACCACTGATTAAATGCTAATGTTTCATAATATTCAGAAACCTTAGAAGACAGAGGATTTTGCTAAGCAGATATTTTTTCCATTATGTTACAAGGGTGTTCAGTAATCTCAATATATGCATATCCAAGATGGAGGACTGTTGAAGATTGCTTACTCCATTATGAACAAATGGCCATGACATTACCCTAATTCATACATAAATTTGGCTTCAGGCAGAAATGGTACTTTCAGGAGCAAATCAATTGAGGTATGAGTCTCTTACTTGTAATGGAGTCACAGTTTATTAGGCTGTGTTTGCAGCTGACATTAATTCCATTAACGTCTTTTGAATCTGGATTGGTTTTGTTTTGACACCATATATTTTTTATTGACACAATGGAAGCTGTTGCTTCTTGATTACTAATCTGCACAGCACTTCTAGTCTCCTGTAATCTGGCCCTTAGATTCTTCAAGGAACCTTGTAAATATACATAATAAACTTGTTTTGGCAAAAATCAAGATTTTGTGATGACTTTTCTCAGATGCACCTGCCACACTTCACTAGACAGCATGTGTCAGTTAAAATACACAGCCTTGATGTGCTATGAAAAAAGCAGGATCTACTCAATGATCTTCTTCATAGAGATGTTCATATATATAACGCATATCATTCTGACCAGAAAGTATAGAAGTAGCCTAGCCAATTTAATGGACTTAAGTACTTACCTTTCTACTGTGTAATAAATTCTCAGCACAGGCGACTGTGTTATTTAAAATTCAGAAACTAACTCTTGATAATGAAATGTTTAAATGAAATGGAGCACAAGACAGCTCTGCATAAGAAACATCTGCATTTAGAAATGAAATGAAAGCTTATTACACCCCCTAATTGAAACGGAGCACATCACTACATAAGGACATGAAACGGAGCAACAATTGCATATGGAAATTAAATGAAATTAAATGAAATGGAGCTTACCGACCCATGGGAGTTGACTTAGTGTGGCTACCACCACCAGGAATTGATGAGATCGTTTTTTTTTTCCGCGCACTTTTGTGATTTAAATTACGTAGCGTGCGGCACATGCATGAGTCAGGTCTTGCAGCTGTAAAAGTGGGAGGGTGCTTCCCTCCTCCTCACCCTATGGTTACGGCGCCTAAAACGGGATGCAAAGGGTGTTCTTAAACAGGAATGCCCTTTCTTTAAAAAAAAAAACTTTTTTTTAAAAATTAAAATAAAATTAATTTCTCAGCCAGCCGATTCCAGGGGGGTGCAAGTGCACCCCCTTGCACCTGCCTGCGGGCGCCCTTGTGTACAGTGTTATTGTGCACTTTGACCACTTTTTAGCATAAACATCCAGCTAATAAACGGTGGTGATGTCATCCTTTTAACTGTGCGCTGTCCTAATTGTACCTCAACATGCTGTGTGGAGTTTGTGATTCTGACACTAATCTTTAGCTTGTGATTTTGGGTAGTTAGTTCAAATGCAACCATTACTGCTCAGACTATGTTGTGTCAGTCTTATTGTGACTGTTCATGTCATTAACACTGTTGTCAAACTCATTCGCTGTGTACACATATAGACGTTGACCTCTATCACAAAAAGCTGTGATAATTTGTCACATAGCAATGCTTCATTCAGAGTAATGATGACTGTGATTATATTTTCCTTGCATTCATATGTAGGAAGTGTCATCCTCTGACATGAGATAATGAGATGACATGGTGTATGTTGTTGACTTACTACAGCAATAACAGGCACACATATATCTTGCAGAATAACATGGTGTAATGCCTTCACATATCAACATATCTCAATTTTTGTGGCACTTCGGCCATGATCCAGTCATCCTGTACAATATCATGTATTTTCTGTTGTTAAATTCTCATGTGTTCAACATCCATATTCAGTGCCTGTTAGCATTATAGGGACTTATACTGTAATGCATGAATCTCATTCACCCCAGTTATATTGTGCCCATTTAAAGTGGGAGCGGTTGTCACATTCCCTTTTATCTCAGACTGTTTACCACACATACATCTTATAGAATAAGTTAACATAAGTGGAGTGTTGCAATACTGTTAAGACTTCCACTGTGATGCTTGTAATAAATCCACATGTCATTAGTCAGTAGAGTCACATAACTTGCTGTTCAAACCCTGAAAGGGGCAACATTATATGAATATACTAATATTATATAAGCAACATTGTATCTAGTCATTGTTATCCATTTTATATCGGATAATGATATATCATTATAGTTTGTGATTGCATTACAGTGAAATAGTTATTCAGTGCATACCATGCTGTGAGTGCTTCTGTGATACATCCATTGAGCACTGACCTTGTATAGCATACCTACACAGATAGACTGTGGCTCAGTTCTGGGATAGTGTGTGTGTCCTACATGACTGAAACAGCTTCCCTGTCAAAGAAGCATTGATGTTGTACTGCTCACTATTATGTGGACAGTAACATGTGTAGTTCCTTTCTGGCAGTCTAACTAAATCCGATTGCTCACATTACATTTGTAACTCCTATCTTAATGAACACATTTAATTCATTTGTGACAGCATCCATTGCTATCTGATGTGTCACATGCAGTCAATATGGAAGTCTGAGAACAGCCTTGTATACTAGATTGGAGTTTGACTCTAGTAACATCTGCTGCCAGACAGTTATGGCACACTCCACCTTTTTTAGGCCTTGTCCAACAAGAAAGGCCATCCATATACCTTACATGATGGGAAAGTGCTGTAAGCCCTTCAAGGGTGTTCTTCATAACAAGACTGATGTGTATATTTCTGTGGAGAACATTATTGTTATCAGAGGTGCCGGAAGCTGTTGAAGACTAGGGGGGGGCAGAGGGCGAGAGGGGCACTTAGTGATCTAAAAAGGGCAATTTTTTAAAACTATTTACCACCACAACATAAGTTCACTTGGGGGACATTTTAAGCTTAACCAGTTTCCCTTTTGGTGCTTTAATTAACAGTTCCTGATGGGTCTTACCTATCCCATGGTTGATAATTGTATATTAGCCCTAGTGAGAATAAACGTGATCATACTATAGATAATTTGAGTGGGACCCATTTAAGGGATGCAGCATTTAGGAATTGCCCCTATCCATTAGTGGAATGAGGGGCAATCCTGGAGTATATTTTCTATTACCCATCCTTTGATCCAAATTGCATTTGAATATGGACAGGGATGATCTTTGTTTTACTTGAATGGATAGTCTGTTCTGGAAAAGTGGTAGCCTCTGTGATATATATCCATCTCTCCACAACATTCAGTTTAGATACCTGGACTGAGTATTTCTGATGCCATTTGACTTGCTGATGTTCAGTAGGTCCATCTGTATTATGTCGGAGGATCCCTTGTATGCCAGACATGTCACCTCTAAGCACTCTGTAGGATACTGAGTATAGTGATAAATCTTTGAGGTGGACCATGTAAGACCTATTGTTTAGGACTTGCATCCTTTTAGTAATGTATCTCTGTGGGTATTCCAGTTGTTGCATGAGTCTGGACAGATACATGCCAAAGTGGACATTATACAAAATAATTGACCTAATGAGGGCTTTGTAAAGGAGGACAATAACATCTCTATATCTGGTCAAACTCAATTTGCTTATAAGCTGTGCAATATAGAAAGACTTTCTTATGACTCTGAGCACATGTTGGTTAAAAGTTAGGTCACTGTACACACAAGTTCCCAAATGCCAAACAACTGGGTCATTTCTCAGGCGGCATTGTCAATTTGGCAGTTCCCTGGAGTAGATGACTTCACAAAGTATACAATAATGTATTTCTTGGAGTTTAGTTTCAATTCCTGATTCTGGCACCAGTTATTTGGGACAAACCTCCCTGCATGATGGCTAAGTCATTTGGGGATTCAATAACTGCTCCTAGCTTGCAGTCATCTCAGACTTAATCACCCAAAGCCCTTTTGTATGTCCTTCTACTTTTGAGATATATATGCCAAACAAAAAAAAAGTCTCAGCACCAAACCCTGGAGGACTCCATTGATGACTGGTCAATTCCACTATTTTGATCTCCTGCATCCTGTGAGCAAGCATACATGTATGCATTCTTTGATTCACCTTCCTGATTGTATTAACCTGATTGTATTAAATTATATTCCTTGTATAATACAGTACCACTTGTTAGAATGTGTTTTAAATGTGTAGTTTTGAACAGTCTTCTAGTAAGCAATGAAACAAAAAGTATGAACCAATAATGACAAAACTACCCATTTCAGAAAATTTCAACCATAAAAGCCCACTCAAACTTCTGTCATTACAATCCACAATATCAGTAAATATGTAAAATATCTGTGGAAGTCATCTAAATAATTCCACATTAAAGGGATCTGTAACTAATGAAGAGGTTGCTGCGAACAAACAACTTTATATTTCATTGTTTCATCTACAAATAAAGTGCCTGCAGCCCTTGAAGAATGAATTGCCTATGCTACATTAAAAAAATGATAAGCTAGTAATTTTGCAATGGGGAATGGATGGTAAACTGATAACAGAAACATAGTTACTAGGTAACTAATCCAAAGGAGGACTGCAACATCCACTCCCTTTAAAGTACAACAGAGTACAGTATCAGCGATCCATCTGCATACTGTGAGAGTAGAACCCACAGCCGTCTGCATGAAAAGCAGGTATACTACCTATTGTGCTACTAGCAATGCATGCTACTTACCTTAGGTAGCAATAAACTTCTCTTCCCCCGAAGCTCTCAGTTCCTTGTAAAATCCACTTGATGATCAACTAAATCTTTCAACTTCACAGCACAAGAAATCTGGAAAAAGCCAAAATTTATATTTTTTTTAAGGGGGGGGGGGGCAAAGCCGCAAAACAAGGGACATATTTTAAATATTGCTTGTATAATCTTAGAAAGTGCTAAAATAAAGTGTTTTGCATTACCATGTGTTTCCTGAAAGACAGGACGACTGAAACGTAAAGGGCTATCATTATTTAGTGAATTCAGTTCTCACTGATTTGCCAGAAAACCACAAATTTTAATAGGAACAGACCAAAAGTATGACCCACATATTCTGTGAAAATGTAGACAGTTGAGAGCTATAGACTCAACTCCCTGAATCACAAGTGATGGTATGGGTAGAGAATTCAGGCTCTTATTTGAACCTGAGTAACGCTAACTAGCAGGTATAACTAACTGGGGCATTTTACACACACATAGACTCAAACACACACACACATACAGGCACGCACACACGCACACAGTCAAACACACACACACAGGAGCACCATAACTCCTGCAAATAAAAGAACAAAACTCTCCTTACCGGCATAACTCTGGATCTGGCAGCACCAACAGAACAGTGGCAGCACAACTCCTGTAGCAGAGCGATAAGAGAACAAGAACAGCTAGTTTAGTAAATTTAACTCCTGCCTGCGAATCCACTTTAGTGTGAAAACTCCACTTCATTAATTTTTTCCAACAAGTCTTGCAGCTGTAAAAGTGAGGGGCTCCCCCTCTCCCTGGCTCTATGGTTCCGGCACCCATAACTGTTATGCACCTGTTTGATATCTGTCCTGGTATGTGTTTGAAAATGATACAATGTGAATGTTTCTTGTGTCATTCATTGCTCATTTCTATGTATATTAGATGTTGCGGAGATGTTTTATTACTTTGCTGTTAAATTAATGGCTGTGTCATTCCTGTAAAGATGTGTTTTTCATTTTTAGATTTGTATTTCAAAACTGGGCTCATGACATATCAACAGATCTGTTTTGTCATTTTTCACTCATGCACACATATGTAGCATTTCAACCGGTATAATTTTTGCTTTTGGCATTTTTTTTGCATAACACAACATGCATTTAACACCTCCAGATATATTACTGCCACTGCCATTTATTTGCAATAACATGCCCATTTCTGATATATCTGGCATTACAGCTGAAAGGTCCTTTTGCTCTTGTACATACATACATGCTGAGGTAGGAAATACAAAACTGGTTATCCATATCATACAAAACTTCCATGCTAATTCATCTCAAAAAAAATAACGCATTTCCATAAATATATAATGCATGCATTGCGTGGTATTAACAACTTTGTCATCCTACTCCATCACATACTAGCATGCCATTTTTTTTTTTATGTGCATACCTATTTCATTGTCTATCACATCTTTATTAACATATTACTTTTGTTTTTTTAATTTTCTCATGCCAATTTATACACAACGGATTTATACTTGGTATACTCATCCCTTTCTTTTTAACCATTTCCATTTATAAGCTTTCCTTTTTCAATTTAATTTTAATTTTGTGTGTGGATATATATTTTTATGTTAATTTTTCGAAAAAACAGGATGGAAATGGTTCTACAGAGCATTGTAGGAGACAGGTTAGGCAGTTGAAAGCAAAGCAGAGAGGCAGAAGAAGTACTTTGAAAAACAAATGAGAGGATGTGGACTTGGGAGAAAGCATAGGACTGAACAAACTACATAAACAAATGCTGGATGGTTGATTGATTCAGGAGCTGGATAGGCAGGACTACAGGAATTGATGGGAGTATAGAACAGAAAAGAAATAAGTAATGACTACTGGAAATATGGAAGGTGAGCACAGATCTGGTGAATTTGGAGGAAATAATTGAAAAAGGGAAAATTGATGGACAGAACAGGAAGGTTGGGTAAAACACACAACAAAATGACTAAAAACAATTAATGGATACAAGATCAACATTGAACAAGCACAAACGGGAATGCAGTCAAGGAACAACTAAGCAAGCTTTCAAGGTAGGAGATGTATTTTGTAAGTAATTATTGGTGTAAAATAACTTGTAAGTGACACAGATTTAATGTCTATGATTACAAAAATAAAGTATGTACATGGAGTAACTACTGGTCAAAAAATAAAAACAAAATGTATGGGAAAGAAAAGGAAAAGTAACAAGAGATACAAGAAACAGAAGAGACAAAAATAAGAGAAAGAAGGACAGGTAGCATGACAAGCAGCACAAAAGCAAGGTACACTAAAAAATCAAAATCAACAGAGTTGAAGAAGGAAAGCAGGAACAGCAGAGCATAAGTGGGATTGAGACACCAATGACAAAAGAATGGTAACACAGACATATAAACAATGCTCTGGAGGGAGCATACAGCAATGGGAGTGAACATAAATTGATTTGGAGATTTAAAAGGACCAAAAAGTTTTGGCTACAAAAATTTTTATGTGAGGTGCATGTATTTAGTGAATTAAAAAGGACCTGATACACAGGTTAAAGGTGGGGGAGGAGGGTTGCAAAAGAGGCAGAGGTCAAAAAGACTGACAGGGAGCAAAAAGAGCTCTGAGGTAGGAAGATGGGACATTGATTGGGGAAAGTGCAGGGGGGTAAAAAAGTGCAGGGGAGTTAAAACAACAACATGGAACACTGGGGGAAACATGTGGAAGGAAATTAGTAGTTGAATATATAAAAAAACCCAATAATAGAAAGAGATCATTTTCTAAAATAGGAAACAGGTATTAAGGGAAATGAAATGAGAATAGGAAGATGTGATGAGCTAGAGATAAGACATCTTAGATAGAAAGAAAGAAATAAAAGAAATAGGAATATATTTCATATGGAAATCAGGATGCAATAGAAACAGTAATAAAAATAGATAAGTCATAGAGTGTATCATGTCAGATCTATTAGATAAAAGGATAGGAGTGCTGGAGGATTATGAACACAACATGAGATGAAGAGAGAAGAAAACAGAAACAGAAAAGATGAACTAGAGAACTGTAGACAGAAGATGAAGAACAATCTTTTAGATAAGAAGAGATAGATAACAAGACACTACAGAGGAGGAATATGAATGAGGCGGAGAATGGAAAGAATAAACCAAAAAAAGGAGGAATAATAATAAAAAAAGAAAAAGTCAAGAAAATAAATAGTAGTAGTAGCCCAGGGAATATATATTCACAAGACCTATTTAGATTAGGAGCAAGAGTTGGTTAGACAAGTTCTTAGGGAAGGAAAATCTAATGGAAATAATGAAAGAGATCCAAATGCAGGAGTGACACATCACATCACGGTGGATGGTGATATAGGATCACAATTGAGTCAGAAGCTGATGGGAAGGAGATGGCAAGGTATTGGTGGGGCTAGTGAGAAGTGGTAGGAGAAGGAGGCGCACCTAATAGAATAGTAATAACAGACAGTGCTCGAAAAAAAAAGAATGACTGGATGAGGAGTGGGATGGTATCAAAGGTAAGGTAACTGGCTGGGTAGGGAAGGCAGTGCAGGAAGAAAAATGATGAAGAAAGAGAAAAAGAGAGAGAGTAGGTAGAGGCAAGATAAAAAAAAAAAAGGAGAAAGGAAGCATTACAGATCAGGAGAAAGCATTACAGTAATTGAATTAGGGAGTAAATTACAGAATTAAAAAAAAAACAATGGCACTGGAGGAGTGGGTAATGGTAGATAGTAGAGGCAGGTGGAGAAAATACAAAAAAAAATAAAAAAAAAACAGAGAGAAGAGAGGAAGACAGATGCTAAGTGAAGGAGGGAGAGGGAAAGAATATTGATGAATGGAAAATCAAAGGAGAAAATTGAAGAATTCCACTGGAAGATTTATAACAGGAAGGGAAGGACATTCTTATAGAGAAACTGAGGGAGAAAGCGTGAATGGATGTATACTGGAGGATGAACCTATGAACAAGATGAATGCTGAGATGACAAGGGATAAGATAAATACAGTGGTATGCAAGATGAAGGCGAGGCAATCTAGATGGACAAGTTCTGCAAAAGAAAGAAGAAAGAAGAAGAAATCTAGAAGTCCTAGAAAAGGAATACAGAACTCCAGAAAAAAAAAAAAACATGTGAAAAAGTATGTGAAGGTCAAGAAGGCAATATCTAAAAAAGGGCAATGGACATTTATACTAAACATTTAGTACTTTGGGATTAACTGATGATTATGTAATGATTATGTACAGTACTAAATTTGTAATTTTGGTGATTTGTTCTTACATGAGACAGTAAAAGAAAAAGGAATTTTTGTTTTGGAGATTTTTGAGAGATTATAAATAAAGCTTCAGACAAAAAATGAGAATAAGTTATGTTTATGTTTCAAACATAGATGTGACAATAGCAGAAAAGTGAATGGAATCTAATTTCAGCCAAATTAGAAGAAGAAAAAAAGTTTTTTATCATTATATCACAGTACCACAGAGCATATATGATGGAATAAGTCTATGGACCATTTATGTTTAGACCACAGAGCATATAGGGCAGAATGACTCTAAGGACCATTTATGCTTAGACCACATAGCGTATAAGGCAGAATGAGTCTAAGGACCATTTATGCTTAGACCACAGAGCGTATAGGGCAGAATGAGTCTAAACACCATTTATGCTTAGACAGCTCACACCCTCAAGAGGCACATCTCGTCTCCAGGAGAGCAAAATAGATTTGGCCAAGGGAGAATTTATGGATGCCTATCCAATTGTCAAGATTTTTCTTAAAGGTAGCTAGGGCATCACTCTGTTTAACATGTACAGGTAATTTATTCTAGAGCTGAGGTAAACATTGGGAGTTGTATTTTCTCCACCAGAGGGTTCCAGTTGTTTACTGATAAAGAGTCAAATCCTTTGTGCAGATATTTGTTGAGCCATTCATTTTATGACAGAGATGTAGGAGGGTATCTTTTATCATGTGCTAAAGGCTAAACAGAGAAATATATAAAAAAAGGAATACAGGGGTAGAGTTTTGAGCATGTTCTGATAGTTCATACTCTTTATACCAGTATTTTTTCACCAAGAATCTGAGGGGTTTTTAGTTGTATAATTTGTTTGGATGGATATATGCTAAAAGGGTTGTTGTATTCTTTAATTAATCTGTTGAGGGATGTGTATCAAACAATGATAACTTTCTTAGACCCAAACTTTATGTCTTTGGATATTAGTTGGCATAGATAGAAGGATTTCCTCATCACTGTTGAAACATGGTGGTAAAAGACCAGGAAGCTAATTGTGAAGGTGGCCAAATCACTGATGAAAAAATCAGTGTGGAGAAACATACTGTCTGTACTGTGCATACCATGAAAGTTATATTTGCCAGATGTGACACTGCTGTATTTTTTCAGCCAATATGAGGGCTTATCTTTACACTAATGATTTGTATAGTATAGTCTTTTCCAAAGTATCTCAATATCAAAAGCTGAATGAACTGCTACACCCAGCACATAGTCATGCAAAAATCAGAGAAATTAATTCTAGACAGGAGTGTTCATAGCAAGAAGGGCCAAAGTACTCCATTAATCACCTTTTTGCATTCTGAGGTGATGCTTGCTACTTCAGATATGTATCCTTTGTCAGGCATTCAGTTTGATATACACCTTAAAACATACATATCAATGCATATTTGAATTTATTTACAGTACCTGCATGGGGGATAGCAGTGAAGACTTTGACCAGATCTAGGTATATAGCATAGAATGCAGAACCTCCATCTGTAGTTGCTGCAGCCTTTTCAAAGAAGTGAATTAGATTTAATACAAGACCTAACCTTGATAAAACCAAATAGGGCAATAAGGATTTTAATATTATTATTTAAGAAGTTTTATATGATGCATCCCATGTCTCTATACATTTAGCTTGTAAGTTTTATATGATGCATCCCATGTCTTTCTACATTTAGCTTGTCAGACTGATGGAACTGTAGTTATTTAGTTCTGAAATAGCATTACCATTGTGAAGGGGCATTATAAGAGACATTTTCCAATCTTCAGGAACATCACATGTGAAGAGGTTTAGTCACACATAACTTTTTGAGGCTAATTTATTTCTTCAGTGTTTAGGACTGTGGAAGAAGCTTATTTTCTTTTGTCCACATTTATTGCTCTTTTACAAAATATGTTCTAGGAGAGAAAAGAAGTACTTGCTTTGTAAACATTAAGTTCCTCATAAAACCTGTCAGTTTTGTTATCCTTTTGGACCTCTGGACACCTAATTTCCACAGAGCAAAGTAATGGCTCAGGTTATGTATCAATATTTGTCTCTTTCTTTTATTGAAAACAGATACTAGGATAGGAGATAACACAGAACCCCCCACCACCACCAGATATGAAAACAAGGTATTAATTACAGGGTTTTGTGTGTTCTGCTTTGGAGTGTTTTGTTACGGAATGACACATTATATATCAGGAGAACAGCAAGGTTAATATACAACAATACACAGAGGTAATAACTGCAATCACTACACAGTAACAATCATACTAGGTAAGCAATACATAACAGTATAGACAATGAAATTAGCAGTGGGAATAATAGAAATAAAATAATGCAAATAATGGCTATGGCTATCAATATCAGTAATGTAGGCTTTAATTTCAAATCAAGGTGTTATTGTCTGTGGACCTACAGCATATTGTAATGTGAGACATTATCTTAGGGTTATTCTGAGTTTGATAAATTCATTTTTTAATATATTTTGGGGGGATGCACACTGCCCTTTTTAGTTTGGGAATGTATTTAGTAAATACACTATATTATCCTATTTATGTACTCAGCCCAGGGATCTTATTCACCCTTCCATACCTCTCTCTCATTTTGAATTATTGTTATTCCAAAGGACATTGAAACACAGCTGTTGAGAATTTTGGTTCTTAGCTATATGGGGTAATGGCTGAATCCAAAATAAAATGGTATTTTTATAGGTTTAAGTAAAATGAGGGTGCTATTGATGATTCATCTGCTTGTTGTATAGTTTGTAACTTTTGTTTCTTTTGCTTGCAGAAGGTATTCATGGATCAGTATTCATATGCCGATCAGGCAATAAAATGGCAATTGTATAGAAAAGAGAAACAATGGTGCCAGACACAAATGACACTACAGTTACAATTATTTAAGGAAAGTAACAGTATAAATTGTTACAAAAGAATACAATTTACATGATAGAAGGAGTATTATAGTCACAGGATATATTCTGTTGCAAGGGTAGAAAAATACAAGAAAGACATAAAATGACTCATTTGGAGAAGAGTTACATGGGTTATAAGAGAAGAAAATGTTTTCATTGAATAAATGAAACATTATGATACCTATAAGTAATTTGCTATGAATAATCAGACTCTGTGTGATCTTTTGTAGAAACACAAGACTGAAAAATGTAATTCTACACTATATAATGAACATTGAAAAAGTAGCTGTTACTGAAATAGCAATTTTCTGTGTAGGAGTTTAATGTGAAATAATGCACTGAAGTCACTATGTTGTAACTTTAGAATGATTTTTTAAACTAAACTATCCTATTAATTTTGATAAAACAAATCTCTCATATCATACGACTTCATAAAGGCAGCCCATCTAGAAACATAACTAACTGCCATCCCATCGCTATTCTATCCCCCTTGCCAAAATTCTAGAGAAATGTATCCACCAGCAACTCATGAATCACCTGACTTCCGACAACCTACTCTCCAGCACCCAACATGGCTTCAGGGCTAAACACAGTACTAATGCAGCCCTCGTAACCTTTACAGAGACTGACCATCAACAGGCCACTAAATGGGGAAACAGCCTCTTCCCACTATTACCAGTTGCCGCGGGGATACCACAAGTCTCCATACTCGGGCCCCTCCTCTTCATAATATTTACCAACAACCTATATACTGCCACCCAACATGCCACCATCATCCAATATGCAGATGACTCCTCCCTTATTTGCTCAGCCCACTCCCCGCAAGAACTCCAAAATAAAATGCAATCATCATTCCAAGACATTGTAAAGTACCTCACCAACCAACTCATCTTAAATCCAAATAAGAGCAAGCTCATAATTTTCTAATAAATCTTTCACACCCAGTACCCTGTCCCTCCCCATACTATCTAACAACGGTACAAAAATTGAACCCACCAATCAGACCAAACTGCTAGGGGTAACCAGAGATGACTCACTAAATTCTGATAACACATCTATCTGACCAACAAAAAAATCAACTCTAAACTAGGCACTCTATAGAGGGTTAAACCTTACCTTGCACAACAAGCTAGACTGGTCACTGCAAGATCCCACTTGCTATCCACCCTCCTATACTGGTCTGAGGTCTTTACTAACCTATCAAAAATTGACCTAAATAAACTAGACTCCTGCTATAACAGAATGGCTAAGTTTCTCACCAACCAACCCCACAGAACACACCACTGCACTGGTCTCCGACAGCTCAGCTGGCTAGAACTCCCCAACATATTATTACTAAAACAACTTTCACTTGCCCATAAAATCATATTCAACCCTACTGACTGCCCAGCTCTATCAAACCTAGTCCAGCCAAACACAAACTGTAGATTCCTCAGGTCATCCAACAAACTAATGCTAAAAGTAATCCAGTCTCACAACTATCACAGAGACTACCTCTACCCCCATAAAATAGCCAAAGATTGGAACACCCTTCCTCAACAGCTAACTAAAAACCCCAACCTGTCCACATTTAAAACTACCCTGAAAGACTATTTAAATGATAATTGGCTATGCCACTGTATTGCTCCCAACTAATACTCTTACTATTTTTCCCCACTCATCTCACACCTTAGCCCAAATAGTGCTCATCCCACATACGGCTATCCCACTATCTGTCTTATCTTTATTAATCTTTGTTCCTTCAAATGACCTAACTTGTAAAACTACATGACCAATTTTGGTCTTTCAGAAGTAACTCACCTTGTAAAGCTACATGACTTATGTACTTCATATATATTGTAAAAAATAAATAAAAAGTATTGCTGTATGGCTGAAACATGCATGTTTATATTGTATTATGTTATTACATTTTACTATAATGTTTTTGTTAAGCTCATTTACATATTTTTAGCAATGTACTACTCAAACTAAGTTTACTGCTTGTACCTTAATAATGTTCTTTTTTGTTGTGGAGCTTTTCTCCCCGGGTCTCCGCTGAAAATGTTTTTTTTTTCCAACCCAGTCGGATACTACCCGGTTAACAAATGTAAATAAAAAAATAAATAAATAAACAACTGCCGAAGCATCCACCAACTCAGGCAGCTGTGATATAAGTTTAACATATCACCTGAAGGATAGCATCTAAAAACAAAAGCAGACCCTAATGCCACACTGTAGTTTCTGCTGGTGTAGAGAATAGAACCCATAGCCTTCTGATCTTCCTAGCATTAAAGGTGCGCATGCAACATTCTGAGATGCTTAATTATTTTAATTTGCTGAAAACAAAAACCCAGTGGGGCTGTGTCTGGAATTGTTTTTATCTTGTGATTAATGATTGTACAATAGCATATAAATATGATGTTGGATAAATGTTCTTTGTCACTTTTGACTGGGACTTTATCAGATCTGAGTGCTTAAAAGGTTTATATTTATAAACAGTCAATTATGGCTCTCAATATGTGTGTGTGTGTGTGTGTGTGTGTGTGTGTGTGTGTGTGTGTGTGTGTGTATATATATATATATATATATATATATATATATATATATATATATATATATATATATATATATATATATATATATATATATATAAAACACTTTCATTTTGCAGTAAGGAATGTAAACATTGCATTTGCTCCATGGCCCCCCATGAGTATTACAGCACAGCACATTGCAATGAGTATCACTAATTTGGCACTGCTTTTACATTTATAAAAGGCAGCTTAACCATTATCATTAGAGTTAATCTGATATCAATATACAGAATACATTTCTTACTTGTAACAATGTAATGCAATAAAAACATTATGGTTAATCAATGTTTTATCATTCAGGACAGAAATACATTAGACTTAGAAATTATACTGGAGAATAAGACTAATAGATGAACTGCTGAAAACATTAAAGAAAATTACAAAATCTTCTGGCCTTGTGTAACATAAATGAATTATCAAGCAAACTTTACTCCAGTTAATGGTACATTTCCTGTTTGCTGTATCTTAGCAAGTATAACAATATTAAACACTTCTGATATCATTTAACTGAAGCCACATTTCTATCCTATCCAAACTTATATGAGTAACATAAACATATAACAGTTTGGCTTGATGGAAACATAAAATGGATCAGTAAACATGTCTTTTTATGGATTTTATAATTCCTGATATGTAACTTGCATTACTTTAAGGATAGTAACAGTATATTTATCCTCTTTTACTTTAGAAAACAATGTAACATGTCATATATTTAAGAAGCAATGTAACATGTCATATATTTAAGAAGCATACCAAATGACAATTTGCTGAACTGCAGTGGTGGTGCTGCCGTAGCATTGTCACCTCACAGTAAGACATATTCCTGTTCGATTCTCAGCTAAAGCATCTTCTGTGTGGAGACCTGCATGAATGGGAGTACCTTCATTGAAGGTTGTGCATCAGGGCTGGCAACTCGCCATGTAAAAATCTACTGCCAATCATTAGCAGACCGGAGTTCCACTGTGGCGACCCCTAATCGGGAAAAGCCGAAAGACACAACAACCAAATGATAATTTGTTTGAAATTTGATAATTTGCTGTTTTGGTATGGATCAGGAATCAGGGCTCACATCTCATCTGCTCACATTACATTGTGTAGCTCTCACCAAGCTGCTGATTCATTTGTGCACCCAAAGTTTATTTTCATTTATTAGATAAACAGTAATTGAAAAAGGGAGAGAAGGAGGAAAGGTTGTTCAAATCCCTCTGCTGATTGCATAAAGAGAAGAATGCAGAGCACTTATGAATTCTGACTTGAAGAGGTAAACGTTTAATATTTCACTAACTGTATCCCTTTAGAAGGAAAATTATTGTTCCACACTGATCACCTACTTATATATATGTAAAACTTGAATGGATATTGCTGAAATGGAGGACTGTATTCTAGTACAATACTTATCCTTTTTTTATTGTCATTTTACATAAAACTTTTCTTGTTGGGAGGCAGAACTTTTTCAGCACAGACAGATTTGGAAGATGTCATTGTGTGAATTATTTATTTATTTGGCATTTGTTTACCGGGGGTGGTCTGACTGGGTCTACAGAACTTGTTTTCAGCTGAGGCCCAGGGAGAAAAGCTCCAGATAAAGAACAAATACAGTATAATTCAATACAATACAAATTACATCAGAAATGCTATATAAAAATAAGTTGAAGGAAACTATGTTACAAGATTAGACATCTAAGTCAATTCTATAGAGTTAAAACATAGATAGCAATAGTCATTCTCACCATATACATAGCCTATGAATATATAGTGTCCAAATGTAGTATGTAGGTAGTGCACTGTATGACATTGACTGTTATAGTACATGAAAAAATAGAATGTTTGTTTCAGTTAGGAAAATAATCAACAAAAAGATAGTGAGAGGGTTAAGAATATAGACATTACAGCTTGAGCAGTAACTTAAGGATAAGGTATAGAAACAGAGATGGAGTTAGGAGAGCATTAGGCCCTTGCAGACTGTGAGGGAGTAAAATGTAACAGAAGAGAAGGATGAGGCTAGTGTGGAAGAAGAGGAAAGAGATGTGCATTAGACAGGCTTTATGCAGGAGCAGAACCATATACTTTTGAGATGATTTTTTAAAGAGGTTTTGAAATGGGTTAGGCCAGGCATAGACCTATTAGCTAGAGGTAGTGAATTCCATAGTACAGAGACAGAGTAAGAATACAGAGAGTGACCTGGTTTTCTATTGGGTTTTTAGTTAGCTAAGAGATTTTTGTCTTTTGATCATAGGGATCGATTTGGTGTGTAAAGTGTGACTAGACTGACTAGCACAGGATAGGAAGTAGGCTTGAAAATAAGGTTGTGCAAGGCAGATAGCTGAATAAAGGCAAGTTGGTTAGGGAATTCAAGCCACTTTAGTTCAAGTAGTAGTTTACAGTGGTGTATGTGATATCTACAGTTTGTTGCAAACTTTGTTGTAGCACTGTTCCATCTTGCTTAGAGCAGAAGTTTGTAAGTTAGGTAGGATAGGAGAGAAGGGAGGGAATTAAAAATGCTTTTGCAAGGGTAGTTATGCTGCAGTAAAGAAATGTTTGTTTCTATATAAGATTCACAATTTTTGATGAATTTTCTTTATATTTTGTTTATATGGAGGTAGAATGAAAGTTTATTGTCAATGATAACTCCTAGAAGTTTGGTTTCCTGCACTATTTCTATGATAGTGTTGTTAGATGCAAAGATGTTGAAATGATCAGTGACAGGGGAGGTGTTTTGGGGGTTAAAGAGTACTAGTTTAGTCTTCTTTGGATTAAGAAAGAGTTGGGCATTTCTTAGCCAGGATTCAACTGCAGTAAAGGACTGCTGAGTTTTTGAAAGTAGTTCTAGTAGTGATTGAGCAGTACAGATTATTGTGGAATCATCAGTGTACTGAATGCTGGTCCCAGGGTGAGAGGCAGTGTGAAGGTTGTTTGTGAAAATGTTGAAAATTAGGGGTCCAAGGACTGAGCCTTGAGGGATTGCTGTAGAGTTGTGGAGAAAGATTGAGAGTTCATCTGACCATTTCACTGCTTGTTTACCATTTTACTGTGTTATGTGAGAAACCTAAGTTAGACAGTGTGTTCAAAAGTAAGGGGTGCAACAGTTTGTCAAAGGCCTTGGAGAGATCAAGGAATACTGAGGCTTTATAGCATCCTGCATTTCTGGCCTTGTTCATAGTGTCTGTAAAAGATTATAGGGCTTTAGCTGTGCTGTGGCTAGGTCAGTAGCCATGTTGAGTTTTGGTTATAACATTGTTTTGTAATAGATACTGCATTACCTGCTAATGGATACCCCTCTCAAGAATTTTGGATATGGGTGACAAGATGGATATAGGATGAAATTGGATGGTTCAAAAGAGTTGTCTCCTTTGTGGATTGGGGTGATGTGAGATTGTTTCCATATGGTAGGCACTTCTGATTCAGATAAAGACCTATTTATAAGGATACTGATTGGGTAGGTGATTGAGTTGGCAGCCAGTTTGAGGTAAAGTGGTGGAAGATTATCAGCTGAGATGGAGCAGGGTTTTAGTTTTTGTAGTAGTTTCTTAATGGTGTCAGTGGCTATGGGCTGAAATGAGAATGGGGATTTTAAGACACTTTGTTGAGCAGGAGGGTCATTAATGACGGTTAGAATTAGTTGATGGTCTAGAGTTGATGTCTGACAAGATTGAAGGGTGGGGGTTTCAGCATAAGGGGTGCTTATTAGTAGGTCTCATATTGATTTTATGAAGTGCTTGTTAAAGGTGTCAGCTATTTGTGATGGAGGGGTATCATGTGATGGGTTGTGCTCTCTGTTTGTATCAGGGTTATGTAGAGAAGATATGGAGTGCCAAAATTTATTGGGGTTGATTTTATGCTGAAGTTGAAGCTTGGAATAGGATGACTTCTTATCTCTGTTGATTAGTTTTGTCACTTTGTTACATAGTGTTTTGAAACTGACATGATTTTGTTTATTTTTGTTTAGTTCCAGGTTATCCAGGCTAGGTCACTTTGCTTCATCAGATGTTGACATTCCTTAGAGAGTCATGGTGCTGAGTTCTTTTTTGATTTTTTTCATATGAATTGGTGATAGGGTATTAAGTATGTGAAGGAAGGTGTTATTAAAGTATAGTACAGCATTATTAAGGAGTAGTTGTTTAAGGGGTGTCCAGTCTATTTCATGTAGGAGATAGTTGAATTTATGCTGACAAAAATGAGTTGAGTTCCTTCCTGATTTTACAGTGTGTGCTCTTAGTTGTTGGCAGTTCGTTCTAAGGGAATAAACTGTCAGATTATCGCTCAAGGAGCTAGGCAGTGTACCAGAAGATGGGTAATTGGTGGGTTGGGATACTAGGATCCAGTCAAAGGTGGACTGGCAGGTAAGATCTTTGCTGTATCTGGTTGCAGTATTGATAAGCTGAGAAAAAAATGTACGGATTCATACTATTTGTGGGGGAGTTGGAAGTTATGGTTTGCTAATCAATATTTACGTCTCCTAAGATTATTGTTTTGAGGTATATTGTTTGGGATGTCCAGGATAAAATATTTTCCAACACTGGTATATTGTGACCTGGTGGGATATATATTACTATTATGCAAATTATTTTTTATGTGTTGAGGTTCAAAAAAGAAATTAGTAACGCAACGTTATAAAATATGGGTATATTACTGGAGTAGGGTCTGATGTTGAATGTAGAGGGATATAGAAGGGCTATCCCACCACCACCCCCTTTTTTTTTTAGATCTATCTCTTCTGATTATTGCAAGGTTTGGTGGTATTATTTCTGACTCGTTTACATTGGAGTCTAGCCGTGTTTCGGTAAGGGCTAGTATGTCAGGTTTATTTTGATAAATCCAGGCATACGGAGGGGTTATTTTATTACATATACTTCTAAGGTTCAGTGTAAATATGTTTAAATCTTTGAGGTTTCTTTTGTGGTTAGGATTAGAGAGTGGGCCTGGGTTAGAATGCATGTCTCCACATTTGAGTAGATAGGTAATGAGGACTGAGTACCATGGGAAGTGTTTTTTAGTCATAGTTGATGGTACTGGTGTCAAATGTGGTTTCATAGATGGTGAGGATGCCAATTTGTGGTTTGAATAATATTGGAGGGTACAGGGGAAAAGCTGGGGGGAGATTTGTAAGAAGCTGTGTTGTCTAGTGAGGGGATAGTTGGAGGAGGCTGTTGATGTGTATTGGTGTGTGGGGGTATGAGAGGATAGAGTTGTAGCGAGGTTGAAAATTAAGAATAAAGAGGTTAGGCAGGTTGGGAGGAGCATGTCAGCTGTGCCAGTGGGTTTGAAAGAAATAGTAAAAGTGGTATGTATATGTTAGAATATAATATCAGGTGTAAATAGATATGTATGTAATGTAGTGATATGTGAGCAGGTTAAGGTAAGGTTGGAAATGTTTTGACTTCAGGGTGGGGTATTGCAGTATGGTTAGGTATTTTGCCTTGTGGACTGTGGTAAGGAGGGGTGGGGGAGATAGATATGATTGGTCAGTAGTAAAATTATGGTGCAATGTTAGTTTGATGTATGTATAATAAAAGAGAAGGTGACAAGGCTGCAGTTAATGTAAGATAGTTTGAGGTGGTGATTGTACTGATGGAGCCATGGAGGAGTAGAGTAAGATGTAAATAATTATAGTAGGGATGAGAATTCAAGGTGATGGATTTAAAGGAAAGCAGATAAGTTTTAGTATATAAAAGTTTGTAAGGTATGAATGAAATGCGGGTGTGGACAAGGTAGAGTTATATATAAGTAGATCATAGGAATGAGAGGGAGTGGCTTGCTTGGGTTAACAGTAGAGGTGCTGGGGGCAGGTGGGATGGGGGCAGGGCAGGGACCGGAGTGAGCGAAGCGAATGCAGCGGGAAGAACACCCTCACATGGTTTACCACCAAAAACAATCAGTGAAGTAGAACATTCATTTATACAAAGGCAATGTCTCTGAACTCTAAATACTTGACTTCAGTCACAGCATTTAATTTTATGGTTATGGACCTTTGTCTTTACAAGATATGCTACACCGATAAGAGTAAAATATGCTAAAGTGTTAATTTAGCTTCACCTTCAGCAGTAAAAGGCCTATGAGTGTGGGTAAGTAAGTGGGGGTGGGGATATCCTTCCAACAGATTCAGCACTACAAAACAGAAGACACTGATGCATGACTTCACAAATTAAGTTATTGGTTTGAGGCTTGGAAATTGCCTTACATAGATTTAACTTAATGTATTGTTCCTTGTGAACTTTTGCAACTGCAGGTGAAATTCAGCTGTGCAAGTGCTTTAGGTAGTGGGATATGATAACTTTTGCAGCAGCAATAGTCAAACGTACTATCTGCTTGGTTCACTGGGAGAGAGAGAGAAAGAGAGAGAGAAAAGAAATTATGGTACTCACTGCCTCATCCTACAGCACATAAACTGTTCCACAGTAGTATGTTTACTTCACAATATCTCAAACGACCTTTAGATTATTAGAGAATAGCACAACATGCAAAAATGACTGAGTGGAATGCTGAAAATTTAAATTCAGCAAACATCTTAATCTCATCCACTGAAACTAATTATCTAGCATCCATTTTCATCAGTACTGGGGTGTTTAGCTAATGATTAAAAACATTCCTATAAAATTAAAAGGTAACATCAGGAGTAGCAAAACAGGACAGTGAATATCTGGTATTTGTAAACTGGTACAGACTTCTGAAACACAGTGCGCGATATATAATAGCTGAACAATCCAAGACAGGGTGTGCCACCAAAAGGCAAAACTTTGAATGCGTTTCTATTACTACAAATGGTATGACACTGGATTAATGCAAGGAATAGTAGCTATATACCTGTACATTTGCAGAAAATATTTTTATGTAATGAGAAGAACATCACTGTTAAAGATTCAATGGAGTGAATGTAATATAGTTCACAGATTAGTACTAGGCTAACTGCCCTTGGGGGCCATTTTAAGCCTGGTAAATTACACTATGTGAGAATCAAACCTTGTATCTGTAAGGTAAACACCTTAACGCTTATGCCATCTTGGATATTATTCAATAATACCCATCTTTTATGTAAATATTTTCTATAGTATTCACAAGATAAGTTGTTTCTCCTAGATGTGACATGGGATTTTTTTCTGGTTAATTGTGTTATTCTTATTAAAAAATGCAGAATAAGCATCAAACTCAGGTCAGCAAGATGCAATTTATTTACAAATTATTACCCTATATTGTGAAGATCGACTTAAGAGAAAAAAGAGACTGTCAAATACCTACAATATTCAGTTATGGACTGTTCACGGCATTGAAGAAATTATATAGTTTAACAATAAAGGACAAAGAGATAAAAGTTAGGCAAAGTTGAATTAAACTGCCGCAACTTACACAAGTTTACTTTGAGAACTTGCCAGGTTAAAGAATGCTTCTGAAAACTAAATGCTGTATCTGCTGTTTTGAGAAAAAAAGCAGCGAATTACTGCATTATTTCTGTTTTTTTCTTTTACTGTTTTACTGTTTGTGACTACTTTATTCTCTGCAATCGATTTGCACTGTACTGATACCTAGATAGCATAGACGAGATTCAGACCTGCTGAATCTAGCCTGTTGTTATTACACTTGAACTCTAAACCATCCATATTACATTAAGAAAGGGTCCCCTGCTCCCTTGTGGCTGAAGTGCATGGATCTAGCCTTGTCTGAGCTGGTGACTGCTGGAGGAAGGTTCATTGTATGCTTTCCTACTAGTATATTAGCTTAAAAGTGTTTAATTTCACCTGTATTTAAGCCTTGTGCTTGTGCGGGAGGTAGCTGTGCCCTGTATAGACACAAATGCCTTGAAACACAGTTTTGTTTCCTAGATATCTGTCAGAAGAACTCTCCCAAGCTTCCCTGCTGCACTACGGGCAACCCAGTTGTGCACTGAGCAGCATTGCCACACTTATCATCCATAGCCTTCAATAGATCAAGCCCCATTGTTAGTCCTAGCAAAAAAAACTGGTTAAACTAGCCCACTCCCTTCCCTAATAGTATATACAGTAAAAACCTGCTACAATGAGTGGATAGTTTCACATCATTTCTCCAGCCAGCCTGATCAACATGGGCATCCTGAGTCAATGTAGTAATTGCCTCATGTATACTGACAGCCACTAACTCCTAAAACATACAAATACCATATGTAAGAGATGTAATTACACTATGAAATTGGAATCAATTCGCTCATGTAACAACAAACCAGACATAAAACAGGTTGTCAGCACTCACGCTTCACATCTCACACAAAATAAGGTCACTACACATAAACCTACATATGCGGAGGCACTCAGTAGAAGCCTACGAGAAGGTCATAGACCTTATAAATGTAAACTACTTGCACACACTGCTATACAAATAGAAACCCCTACACACAATAACACATACACCAGTGTCTCAGCAAATAAGCCCCCTCAAGGCAAAACACCTCAAAACCAAATGTCTTGGTCTTAGGCAATTCCATAGTGAGACACACAGATGTTTCCCTCACCAGGGTAGACAAGGAAAAAGCCATGGTCAGCTGTCTGTCAGGTGCCAGTATCCATCAAATCATGCATGCACTAAAGTCAGTCAACAACAAGTACAGTTATGACTCTGTAATAGTCCTTTTTGGGATGAGTGATTTGAGATGTACCTCTCTGATGAAGAGAGACATGACTGAACTCTTAGATTATGTGCCCAACGCTGGATTGACCCTAGCTCTAAGCAGCATTCTACGTTCACCCAGGATGATGCCACAATATAAACAAAAAATGATCAACTTCAACAATTGGCTTAGCTTCTGCTGTCAGTAAAGGGGATTCCAGTATCTGTCATCCTAGGAAGACATGCTCGACAGGCCTTGCTGCTTTGCCAGAAATGGTCTACACCTGTCTCCTCTAGGCTTTTGGATACTGGCAAAGGTTCTTGCCTCCTACATGGTGCCTTTTTAGGCAATGTCAAAACAACAACATTTCAGATGTAACAAAATCCACTCAAGAGAACCTCAAGTTTCTGCTGCTTAATGCTAGGAGTCTGAACATGAAAGTGCATTCCCTGGAAGCATTCCTCACCTTGAAAGATGCTGATATCTGTGCAGTCATGGAGATATGGTTCAAGGCCAGAGAGAGCACCCCAGCCATGCAAGGCCTCAATGTCTTCCACACGTTAATACCTCAAAATGAGCATGAAAGCACCAAAGGTGGAGTTGTATCCATCTTCATTAAAGCCAAGTAAAAGACTGGTCAAACAATATGAGTGTCTCAAACTACTCCATGTCCAGTTAACTATAGGCAAAATACCCTGCAAAAGCATTGCTAGCTATAGGTCCCCCACCATGAACCAAGAAAAGCACACCACCTACCCTGACTTACTGGAGTCACTTGCCATACAGACCAACACCTTAGTCATGGGAGATTTCAACTATGCTTCTATCTACTGGGTGACATATATGAGCACAAACATGCTCACCCAGAGGTTCCTGGACTCTGTCAGTATAAATTCTCTGGAACAGATTGTCTGCACCACCTCACGGGGCTCAAATGTCCTAGATATAGTACTCACCAAGATGGGGAGTCACTGCACTCTCCCCTGTGTGATGTCATCCCTGGTAAGGTTGGACATATATCAGTCTAAAACTAAAAAAAAACTTTCCAAAGCAAATAAAACTACAGCCTACTAAGTGATAGTATAAAAAGTTTTATATCCCCTGCAGTCACAGACAACAATGACTCCTATGCAGAGGTGTACACAAATGCCCTGTATAAACACTTAAGCAACTGTAAATACTTGGCTACACCAGACCTGATCAAAACCAAGTCATCCTGAAAAAGCAAGCCATGCTGGTAGATCTCAAGTATAAATAGGTCACATAACAAGAGGCACTGATGTCCAATAACAAGAGGGAACAGATTCAGCAGAGGAAGAATCCTCTCCACTGCTTGAACAAGCAGATCAGAAATCTGGTAAAGTCCCCTAAAGCTAAATAAGAAGCTAAAATAATAACCTTACCTAAAGATAATAATAAGGCCTCCTTTAACTACATCAGTAATCTAAAAGGGGGGTTCCCAGCTATGTGCCAACTGTCATACCTCTCCTACTATACCAGAGGAAATTGTCAACCTGCTAACTGACAGATTTGGCACAAAATTCACTTCCCTGTCCCCACCAGCAATACCCAAAAGCATACGTGACACCAGTCCTCTGCCTAGCTTCTCTAGAGATCAGGTCATATCTGCACTCTCAAGGTGAAAAACATGACCTCCATGGGACCAGATAACATTCTAGATATTTGCTAAGCAATCTAAAACAGGACCTCGTGGACTCACTTGCCATTTTCTTTAACCATAGCCTGAGATCTGGTTTTGTTCCAACAGAGTGAAAAACAGCAACAGCAATCCCCTTGCACAAAGAGGGGCCATCAACCGACCCTGAGAATTATAAATCCATAAGTCTGACCTGCCTCATCTACAAGATCATGGAAAGAATCATCATGGGCTTTATCAATAAGGATATGGGCGACCTTCAAACTCTATTGACAACACCCCCCACATGTTCAAATCAGTGGTACGAGATCTGGGTACACAGGTAGATAGCAATTGGAACTTTGACCACCAAGTTTCCACAGAGGTAAGGAACACCTTCTATGTTGTGCATCTTATAATTAAGGCCATCGCATCCAAGTCTAAGGATGTTATATCACCACAGTACTAGACCTTCATCAGACCATCAAGAGAGTACAATGCTCCCTTTTGGATGTACCTTACCAGACACCTGCACCAGCTGAAGAGACCACAGAGGTTGCTCAACTAGAAAATACAGGGCCTCCAAACCATGACTTAGGTGGATAGACTGAAAGCCCTGTCACTGTACTCTGTATCATATAGACTGCTGAGAGATGACTTGTGCCTGGCCTACATGGCAGTCTCTGACCCTGCCCTGATGGAAATGCTGCACATCCTCAAGTCAAATGGCACAAGAATCACTTGCTCCTGGGATCTTCGCCTAGCCTGTGACATTAATAGAACATAGGATCATAGGATCATAGGAAGTTACAAGGCTAATGGCCTTGGGGCCCTTACAAGCCTAGCCAAGAGTTTATCCCAAAAAAGAAATCTCAGTTAACACCTGTCACCCCTGTCAGTGGGGGACACAGGTGGAACCCCTGGGACACATTTGTGGTTTCTCATCCACTAATCAAGGTTGTGCTGAAGAGGGTCAGTGAGGTGCTCTGTTTGACATGTATGGGAAGTCTATTCCAGTGACAGGGCAGCCTCTGAGAGACAAACCTGTCTCTCTAGCAGGATTTCTTGATGCTGCATATTAGATTTGGGCCTTTCAACTGTGCAATGTGAGAGGAGTTAGACTTACAGATATGGAGCATCTCTACTAGGGCAGGGTCCGAGATTGCCTTGTAGTGAGACACAGATCACCCCTAAGCAATATGTATGATACTGAATAGAGTGATAGTGATTTGAGCCTGTCCTCATAGGACAGATGTTGGAAGCATAGATTCTCTTTGTGAGGTATTTCAGTGGCCTTTCCATTTGGTGCAGATGTTTGGAGAGATACATACCAAAAGGGGTGTTATACTCAATTATTGGTCTAATGAAGGAGGAGTATAGAGAAGTAATAACCTCCTTTTTTCTGGATGCAATCCTTTTACTTATGAGATGAACCAAGCAAAAGGCTTTTCTCACCACTGCCCCTACATGAGGTTGTTATCAACTTGGGTGCCCAGGTCTCTCACCACAGGTTGTGTGCTTAGGGGATTGCCATTGAGGTGGTAATCAGTAGGGGACATGTTTTTGCTGAATGGTATGATGATAATTTTTTTGCATTTAGCTTGAGTCCATGACTTTGGCACCAGTCATTAGTTACTGTGAGACCCTCTTGTGGTATGTTAACATCATCTGGGGAGTCAATGGCAGCACCCAAGTTGCAGTCATCTGCAAACTTGGTCAGCCACAGGGCTTTTGTCTTTGCCTGGATTTCTGAGAAGTAGATGCCAAACAGTAGGGGTTCCAAGACAGATCCCGGGGAACTCCACTAGTGACATGTCTGCTATCAGAGCTGGAGGCACCTATTTTGACTTTGGGGGTCCTGTTGGTGAGCCAGCTGGCCACCCACCTGATGAGATAGGGATTTATGCCACGTTGTGTTAGCCTTTCGATAATGACCGAGTGGGGGATTTTGTCAAAGGCCTTGACCAAGTCAAGGTAAGCTGTAGGCACTGACTTTCTGTCACCAGGCCTATATGACAGTCTCAAAGAAGTCAACCAGGTTCAAAAAGCAAGACCTGCCCTTGACAAATCCGAACTGGGTGGGATCAAGTGCTTGGAAATTACCTATGTCCTTGTTTATGAGATCTATAATAATACACTCTATGGCTTTACAGATCAGACTTGTCAAGCTAATGGGGCTATAGTTTCCAGGGTCAGTAGTGGCACCACCTTTGTGCAAGGGGAAGACAATGGCATTTCTACACTCTGCTGGAATGAAGCCTGTACTTAGGCTGTGGTTGAATAGGGTGTTCAATGGCAAAGCCAGTTCTTGCTGAAGATGGGGCAGAATACAGCCTGGGATACTATCATGTCCCATCAAAGATGTGTCCTTTCCCTTAGGACTTGATCTACGGAGATGTGAAGTGTGGACAAGAACCGGGGTGTTAAAAGGGCCTTTGGGGGGGACAGTGGGGTGAAGTTTGCACTGATTCTATCTGCTAGCAGGTTGGCTAAGTCAACAGGATCAGTGTAAGTGATACTGTTATGTACTAATTCGGTCAAGCCTGGTCTTTGCCATGGAGGGTCTTAACATAACTGAAGAAGGCTTTGTGGTTTCCCTTTGTTTCAGAGGCTAGTTTCAATTCATAATTGGCTTTGGAGGCTTTCACTAGTGATCTAATTTGCTTGTTGAGGCTAAGGAGGGAGTTTTTCCAATTGGAATATGTTCCTTTTTACCCTTGGACAATAGTTGCTTCCTTTTGTTGTAAAGCCTGTTGATAGAGGATGTGCACCAAACAGGTTTGTGTTTCCTTGAGGAGTAGGTTTTAGTTCTATTGTGTATGGCTGAGTCCATGCATTTGTACAGGTGCTTGTCTACTGCATTGGTGTACTGTTCAGCATAGTTGTTTTCATCCTCTGAGGGGTGTGGTGATGTGAAGCTACAGATACTCTCCTTTGGGAGGTTGTAGTCAGCTTTTGAGAAGTTTTTTATCTTGAATATGGTTTGGGGCATTGGGTGGGATAGAAACTTTGAATGAGACAGTATAATGATCTGACTTCACCAGGGAAGAACATACTGTGGGAATGGTGCAGCAGTCACCCATGTTGGTGAGAACCAAGTCCAGAATGTTATCTCCCAATATGGGGGATGAGACAAGCTGGTGTACTGCGTTAGAATTGATGAAGTTAAGGAATCGTTGAGTAAGTGCATTAGTGCAGGAATAGTTCACCCAGTCTATGGTGTGGTAGTTGAACTCACCAAGGATCAGGGTGTTAGGGGGAACATTGATGGAATCAAGTAGATCCAGGAAAGAGGAGTGGGTGTCCTGAGTCATAGACGGGAGTCTATAGTTGGCTATAACTTGGATGGGTGTCTTGCCAATTGTCAGTTGCACCTGGAGTAGTTCCAGTGAGTCATGCTGGCAAACCAGTTTGGAAGTGTGCCTGTCCTTAATGAAGATAGACACTCATACCTCTCAACTGTACAGATTTTCGCAGAATGTCCAGATTTGTGGCTCATATATTTGGTCTGTTCCTCATAAAATTTGTGGTTTTCTGGCAAATCACCGGGATGATTTGAGGACTTAAGTCACTAAATAATGACATACATTTGAGTTTCAGACATCAAATCATTCAGAAAATGTATGTTAAAACAAATCCTGTCACTGTAACAACACTCTAAGTTTGTAAGAGCAATGCTTACAATATATCCCTATTTTTTGGTCCTTTGTTCCCCCATTTTATCAGGCTTTGTCTAGATTTTTTGCACTAAGAGGTTGAGAGGTATGTAGAGACTCCACCATCCTTAGTCTTGCCAACCTCATTTTGAGGTCAGAATGTGTTGAATGAGGTATAGCATGGTAAGGCAAGGGTGCTTTCCACAGCCCTGAACCAAGTTTCAGTGACTGCACAGGCATCTGCATCTTCCAGTGCAAGAAAAACCTCCAGTGAGTGAATTTTCAGGTTAAGGCTCCTAAGCTTTAAGCAGCATGACCTTCAATTTGCTTTTTGACAGATCTTTTATGTTGGAAGATTTGCCTTTGGGACATTGCCTAAAAAAGGTACAATGGATAGGTGTTGTGTGTGTGTGTGTGTGTGTGTGTGTGTGTGTGTGTGTGTGTGTGTGTGTGTGTGTGTGTGTGTGTGTGTGCGTGTGCATGTGTGTGTGTGTGTGTGTGTGTTGTGCTTGGCTATGTGATGTGTATGGTGTAGTGTTTGTGCTGGCAATCTCCTCTGTCAGGAGTACTGACTGTGCCACGAGAGAGCATGGACTCCAGGTTACTGATGTACATGCATTTCTCGCAAGTAGAAGAATTATGTGCTTGGAGAAGAATGCTGTCAGTGAACATGAGGCAGCTGCTACACTGCCTCAGTATGCCCATGTTGACCAGGCTTGTAGGAGAAACTGATGGGAATTGTCCAGACATAGTGTTCTGAATGCTTGGGCAGACTTATGGAAAGAGAGTTTTGATAAGGCTTTGTCCACAGGAGTGTAGACCATAAGAACTAAGCCAGCTATATCTCCCAGAGATGTCTGTTCCTCTGGAATAAATTTCCAATTCACATGAAGCAGAGCTCCTCACTGACCCTATACAAATTTAAATGGATGGGAGTCCGCAAATTCACTATGGGGGTGGCACCTATAGCCCTCATTGACAGGGGTAGTTGGTGTTGATCATTGATTCGCCCTGTGAATTACATCCATTTAACAAGGACAATTGGGGCAACTCAGGATTAACAACATAGACTTACTCTGAAAATTATGTCCATCTAACCAAGGACAACTGGGCAACTCAGGTTTAACATGGCTAGGCTTGTAAGAGGTATAGGGTTGATGGTCTAGTAACCTCCTAGGAACCTATGATACAACCAAAATGTATTTGTTTATTTGATATTTGTTTACTGGGAAAATCTGACTGGGCTAAAAAGTGCCCATTTTCAGTGGGTGCCTCAGGTGAAAAGTTCTAGAATAACAATTTTATTGAAACATATTCAAAATGCATTCAAGAAGTACTTATTTAGATAATTTATCAAAATCTGGATCATCGCATGACACTGCAGGCAGAAGGCCTGCCACCCCTGAGTAATCTGTTATTTTTCAATAATTTACAATCTGGAGAGAATTATTGCACTTACAAAATAGCCTTTAGTTCTGTGTTTATTGATCTTGTGTCACTGTGTGTTGTAGTGGTTCTATATGTATCTTTGTGTATGTTTTTGCTTGTTTTGATAAAAAAGTTGTCAGTTTTGTATATTTTAGTAATATTTTGTTATTGCAATAATCACACTATTTTTAAGCTTATTTATTAACTATACACCAGTTGTAATTCATGTTAATGTAAATAAAAGATAAATGTGTGTACATTTTTATACAAAAATAATACTCATGTGGAACATTATTTACTGTTTTACTATAAATGTATAACATATGTTTAATGTTATTGGTTTGTTATTGGTTTGTTATTATGGGTCTATATCATATGTTCAACATTTGAAAACATGGAATGTTAATTTATCGAAATTAAATGTTCGAAGTTTCAAACATCGAACATATGAAAAAAAAAAAAAGAAAAAAAGAAAGAGAACTTTCCTGACTGGGGTGTAAGCATCCCCCACGCTCTTTAAATATGCCAACTTTGAGACCGCACTATAATGCGGTAAAGGAAAGATTTTCCTTTACTGCACTGTAGTGCGGTCTCGGAGTTGGTATATTTAAAGAGCTGGGGGGGTGCAGGGGGACTTGCCCCCCTACCTACAACAGTTTGTTTTGGGTTTGGGTTTTTTTTTAAGTACATATGCTCGAAGTTTTATAACCTCGAACATTTAAATTTGATTTTATGATGTTTTAAGTTATAAAACTTTGAACATATAATATAGACCCATTATTACTTGGTGTACATTCTGTACTGTTAGAGAGGAGTTGTAGTATTGTATGAGGAAGTCAGGAGTATCAGATAAGTATGTAAGAGTGGTACTGGATATGTACGAGGGTAGTGTGACAGCAGTGAGATCTGTGCTGGGAGTGACAGATGCATTTAAGGTTGAGGTGGGTGGAACTGCATCAAGGATCAGCTCTGAGCCCTTTTTTATTTGCAATGGTGATGGACAGGTTGACAGACGAGATCAGACTGGAGTTCCCGTGGACTATGATGTTTGCAGATGACATTGTGATCTGCAGTGAGAGTAGGGAACAGGTGGGGGAGACCTGGAGAGGTGGGGATATGCTCTAGACAAAAGAGGAATGAAGGTCAGCAGGACTAATACAAAATATATGTGTGTGTTTGAATGAGAGGGAGGATAGAGGAATGGTGAGGATGCAGGGAGTAGAGGTGGTGAAGGTGGATGAGTTTAAATACTTGGGATCAACAGATCAGAGTAATGGTGAGTGTGGAAGAGAGGTGAAGAAGAGAGTACAGGCAGGATGGAGTGGGTGGAAAAGAGTGTCAGGAGTGATTTGTGATAGACGTGTACCAGTAAGAGTGAAAGGGAAGGTCTACAAGAGGGTAGTGAGACCAGCTATGCTATATGGGTTGAAGACAGTGGCATTGACAAAACGGCAGGAGTCAGAGCTGGATGTGGGAGAGTTAAAGATGTTAAGATTTGCACTGGGTGTGACGAGGGTGGACAGGATTAGGAATAGTATATTAGAGTGTCAGCCCAGGTTAGAAGGTTTGGAGACAATGCCAGAGAGGCAAGATTACATTGGTTTGAACATGTGCTGAGGAGGTATGCAGAGTATATTGGGAAAAATATGCTAAGGATGAAGCTGGCAGGTAACAGGAAAAGAGGAAGGCCTAAGATAAGGTTTATGGATGTGGTGAGAGAGGACATGCAGGTGGTTGGTGTGACAGAGCAAGATGCAGAGAGCAGGAAGAAATGGAAACAGATGACCCACTGTGGTGACCCCTAACGGGAGCAGCCAAAAGAAGAGGAAGATTACTTGGTATACATTCACTTTCTGACCTGGAAAAAGAAAAAATATATAATGGTTTTATTTTGTTGTAGTTTTATTTGTGTAGTCTTTATTTATTTACTTACTTACCTATTGCTATGTGTGGTCAGGTTTTCACTCTGAACAAGGCAAAAGATGTACTTAAACCCCAGTCACTCACAGCTGCAGCCAATAAAAGTCTCCTGATTTTAAACACAAATCCAGTGTAAAGTCAAATCCAGTAGAAAATAATGATCCAAAGGAGAAGTAATATCAATGATTTAATAGATAGATAAGATTTATTTTGGTATTTGGAGTCTATAACTTTTTCAGAAGATGTACTTGTTTGGTTTAGAATCATTTCTTACATTTAACTAACTGTCACTAATTACTATATACAATTGCTATCCAGCCTGCTAGTAAACAGGAATTGTGCACAGTCAGCTAAGCACTATGTGTTGAATGAGTCCAGATGACAACATTTTAATATAAGTATCACAATGCTTCACAAAAATGTATGTGGTTTTCCTGATAACAAAGATTTTTATAACCTGATTTCTATGATGGTATGTTTTGCTGCCTTGATATAAGTGAAATACTCTTAACTTTTGTGTGTGTTTTGTTACTATTTTCGTATGCATTTTATCTATGTAATATATTCCTTATGTGTAATGTTTCTTTAAATTTATTTCATAGGCTACTTTTACTGACTTTCTGTTTTCTCATATTTTAAGAACTGCTGCACAAGGATTCAATAAACTCAACGTAGGCTTAGCACGAAGCCTACATGGAGATTACAAGTTTGCACAGTGAGCAGCAGTACATGACGCACATTACAGTTACATGGATACAAGTGAGGTTTCATGGCCAGCAACAGTGTTCCCAGCCAGCAAACCATGTAAAGCAGCACAGATACATTTAGACATGCAGACAAGTTTACCTACGGTCAAACTTTTTCTGTGAGATTGCATGGACAGCCACAATGACCACCAAGGATAAAATTAAGGCAATAACTGCAGTACTAACACATTATAGAAAAATATACTCTTTGTAATGTACAGTACAGCATATTTTTGGCATACTGAAATAAATGTTTGGTGGTGAATATCAAGGCTACATAGACTACATTATAAATACACTAGTCTGGGGAAGTGTGTCTATTGAGAAGGGCCACAGGCACGGATGGTAGGAATGAAGAAAGGAGAAAAGGTCAAGTGAAACACGATAATGTACACCAGCTAAGGGCATGCCAGTGTACATGCACCCCAATGACAAGACAGTTGTAGCTTTAACAGAGTTACTGTATATTATGTGACTGTCACACAAGGTCACATAGCAATGGAGATAACTGGCTGTGATATAAACACCCTGACATGATCTGGAAAGGACATTTAGCAAGGATGGCATATACAATAGGGGGGGGTATGTGCATATTGAGAGGATGTGCAAAATTATTTACTTGAATATGAATGCAATGTCAGCATTGGTCTCAATCAGCTGGGATACATAGCAACAGGTTCATGGACAACAGCAGACAGAAGCATTCACAATAGTGGACAATATCAGAATAATGCCACTATTAATTTGTGACTGACATCTGTATGAACACACTTTTACAACTGTAATGATTTGCCAATAATCTATAAGGGGAATCAGGCACTCTGTCCTCAAAAATGACCACTTTTGGGAGGTGGTAAGAGGGACACTATTATACTTGTAATTTAAATTGCAAGCGATCCTGGCTAGTTGGGAGGTGTTCATGACACTTATATGCTGCAATCCACACTTGCAAGAATGTAATCCATACCATCAATGTTGTCAATGAACTGTGTATTTACTGGCTACATCAAAGGAAGCCATATTTTCACATGCATCTTGTAGAACACCTTGAAGGGAAGTCTGCACTGTCAACTCATAATGGTTACCTATCACAAAGAATACATATGTATGACCAAAAAGATATGTGGAAGCTCATTGTGGCAAAAGTGATGCACTTGAATAAATCACACTTGGAAAATGTGTGGTGAGCTACATGCAAACTTGTACATTGTACTAAGTTATTGGTGTGATGAGGGCTGAGAACAATGGGATTATAATGTCCTTTGCTGTGGATGACCTACCCATGCTCAAGATTTGTGCTACATGCCAGGGATTTGTCACCACTGTGGGCACATGCTGGTGTAAGTTCCATTGACTATCTGCCTGATTACTCAAGTAACATATCATTTGGTCTCCTCATAAGGGTGTTCTGTCTATATTGCAATTAGCCTATAAATTCCCATTCAAAAAGGGACTAATTATGCTTTTGTTCATCTAGTGTGTCTCTATAGTAATGGCAACAATCATTGTGTGTGTTAATACTTTCTGCAGTATATCAGTAGCATTCTGGGATTCAACAATTGCCCACAATTTGCAATCATCCACAAAGATGGTTAGACAAAGGATATCTAAATTTGTCTGGACTTTTGAGATTTAAATACTGAATAGGAAAGGGCCTAGTATAGAACCCTGAGATATGGACCTGGTCACTGTAGTCTTGCTAGAGGTGACTTTGCATAATTTGACATTATTGTGTCCTGTCTGTGATCCATTTGTATATCCACTTGCTGCTGTAGGTGTTTATACCTACTTGAGACAGTTTCTCTGTAATACCTGAGTGTGGCTTTATGTCAAATGTCTTGGCCAGGTCAATTTATGTGGGATGACAATCTTTTCCTCATGCATGCCCTTGGTGACTTTTTTGAAGATGTCAACTAGATGTAACAGACATGATGTAGCCTTAACAAATCAAAAATGGGTTGGGTACACAGTTGTGAGATTACCTGAGTCCTTTTCAATAAAGTCCATGATGAGTCTTTGGTTTGCATCACAAATGAGGAGTGTCAAGAATATGGGTGTATAATTCCCTGCATCGGGTGATTATTCCCTCCTTGTTCAGATGGATGTCTGTACACCCTTCTGCAAGAACATAGGTTGTCTGGAGGCTGTGTTTAAGTAGGGATCGAAGTGCATCTGTTACGTCAGGTTTTAAGTTATTGTATAGGAAACCTAGGATATTGTCAGGTCCCATTGATTCTGTGTTTTTAGCCATAGACAGTGCACAGATGAGTTGATCTCCTGAGAAATAAATTGAGTAATGTTTGCATGTATACTTTGACTGATGGACATTGTGGACAGGAGGTTCATTTTGGACAAACTGTCAGCTTGCAGATTATCTATTTTCTACAGATGAGTATGGGTGGTGGCATCTACAAACAGCCCCAGCTCTTAATTCTGTATTCACCTTAACATGCCATACTTTGTTCATACAGTCATACAACTCTACCTATGTCATGTAATTACATCAATTGCACATCATATGCCTATATGTTTTTCATTGGAAAGCTGTGTTCGAGCACCTTGATACCATATATGGGCACAGTACAAATGAGGTGGATGTGACTCACGCAGCACAGTTACTGACACAAATGCTGATACCCACAAAATGTTGCTATGAACAACCTCAATAATCCTTGGAATGTATATTTATTTATTTATTTATTTATGTTACATTTGATTACTGGGAAAGTCCAACTGGCTGTCAGCCCATTTTCAGCAGACGCCCAGGGAGAAAAGCTCCACATACAAAAACAAAGATACTACAACAAATGCAAGTTAAAACTGTTTGTGTAAAAAATGTTATAACAGAGTCCAAGAATACAGTGCATACAATGATATAGTAGTAAACAGGTATGATACAAATTATGCAGCATACATTTAGAAATTAACATCATTATATCAAGTAGGAAATTCAAACTACAGTGTGATGTCTATTGTAAGGCAAAACTTAAACAATCTAGTAGGAGGTTTAGCCTATCAAAGTTAGTAAAATTACTTTCTAATGAGCACTAAGGTGTATTAGAAACTAATTTGTATGGCTTGTGATTGTATTTATTTAAAAAGTTCTTAGAGACAAGAAAACTATGTAGGCAAAGAATGCAAAGGATTACTAGTGAGTAGTAGAAGTGTTTTAGGAAAACTAAGTTTTATACTGAGCTGTTACATGAGCAGAGCCAATTGTTAGACAATTGGTCTTTGAGCATTTTTGTAAAGTGAGTGATGTTAGTTGTAGCTGTTAAATCTAGAGGTAGAGTGCTCCAGAATTTTGCTACATAAGTAGAGTAGAGAGAGTTTCCTGGGAAATTTGTATATTTGGTAAGTTTTAGTAAGGATTTATTGGTGGAGTGTAATAGTCTGGGATTGGAATATGTTTCTAATAGATTTTGTAAGATAGGTATTTTGCCTGGCTGGTTAAGTAATGTATGTGCCATTGTTAGCTGGTAGTAGTGTAAGAGATGTGGGAATTCTAGCCATGATAGTTTTTTAGTACTAGACAGTGGTGTGTTCTATATGGGGAGTCAGTAGCAAATATAGCTTAATTCGAGTTTTCCTAGGTCCATTTTTCTGAGGTTTGTGAGTATTTGTGAGGCATAAAGATATGTCGAGAGGACATGAGTTCTAGCAATGGCTATTTTAGTAGTGTTGGCTAGGAACTGTTTGTTTTTATATAGAGAACATAGTTTTTGTGTATCTTCTTAACAGTTTATGATATGTGTAGGTCAGATCTCATGTTATTATCAGTAATGACATCTACGAGTTTTGTCTGGGTTAAAAAGACAATAGTTGTGTTACCTGCAGCAGCTATGGAAAAGTTGGGTGGGGAGTCTGAAGCTCTAGTAGGTTGGAAGATCAAGAGTTTGGTTTTATTATGATTGAGTATAATTTGTCTGTTGGAGAGCCATGTTTCTACTGTTGTGAAGGATTTTTGCATTATGTCCTGTAGTTCTTGAATGGTGTGGGCTGCACATATTAGGGTACAGTCATCTGCATATTGGACTAAAGTTGCTAGCGAAGTAGCTGCGCTGAGATTATCATTGAAGATACTGAAAAGAACAGGACTGAGAATGGAGCCTTGGGGGAGATGAGACTGGGAGGAGTTTATGTTTTGCAACCACTTTACTGCTTGTTGATGGCCAGTTAGATAGCTTTGGAACTAAGTGAGAGTGGATAAGCTAAGATTTAGGTTAGAAATGACAGTTAGAAGATTTTGGTGGGAGACTGTGTTGAAAGCTTTGTCCCTATCAAGGAATACTGATGAGACAGCTGTGAATGTTAATGGTACTGGTGAAACTCAAGAGGGCAATAGTTGTACTATGATTAGGTCTGAAATCATGTTAAGAGCTAGCTAGGAGGTTGTTAGCTAAGAGGTGATGGATACGTTGAGAATGTATTAACCTTTCTAGTATTTTAGATAGAGGAGATAATATGGCAGTGAGTCTGTAATTTGATAGTTCTGTTGAATTGTTACCTTTGTGGAGGGGAGTTATGTCAGAGACTTTGCAGATGTGTGGGACTTGATGTTCAGTAATAGATCAATTGATTAGGAGATACAGGGTAGGTGATAGCATCAGCTGCTATCTTGAAGTATTCTGTTGGGAGGTTGTCAGCTGTCATAGTAGTTGACTTTAGTTTTATAATCAAATTTTTATGCTATTTGTTGAGATGGATTGAAGGGAGAATGCGTTGTTGTTGGCAATAGTGATACTTAATGAAAGTGCCATGTCACAAGTCTGATTTTTATACTCTTCCTGGACAATTTATAGTGGATGATGTCATCATTATATGTTTGGGAGAAGATGATGGGAGGCCTGTATGAAATGGATGTGTAGGCATGTATGGCTGTCAAAATATTTGTTTTCCATGGTTCTGGATTGCAGATAGTAAGATGCAGACTCATGCTTTTCTGACTATTCACACACACTAACACACACAGACACACAAATGATGTGGATATTGTGGTAAGTTAACCCACATCTAACTATTTTGTTCCTATTTGCAGAATACACTAGTTAATAATTACAACATCCCCGAAGTATGCTTTTCCCTTGTCATACTGGTCTTTATAGATGATGACATCATCATTATATGATGTAGATAACATATCCTGTTATGAGAGTGGTGTACAAAGTGTAGAATTTGTATTTTCTGTTGGGGTTCCAATGTGCAGATATACTTTAAAAGATAAATTCTCAACCTAGATGGAATAAGCTGTCAGAAATGCATGTTGTAGAAGTGAGACATATGCATCTGTTTATCAATATATTGTGTACATTACACACTTACAGTCACACATACACACACACACACACACACACACACGCACACACACACACACACACACACACACACACACACACACACACACACACACACCCACACACACACACACACACACACACACCCACACACACACACACACATGTGCGTGCATTTTGTGATCAGTATGGATGCAACTGTGTATGTACGTGTTCATATTTGTGATGAATTCATGTCTATATTAAGACATGTATAAGACAATATCAATGTCTATTGCCAGTGTAAAACTTTAGATGATGCAACAATGCAGTTAAACTATTTATTTTTGTAGTGTAGTTGACATTTGGTAACTACTACTGACATATCCATTTTAAGTGCATAGGTGCAGAGAACACATGAGTTTGAGTAAATATGTGTTCAGTCACTAACAAGTGCCTTCTCTTTGGTTGTATTTTACATGGAATATAATTGGATGAAGACCAACTGAGCAGTAAACACAGTAATACATGCCAATTAGCTCTTTCCATAGCACACTGCTGAGCAACTGGTTTGCATGATTGATGGCAAAGTGTTTGCCATGCAAGATTCACATTTACTGAGTACAACTTGAACTTGGGAATTACTTATGCATATGTGCTAGGCTAGAACTAGCTGACAGATACTGTAGTGTTCATAGTGTAGTTTATATTGGAAATGGTCCTGGGGATTCAATTACATTTGTGTAGGCATAGCTTGAAGCCTGCATGGAGTTTACATGTAAGCCCTTTGAGCAGCAGCGATAATTGCATATGCATGCTGCACATTGTGCTTCACAAATACAAGCATGGTTTCATGGCCAGCAACAGGAAACTGTGTAAGGCAGCATGAATACCTGCAGAAATGTAAACCTGTTTACCAACTAGGTCTGTGGGATTGCGTGGAAAGCCATAATGACTACCAGGGTTTAACTCATTACATCCGAGTGACACCTCCAGGTGCATCTGCAGTTAACTCCTACTGATGCCTATAGGCATCAAATACTGCTTGTTAATATTTGCAGCAATAATTCCAAAACCATCTTAACTTCAAGGTTTTGAAAATTTCAATTTAAAGCTTACACAATGGCAAACTCAACTGCATTAATATTTGACCTCTATTTGGTCTAGATAAATAGATATTAACTGTTGTTTTTATGATATTAATTTATATAATGTTCACATTTTTCTAAATAGCTCAACAACCAAGCAACACAGACAGAACTGCTTAGCCTCACATGAAAGATCTCAGCTAAATGAATAAAATGCTACTGACAACATGTATGATTGCTGAGATATTCGAAGTTGTTTGCAAAACATTACAGATGAAATAGTTACTCCCCAGGATTCATGAAGCTCGGCGCAAGGACGGCATTAGGCTTGCACCGTCCGTGTGGTGTAGAGATGGCACAGTAGTGCCATATGCATATTAATGAAGGCGCGCTGCCACCACATCCATGTGCATAGGAAATGTGCGCGAGTGCATGGGGCGTGTCAAAGCGCCGCACGGAGGCGTGGACATGTCGGCTGTTTACGTGCAACCTAAAATGCTGAATATTACAGCCTGCCTCCAATAGTAATCACACCTGTCAGTGTTCATGGATATTGAAACATATGCAAAGCATGCAAGACAGTTTTGCAAACACAAAAATAAGAAGCAAACACAAATGCACGTAGCTGAATACTGAGTCCACATCCCTTGAACAAATGACATTTAAAATCCCGTGCCCATATTCTATTGCAGTGTTGATAGTTATACCAAGTGGAAGCGAAACACATCGTGTTAGCACGCCGCCAATAGCTAAGTCTAGCCCAATGGTCAGGGTTACCACCTGTCCCACATTGTAAGGGACAGCCCCCCTCTGGGCAGTTGTGTCCATACCAAAACCATTATAAATGTAAAATATCCTGAGACCGTAGGACATAATTATGTCCCACATCTCATGTAATAGTCACATACAATAGTTATTTCCATATGTAACATACCTACATGTTACAAGAAATAGAATAAGCAAGTAAACGAAACAGATGAAGCAGCTAAACTGCTACAACAATAAGCTTACATTTAGGCATAAAACAAAAGTATTATCCGTTGTACTGACCATGGGTATGTGTTAGCCTGTAAACTCTGATGTGTGTCCTGAATATATCCCATCCTGGCCATATGAAAAGGTGGCAACCCTACCAATGGTCAGAGCATTCGCCCAAAATCTGCCCATTTGTGGTCCAAGGCGTCCTTGACAGGATGGGCCAAAGATGAACGGGTATTACCCTGGTCTACCTACCATGTCATGAAAGATAAGTATTTGCGTGTACCTATGTGCGTGATGTACAGCATGTGGAAGGTGCAAAATGCTACAGTAGTCCTCACAACCATACAGGTACCAAAGATGTGTAGTGTATGCAATGTGTTCCTTGACCGTGCCATGGGCCATCAACCAGAAAAGGGATGGATGGCCTGTGTGAAATATGGGTGTGGGGGGGACGGGTAATGTAATAATTCGCAAAGGGGAGACTGTGTTGGATGCCCAATAGGTGAACTGGAGGTGTATGAGGGAGCAGTGGGTGAATCAGAAAGAAACACAAAGAACAAACATACACATCCGCAATACAACCTGACAGGCCATACTGTAGAACACAATCCCACAAACATATGAATATTAAAATGTGCAATACACATGTACAGAAATGTCACCGGCACATACCCACATAATGGTTTGGACTGAACTGAGCCATCCAACTACACACCTGGATGCATAATTTAATATCCATCATCCCCTCTAGAGCACACAACCCCACCTCCCATTCCTGAACGTCCACCAAATCCAGCCATACTCGGGCTGCTAGCTTGGCGCAGCCATATCTGCACATAGTGACCACTACTCATATCTAGTAGGCAGTCTCACCCTAGGCAGTGTCAGGATTACAAACTATGTATCCCTTGCATGTAAAACCCTATCGCGTTTTCGTAAATCCAAAAAGATCGAAGGTTATTCTCTTGTTCAATTTTTGGATATCCCTCATGGGATAAGTATCCTGTGTAAACATCAGACTTGGTATCACGACACGATGTCCAGTACTGTAGACATCTGGACACAAGTTGTATGTGCAGTAGTGGTTCTCGAGACTGCTCAGCCTCCAGCCGGTCATGCAGAACCTACTACCCGGGATTAAACACCTGACTGTGATGCACGGCTCCCCACATGAATTATCGAGAATATATACTTTACACATTCGCATAGCGGCAGTTGGATATAGGGTGATTAAGGTGCTGATGTAAGCAGGGTACCTCCTGCCCCACTTTGTGAGAGGCAGTCCCTGTTTGGGTAGCTGTGTTCTGACCAAGAATGATATAATGGCAAATGTCCTGTGATTGTAGGAAATAACAATGCATATTTCATGTAACAGTTGCCTAAAACAGTTATTTGTGTATGTAAAATACGTAAATCTTACAAGAAACAGAATAAGCAACTAAACTGCTACAAGAATAAGCTCTCATCTAGGAAAATAAGTAAAGTTCTAAACCCTGTACTGACCATGGGTATGTGTTGGCCTGAAAAATCTGATGTGTCCTGAATATATCCCATCCTGGCCATATGAAAATGTGGCAACCCTACCAATGGTCACAACATTCGCACAATAACTGTCCAGCCTCTTAATCCCCCCTAAAACCAGTGACCTTTGGAGGAAAGGTGTTGAATGACACTCAATGAATAATGACAATAATTAAGAGTAATAGACGTCTTTTACTTCAGAAAATAAGTATTAATACATATGCCTGAATCTGTCAACATGTTTCAAGTTAATAGTACTAATATTGTAAAAGTGTCCGTGATTGTCCCTAAATTGTCCTTGCCTTGTCCCTGTTACTGTTGAAATTAGTCCCTGAGTGATTGAGAGGTCCGTACACATATGTACACCAACCGTCACATTTGTTGCCAGTACTCTTGAATACCTGTAGTGAAGTCATATACCCTAGCTACCATCCATGCGGAATGTACCACGGATGGTGTAGTGGTCAAACCGGTGAATAAGGTGCCTGTTTCTGAGTCCTAGCCATGCAAGGGCCGCTAATTTTATGTGATGGCCAGAATAATGTCCATCGGATATAGAGAGGTAAAGCCAGCGGGGATGCGTGGCAGACATTCAACAGTATGGGAAATGCAAATAGGTACGTAGGAGTATATGTATGTATATGTACAGACAGAGATATATATATATATATATATATATATATATATATATATATAAATATGTATATATATATATATATATATATATATATATATATATATATATATATATATATATATATACATATACATATATATATATATATATATATATATATATATATATATATATATATATATATAAACATGGTCACAATAAAGCAGTTGTAACGAATGTGAAGGGAAACACCAGTGGAACCCCCACTTTAAACATGGATCATGGGGTCCCTTGTGGGACACCAAAAATTTCCCTTTTTGACAACCGCATAATGATCGATGCTACCAGGATGTAGCTGTACACAGAACAGTAGGTTGTGCAAGTCTGATAACACATGGGTTGACTAAACGTACAACATGTGTCCCGACATGGGGAGAGTGGGCAGTGTGTAGGGGTGTGTTCATACCCCAGCTGTGCTCACAATAAGGATGAGTGCTGTAGAGGGGTATCAGGTAGGGGAATCATGGGTATGCAATAATGGGCCTAAGTGTGCAGGTGTTGGTTGGCAGAGATGTATTAGGCCCGCCCCGTGGAAGTAATTAATATTCCTATGTGGGTATAGCAGACGCCCATACCTCCCAAACCTTAAGAGCCCATCTACTGGATAGTCTGTAAACCATTGGGGGAACACATAGGGACTATGTCAGTGAACTGTACCTGATTATCATGGATGTCTGTGATTACGAATCAGAATCTAACAGTCCCAATTAAACCCTTCCAGAAATATTAGGTGGACAGGTGGCGCAATACACGCAATGACTAATGACAACATATATGAGTCATAAACAGCATGTACCTCGACAAATGTGTATGAATACACATGCTCTGGGACTGTCAATGTGTCAGGTTAATAGTACCAATAATCTAAATGTGTCTTTGAGGGTGTTATGCAGTGTCCCTGATTCAGTGTTCATTTTCTCCCATTCGTATGTGAGGTCTGCTAGTGATGGAAAGTGCATATTCCAACGACTACCTTAGGTAGATGATAGCATAATAGATTGGGGTTAGCACTAGTTCACCTTTGCGAGGGACAGTCCCCTTTGGGCAGTTGTGTCCTGCAAAATAAATGTTATTATGGCACATGGCCTGTGATTTAGGGAAAAGAATCCATATATTGTCTATAGTGGTTACATAAAATGATTATATTGTATCTGAAACACCTAGATGTTATAGGAAACAGTATTAGCAACTATAATGCTACAAGAATAACCTTTACTTATGCAAACTGGTGAAGTAGTTTACTTTCTACTAGCTGTGGGCATGTGTTGCCTTGCCAAATCTGACATCTCTACATATAGGTCCTACAGGGCTTCCACCTTTCCAAATGGCCAAAGTGGGACCTGCTCCGTAGAAATGTCAGACGTACCAGGTGAGAACATACCTACAGCCATGCTTAGTACAGAACTATACGTATTAGCACAAATAAAAGCTTAGTCTAGCAGCAGTTAAGTTGCTTATGCTACTTCACATAACATATAGAAGTGTCATATATACAATAACCACTACATGCAACTATTAGAGAAACGTAGAATATAATATTGTCCTGTAATCAGGACATTTGCTATGTCTAGATTATTTTCGCATGACACATACGCCTAAGGAGGGACTGTCCCACGCAATGTGGGGCAGATGTTAATCCTAAAGTCTCACCTCAGCCAATTTAAAAGGTGGCAAACCTACAATAGGTATGCGGTAGCATGACCCGGCAGATGGATGTGGTTCCCAAAACACATTTAATTGTCTGCATTGCAGAGTATCGGTTCCCATGTATCAGCCAGATGGGAGCAGATTGTATGAGGAACACGCATATAATATGATTAACTCACTGGACAGGCCGCCAATTCCGTACAGTCGAATGCCATGCCGTCGCTTAATGGTCAGCCATACCCGATACTGTAGTCATGTAGTCTGATGTAATAGTAATCACAAAGGATCATACCCACCCAGCATGAGTGACAAATGCAAGCACCAATGTCGGTGCATGTGCAAGTGAGGGAGCGAGCGGGTGTAAGCGTGTTTGGCTACCAGTATGGGAGTATTGCACCGTTAAAGAAATGTGGAGTCTAAACAAGTGTAAGAAGCTGTAACCAGAGGTCAGCAGTGCTTAACACCGTGCAAACCCACACACAACCGCTCCCAACTGCTGCAATGTGCCTTACTCACTCTGTATCCAATGGCCTTGTTCTGGCCGCAAACAAATAACCATCCTTTGCAATTGTTGGTAGCAACACCCTGCACACACAGCTAATGTGAATTACCAATACACCATGGCAAATATACAGACAATAGACAGTACCACACACATACCATGCAGCACAGTCATCCAACAGTATAGCAATGTACTGGCAGATATGTCCAGACCCCTGGTGTTTGCAGACCTGGCCATCTTGTGTTTACGTGTGTGAGCATGCCCAGTATGACTGTTCCGCATGTTGTTGACTGACATTGCAGTCATACCTTCATGTGTTTGGGCATGCCCAGTATGGTCAACTGTATCGCATGTGTTACATGTCCAGGTAGTCAGTACTGTGGTGCCAACCTCTGCGGTGTACACTGACAGGTGGCATGCTGTGTCTGCAGGGTATCTATCAGTCATGTGGCATTGACTGTTGCTACATTTCTGCACAGCGTAGGGGGACATCCATCTTTATCCACATTCCTACACAGCACCGGGGGGGGGCACACCTGACTGTTACATGTGTACGTTGGAAGGGGGGCACAGCTGACACTTGTACACTTTTGGTACTACTGTACTGGTATGTCAGGTACTCCATTTCAATGTGTAGACCTACCTTTTGTGCTGGCTAGAGGCATACCAGTGTACTCCAGATCTTAGCTTTAATTACCAACATATTAGTTTCAGATGTCCTAGCCTTCACAACCTACATGCAACTTCCTGTCCTGCTGTAGTCTGTCTGTGTGTGTCTGTGGGGGGGGGTCATCTATTGGGCATACTCAGCTACCATAGTACAGCATTTGTCTGTATTGGTCTACACCTGTCCAGCTGGTTGAGACTTGTGTGGGCTGTATGGACACACATGATGCTCAGCCCATTACCCGCAGTGGGTTCGGACACCCTGTATACTACTGGCTACTATGGTGACCCCAATATGTGCTACAGATGTCATGGTGCCACTATGGATGTCTACTGTCCTCTGCCTTAAAATTTGCCACCAAATTCCCTTGCATGCTCACATCCATTCCATAGCTACAGGTAACAACACATTCTAATACAACTGCCAATTGGTAGGTTGATTGACTTACCTTGAGGGTGTGCCAGACCTGAGGATGGTGCTGGAGGGCTGCCTATGTTGGATGCACACAGTGCACTTCCTATACATGGCTGAGCACAGGCAGTGTCATGTTTGGCATTCTTTTTACTGTCTGTGCTAGTCAGAGAGGGTGACATTCCCTATGTACCTACTGTGTCAGTGCATATGCTATGTGTTGCCTCTTTGCCAAGGCCAGGTCATACTGGGCATGCCTCCTTCCGCCTACTGGGTCCAGCTCAGGTAGTTCCTCCTCTGAGTCACTATGTTCCTGTACAGGCCTTGGCATTGGTGGGGGGCTGTGTGGCCCTGCCCCATGTTATTACTGCTGCCGCTGTTTCTGCAGGATCATATTGTGTAGCATAGCACATACCATAACAATTTGGGTGCATGTAGCTGGTGAATACTGCAAGGCTCCACCGGATGTGTCCAGAAACCAGAACCGTGACCTGAGCATCCCAAACACACGCTCAATTATATGTCTTGCCTGTGCGTGTGCCTCATTATGGCGTAGTTGTTCAGATGTGTGTGCATTTCTGATGGGTGTTATCAGCCACGGCTCCAGTGGGTACCCAGCATCCCCCACTACGTGAACGCAGGGGATGTCCATATTGGCAAAGCTGTGGTAGTGCTTCATCAGATGCCATATATCGGAATCATCATAGCGTCCAGGGCGGCCAGCACACACATTCAGTATAATGCCGTGAGCATCACATACGACCTGGCAGTTGATGGAGGGGATGCTCCTGCAGTTAATGTAGGCCCTACCCTGCTCACCGGGTGGTGCTTTGATGCATACATGCGTGCAGGCTATAGCACCCACTACCCCAGGGTAGTCTGCCATTTGGTGGAAGAGACACATATTGCTGGTAAACACCTCACGTGTGTTGAGGAAATATACGTGCTCGCTGGCATGTGGTGACATGGCATCCAGGAACTCGTGGAATACTCTGGAAGCTGTATAAAGATATACTACAAGCAATTAAACATTTTATTGTAAAAATATACAGTTCAGTTGAGCGCTTTCATCTAACCATTATAGATTTCATCAGAACAAATGAACATCTCAATGTACACCATTTAAATACTTAAAAAACCGCCAAATTATAACCATCTGACCAATTATTCAATTAATTTTTAAAAAAAACATACTAATTCATGTCCATTAACTATTAAAATTTAAACTACATAGTGTATAAATTCCCTACATAATCACTAATAAATGTAATAGGAATATATTGTAAAATGAACATAATATATAATACATGATTTAACAAATATCTGTTAATTCATTCCTATAACATGTGAAACTGTTATTAACATAGTAAAATTTAATAAAAAATAAAACATTGCGTAAACCACCATAATTTCCTTAAATTAGGAAATATGTGTAATACATAATACACCTTCGATATGCCTATGTACAGGTATATCGTAAACATAAAATAAATATGTAAAACATGCCCATCCTTCAAAATATATTTTTATAAAAAAACACTTCCCATAACTAAGTTATATCTATATACTTGTCAAACCATTAACAATGGTTTGGTTGGGATATATTCATTAATACCCGGGTGATTGGCAGCATTAAGCCTGATCTGCCACCTGATCTCCCTGTCACCCAATAGGGCTTTAATATTACCCCCCCTAGGATTACTACAGACCACATCCAAAATAGCAAATTTGAAAGTACTGCAGCCAGGACTATCTTCTATATGTCTATATAAGGCATTATTTTTATCTTTCTTCCTTATGCAGTACAAATGATCATAGATCCTATTTCGTAACCTTCTATCCGTCTTTCCTACATAAAAGCTGGGACAGGTAGTACACTTCCCTATGTATACTACATGCTGTGTCTGACAATTTCCTCTTCTCAATATAATAGTACTTTTTAAGCAGTTATCCAACGTTATCCTGTCTTCTAATAATATGTACTGACATTGGTTACAATGTCCACATTGTCTAGTCCCTATCAACCTACTATTCCCAATATTATTACCATAATTGGTTTTCATTTCTATTATACTCTTCAAATTCCTACCAGTCTTGTACACAAAACTTGGTCTATCCCCTATCTTTTCATTGATCCCATCATCACTGGTCAATATGTTCCAGTTGGTATCCAATATTTCTCTAAGCTTCCCTACATGCTGTCCATACTCAAATATACATGCTTTTTGATACCTGCTGTTGGCAGAAGTCCCTGACCTCACATGGTCTTTATTGAATTCCAGCCCTAATAGGGGTAGATATCTTGTCCCCCATCCTTGAATGACATATTGCATGATATCTGTAACCAGTATATCTAATAAAATTACTCACCTACATGCATTCATAACCGACTACTTCCCCCATATACTAACCATAACAGAGACCTGGTTAAATCCCAGCACAAGGAATGAAGAAATTCTCCCTCCAGGATATAACATCATTAGACAAGATAGAACAGGAAAGAAGGGAGGGGGCATTGCAATTATCTATAAAGATACACTTAATATACAACCCATATCAACCCCTCCACCAAAGTTCGACAATGCTGAAATCCTAGGAATTAGGCTACAACTAAACACTATGAAATGTATCAATATTCTCTGCACATATATCCCTCCAGGCAACAACACTAATAAAATTGAAGAAATTCTACAATGGGCAAAAGACAACCTCCCTCGAGAGACTACTCTGCTAGGAGACCTAAACACTGATTGGCTAGCCTGCAACTCTAAAATCCCCACTAGCCACATCAACCTGTATGGTTTCTCCCAACTTATTCTAGAACCTACTAGAGTAGATCGGAAATCCAAAAAAAATCCATATTAAATTGGACATTAGTGAACTACCCAGAACAAAACTATTACACAGGTTGTCTACCAGACAGCCTTAGTGACCATCTCCCAGCATTCCTCCTACGCAGACATGCTAACATACCCAAACCTACAGTCTTTAAACAAATCAGAAAGGAACACAAGATTAACCCTCTAGATCTCAACGCTGTATTAGAAAATTGCAACTGGAAACCTCTACATACCCTAAACTTGGACCTTGCAGTGGACTATTTTAATAATACTTTCATCAAGGCCCTTGACCAAATAGCACCCATAAGAACTACTAGAGCTAAAGTCCACTCAGCTCCCTGGTTTACTAACCCCACTAGAGCCCTATTAAAAACTAGAGACAAGGCATGGAAAACCTGGAAGAAAGACAACACTAGTCTTTCTAAACAAAAATATCAACATCTTAGAAACCAGGCTAAATAGCAAATCAAGCTTGATAAACAAAACTACTGCATAATTATCCAAAACAAATACTCCAACAACCCACAAAAGTTCTGGCATGCAATTAACTCCCTACTAAAACCAGGAAAAAACACCACACCCTCTCCCACCTCAACCACCACAGATACAACTACTGAAATAGCCTAAAAATTCAACCAACATTTTACCGAATCCATTAACTCACTATCCGCTCAATTAGCCAAAAATAGCTACACACCCATGCCTACAGCATCTAACAACTCTGCTCCTCTTACCTTCTCACCTATCCCAACCTCTACAATAAAGAAACATCTCTTAAAACTAAAACGCACTACCCTTGCAGCAGATGGGCTACCAGCACATTTCCTAAAAATGGCAGCCAACTCCATAGCCTACCCAGTCTCAATCCTTATCAACCGCTCTATACAGGAGTCATATATCCCTCATCTGTGGAAGGTCTCCTATATCATTCCCCTTCATAAGGGGGGAACCTCCTATGAATTCTCAAACTACCGACCCATCGTTATTCTGTCACCTTTATCTAAGATACTAGAAAAATGTATACACTCTCAAGTCATGCACTTCCTAAACTTAAACAATCTCCTCTCACCCACACAACATGGCTTCTGCCCACACCATAGTACTACCACCGCCCTTCTCTCCTTCACAGACCTAGTTAACCAACACAAGAATAACAACAGATTTGTATCAACCATATTCCTCGACCTCGCCAAAGCATTTGACATGGTGTCTCACTCCATACTAATAGACACCCTCACCTCCCTAGCCTTCACCCCAAACACTATTGCTTGGTTTAAAAGTTACCTATCAGAACGACAACAAGCTGTCTGGTGGCAAGGAACTTTATCACCTCTGCTCCCAACCTCCATTGGTGTACCCCAAGGCTCCATACTAGGACCTCTTCTCTTCTCAATTTTTACCAATAACCTACACACATCTACCATGCATACCTCACTAATCCAATACCCAGATGATTCCACCCTTATATGTTCATCACCATCCCTGACCTCCCTACAGCATCTCACCGAAGAGTCCTTCACCTCAGTAAAAAGATGAATCACGAACATTCAACTTATCTTAAATCCTAACAAAACCAAACTACTACTTTTTACCCCAAACAAATCAAAAACAACTCCAGCCTCCTTCTCCATCTCCTCTGATAATGGCACTATCATCTCTCCCTCTCTCCGCACCCAGTCTCTTAGCCAATTGTGACATTTATGGACACTATATAGGAAAACAACAAAACACGCTCCTCAACACATCCTGGAGCTAGCCATTCACAGACACCAACACATAGGATATGACTGCCAAACACGCACACCTGTCATGTCTTGGAATAGAAACCCTATCTGTCTATTCTATCACACTACAGCATTACGCAGTTACAGAACATGCTACCAAAATGACTGGGACACAACACTCCCAGAGGTGTACTTCTAGGTGGGTGACATCATCAGCAATGGAAAAGTCAGTGATAGGGATTGTATGGAGTGTGAGCAGTCTAAAGCATATTTCTGTCCCCAGCCAGATGGAAACACACACACAGTTGGCAGGGCTGGGATTAGAGCACAGACCTAACTACCTTATCACACTACAACATTACACAGTTACGGAACGCTCTACCAAGATTACTGGGACAAAGTACTCCCAGAGGTGTACTTCTAGGTGGGTGACATCATCAGCAATCGAAAAGATGGCAATAGGGATTGTATGGAGTGTGAGCAGTCTAAAAGCATATTTCTGTCCCCAGGCAGATGGAGACACACACACAAACAGTTGGCATGGCTGGGATTAGAACACAGACCTAACAACCTTGTCACACTACAGCATTACGCAGTTACAGAACATGCTACCGAGATTACTGGGACACAACACTCCCAGAGGTGTACTTCTAGGTGGGTGACATCATCAGCAATGGAAAATATGGCGATAGGGATTGTATGGAGTGTGAGCAGTCTAAAAGCATATTTCTGTCCCCAGGCAGACGGAGACAAACGCATGCCAGTGGTGTGATTGGGACAACTGCCTATCTATGGACCACTATTACAATACTACATAGATACGATCCGCGCCACAGACACTACACCTTTCAAGACTGTCAATATGACCTTCTAGTAATGTGGACATCAACATGGATGCTGGCAGTTACGATGTACATACATGTGAACCAGTGTGTTCACTGTAGGAATCCATCCTGAAGTGGGGTATGGCCATCTGTTGACTGGGCGACTACTATCGCTATACAGGGTTACAATTGCCATGCCCATACACATAGAGGCACATAACCGACACAAGGTGTCACTGGGCATGCTCACACACTTAGTAGCACACGGCCGTTTGGAATGCACTATGTGTCCATCTACACAACGTTATACTGGGCATGCTCACACACTTAGTAGCAAAGGGCTGTTTTGTATGCACTCTGATTCTAAACACAGAATGGCACAGTGGCCATGCTATTACAGTTAGACGTGAACAACACATTGTAATGGTCTCCGGTGCCGATAGATGTCATTGTTAGCATGAATGCTGCACTACATATATCTGACACCGGTCTTCTACACAACATCTGCTGCTGTCTGTCACCTTAGATGTACCAATCTAAACCTGGCACACTAATACCAGCCGTGGTGATGTCCTGCCAGGGTGGCTTCTTCGCCCATATAGTGCCATTCATAGACGAATGTCCTGAGACCAGGTTAACACCCTGACACCTAGAGGACAACTGCATTGTATGTGTATGCTAAAAAGTGCTAGATGTGTAGTGTTGGTAATCACAGCTGCCCAATGTAGATCCAACAATGGGGAATACTGACATCTGTGCAGTGAGGAACACCTGGCTGAAGGCTCAGTTGTGCACAATAACACTACCACCGTATGCCTCGGATACAGATATGTGGGCCATAACACCGTTACGGACCGCTCCAGGTGGTGGTGTCCCCACGTACATGAAAGCCAGTCGCATGTACTGACCAGTACACCCTCAAAAGGCATCACAGATGTGTCAGGTGCAGATCACGATGTCAAAAGCCGCATTCTAGGATGTAGCCCTCAGACATCACCATGTCCTTGGACCAGCAACACACATCCATACATGTGGTAGAATATATATTAGTACAACACCATGTGGACTGTACCTAGCTCTACATCAACTGTGCAGACTACCCATGTACTGACACAGTTGCATCATGTATTATGCAATGCAATGATACCACTGTTCATAACCAGGTCGGCTGTAAACATAACAGGGGCCCTGGGTCATATACAGCAGTAACATATGACTGTTACTGTACACCAGTAAACACCCTCATGTTTGGATATGACATACATGTACCTGCCATGGATATGTACATGCCACACACACACACAACACATATGTACATAACATAGCTGTTGCTGTCCTTCGTGCAGACAGGTGGCTACAGCAATTACACACATGCACATGGAAGGTAGATCCATGGCTGTTGAATGCTAACAGTACATAAGGTGTGATATCAATGTTGACTGAGTTAACATTCCCTCTGTACTGGTTACCCATGGCAATTATCATATCATACAACAGTCCATGTGTCATGTATGTCATCACACATGCCCACCAATTGCAATGCCTACAAACATGGCTAAATGACAGGAATGTAGGACCTACACACATGTACATGTAGTGGTGTGCATTCAGCAACCATGTGTGTGCAGTAGCTGATGTTTGCAGGTGACATGTGTCTTACTACAGCATGCAGTTGCAATGCAGCCCCATCATTGCCAACTGTATATGGTGATATACTGACAGTACGGTAAGATGTGCATCAGGTATGGACGGATGTGTGGACATAACTAAGTGGTGGGCCATCTTTGCAGATGGATGTTTGCTGAAGACAGGTCACAGGTGTGTCACAAGCTGTCCTACCATAACATGTGCAAACACTAAGCTATGTTTCTGTTAATTGAAGGGGAAGACATACAACCTACACAGCGGTCAGGGTGCCACTGACTGTAAATCACTTGACACCTGTAACACTTAAGACCTCCCGTGTGCATATATCAGCACAATTGCCAAAGGTAGCGTCGGTACACATTGTAATGTGGGCAATACTGCTGCATGTCTGTCATATGTATCATAAGATAGCAGGTGTTTGATGCACAGTACTGCCATGTGTGTTTGCGTGTGTGTCCATATATGCCACGTATGGTGGGGAATACATCCCAATTGTTACTCACACTCCTGTACACTGTTGTAGAGATCTGTACATACTGCAGTGTAGAAAGCAAGACATAGGCAGGGGTGGGGTGTGTATCACACACATGTGAGCTATCTGTATGTGCATGACATAGGTGCATTCAATTGTGGACTCCACAGTGTGTGTGTATGTATGTATGGCTGTCTGGTCCATGGAGTCAGGATGTATGTTACCATAGTGAACAGATAGGACCCTTAACCCCTCCAGGTGATGCAATCTACTATCCTGTTGATGCCATTGATCTTAGGCATTACTGACTACCTGTACATGTGTATTCTCTGTGTCACGTCATGTGGGTGCACAGTACTGTAATGGTGATTACCACATAGGCAGGGGTCCTCACCTCAACACTATCAAGTGTGTGTGTGTGTGTGTGTGTGTGTGTGTGTGTGTGTGTGTGTGTGTGTGTGTGTGTTGCAGTGTCATTGACCCCGTGAGTGTGGGCATGTTACTGTGTGTCTGAATACATGTGTGTAAATACCTGTGTGTGTGTGTGTGTGTGTGTGTGTGTGTGTGTGTGTGTGTGTGTGTGTGTGTGTGTGTAGTTGTGTGTTCTCAGCCTGTAATGTAAATGTGTATTACTGCTACACAGTGAGGCCTCAAGATATCAACTGGCCTCTACCCTTGTCATCAGCTAGACCGCTGTGTAAACTCCCCGCCCCAGGTAACTATACCTGTGATGTCACCAGGGATGGATGTCACGTCTCTAGCCACTGTAGCTTAGTGCACAGCTCCCATGCTCCTGGATCAGTAGATGTGTAGACATACTTTTACTCTGAACAAAGAACCAAGCAAGACTAGCTTGTTACCAGGAACCACAAATTTCACCAAGCACAGAAACGCTGACGACAGTTTACCTGGCCAAACAGTTGTGAAGGTCATTTAAGCAATTATTAGAAATGGGATGTCAGTCCAATATTGAGAGCAGTCAAACAAATAGAGTAAAAGGGAATTTCAAATGCGGAAGATGTAGTACATGTAAGCATATTTTAACCAGTGGTGAAAAAGTTACTGTGGGTGATGTACCCATTAATATTTATGGGCATTTTAATTGTCACACTAAAAATGTTGTTTATATAGGGAAATGTGTCCATTGCTTGGCCTTTTATATAGGAAAACATGCAGAAGCATTAGGGAAAGAATTAGTGAACATATGTTGGATATCAAGCATATGAGAAATACCAACGCTTTGGTTAGGCATATTGAGCAGTACTCGGGACATGAATTCAAGTTTTGTATGATACAGCATATTAAGAAGGATAGTCAGTGTGCCGCCTTGGACGTGCACTTGGATACATGTGAAATGAAATGGCAACTGAGATTGGATGCCACGGTTTTTCTGGGTATTAATGAAAATATTAGTATAATTCCCATTTTAAAATTAAAGCACATTTTAGGATGAAATTAAATGTACATAGTTAAGATTTATGGAATATATATATATATATATATATATATATATATATATATATATATATATATATATATTTTTTTTTTTTTTTTTATTCGCCACTTTTTAATTTTTATTGGTGTAGTGGAGTCAGTATATATTTCCAAAGAATTTTTGTATGAAATTTTATTAAGGTTTTGGTGTGTTATGTTTATTTAATTTGATGCATTTTTTTGTAAGTATAGTATTATTTGTATTTTTAGTTTATGCATATTATCAAAGATATAAACTTACAAGTAATTAATTGTTTAATAGAATGTGTTAATTGGTTTTTGGGGGAAATGTATATAATTGAAATGATTTCAAATGGTAGTTGTTCTGAAGAAGTCTGTTCATTAAAGACGAATCCTAGGTAAATTGTCGTCAGCATTTCTGTGCTTGGTGAAATTTGTGGTTCCTGGTAATGAGATGGTCTTGCTTGGTTCTTTGTTCAGAGTAACAGTTTGTCTGCAGTGTGTTTGTTTTTTGGTAGATGTGTAGACATCTTTGGAATGTCAGCCTTTCTAACAGTGAGGTTGAAGCTACGAATAGCATGCTGGTATTGCCATACATACTTGTGAGTAGTCCACATTTACACATGGGAAACTGCAAACACTGGCACTCAACGGCACATGCAATTAGACCTGAAGGAGTGAAGCAGGACATCATTACCAACATGTTGTTGTTACCAGGACACATACTGTGAACAGAAAACAATGCATTCTAAACCTGTATTACATGGTATGTCTGCTGCGTGCCAACAGTACACCTATTCCCTATTCTGTTCACCCTGTGCATCAGACCATATGAGCATGTCCCTGCACCGATGGTGTGGATGACAGGGATGCGGTACAGGCATCATCATATGCACAGGGTGATAATGTTTGCCAGGGGCCTAGGCTGCACCAGTGGATGACATCATATGTGTGGGTTAGGGCCTGTGATCTAATTGGCCATGTGAGTGTTGCGGTGCCCTACAGATGTTTCTGGTGTGTGCGTGTATGTGTGCACACAGTTCTACCATGTGTCTGGCCTACATAGGGGTATTATTAACAGCTCCAGACTGTACAGACCAGGTTTTACAGCTCACGGTGTCCAGCCATGGCCATGTGACCTGTCCCTGCCAGGGGTTGCACGGGCACTACCAGGCAGAGGTGCAGATCGGGTACTGTCCAATGACACATATCCACTGGACCATCCAGGGTCACGTGCACATGGCCTGCTGTGTCTTGGTGTGGACAGCGCAGCACTAGCTGCACTGCTGCTGCTACTGCCACTATGGGAGCGGGCATGTGAGGTAGCTCGTTCACGTAGACCTGCACCAGGTGACGTAGCTGGCCTACGTCCACGTGCCCTATGCTTCACTCCTGCCAGATGTTCCAGCCTGTGGCCTGATGTGGTTGCCTGTGTATGTATGTGGATGCTGTACAGGTGAGTACTGTCATGCTGTGACACAGTCATGATGTTCAACACATCTTATGTGGTTGAATGAAGTTACGCCTCTACAGGCTGTGCACAGACTTGTAGGCTGTCCAGTGTTCCACATCTGCAATATAACCATTCAACAAAGGCTATAGTTGGACCATGTGTAGCCAATGTACAACAGGGTGTACACACAGACACATCACATCTACTGTGTGTTGATACATGTCTCTGGCCATCCGCCATGGTCATGTGTGAACATGTGTTGGCCAAATGGTTGTGATGGCCATCTATCTCACATGTCTGTGTTGTCCCATATGACATACACCCATATATGTCATATACTCCACTGTCCACAAGGTTATGCAGACAAAGGGTTGTATGTTTGGTATGTGGGGTTTGTTTTATGGGATAGTGAGACAATGTTGCAGCCGGCCCACTACATGTCATGGACATGTCAGATGGCACATCACAATGTGTGCACTCATAGCAGGGGCATAATCCACAATGGTGAATCCTGTGGGCTGCCCATACTCCAGCTCACTGTGTAGTGCTGTTTGTGTACCCCACATGTGTAGTTCTGATGTGTAGTACACGTACCTACATTGAACAACATCTCCACTGTTGTATGCACAGCTGTCCACACATCTAGCAATGACATTTGCTGAGGTTTCATGTCGGTGTTTCACTTAGTTTGTAAGTATTGTACATGGGTAGCCAGCATGATGGATTGCAGAACCAACCTGTATATTGTGACTGGACCATACATTATGTGTACATGTGTTAACTGGCCACGTGGCAAATAGATCTGTGCATTAACATGCCTGATACTTATAACTGTCTCACCTGCAATGGCCTGCTGTCTCAGAGGGATGCAAGAGGTACCTATATAGGGGTGACACAGTAGTATGATCATTGTCCACGCCTGTATGACAGCTACAGGGTGCAATGTGCATGTTAACACATTCGCTAGTACAATAGGATATACTATGGAGTATGCACATGTGTGCATATACAGAGTAGCATACTATAGTATGTGGCATGTGTGTATACATGCCTTGCATATGATGTTACATTACTTATTGTACAGTGAGACATGCAACTATATGGGATATAATAGTTATATGTGCAGTAGTGACTTACCAGGCAACTCCAGGCTTGGTGGTTGAGAGACACCCACCTCCACGATGTCAGCTAAGGTTTGTGGATGCTGTTCTGACGGTGTCTCCAGGTTGGCCAGTAGCTCCTCAGTATGTGTGAGTGGGGGCTGGGTTGGTGGCCCAGCATCTGTTGCACCTTGTTCCCTGGTGATTGCATTTGCACACTATTTCACACATCTAATCAGGTCCATGCAGTGTCTGTGCACCTGCTGGTATGTGCGGTTATGGCCACCCACATCATTAACCCTCCTGCGAAGTTCCGGCCACAGGTCATCCCACTGCTGTGCATCCTGTGGCACATGGATAAACAGGACATCATAGTTGTCTTGGAGGTAAGGTGTAAGGGCCTCATCCTCCAAGTGGGTATAAACTGGGAGCCTTGCTCGTGGCATATCTGGAAGACATAATGATGGAGACAGGTCACAGTATCTCAGAGATGCACAGAGATACAGCTGCACATACATGTGTATCACATTTATTACATATAAATAGTTGTCTTTGCAAATCTTCATGACACTGACACCACTGACATGTTTGTGTCACACACATGTGACGCCCAATGGGGATTGGATATTATCACCATATATGTGTGTCACCTGATTTCATTGCTCATATTCCATGTGGATGCTGTCTTGATGTGGGCATGTCTGTTTGCCTATACTGGTGTTCTTACCTATCAGCACATGCCTGGATGTGTCCACATTAATGCTGTCAACCTTAATGCTGTGTATATGTCACGTGTGAACACATACACTGCCTTAAGGGGCATGGCCTGTAACAATGCAGACATGCACACGGAAGCCTTTACATGCATGTGTTTTGCCATATACATCTACACGGCACTGTACAGCAGTTCAACATCATGCCACGTATCGCCTGTGTTGCACATGTGATACACATGGGACACTGGCTAGCCTGATGGTATTTGCAGGGATGGTTATCAACTATAGCATGTATGGCCAAGGTCATCTAGTAGTCTTTATGCCCTGGGCCATGTATGAGCCTAGGATGTAAGGTTACCTAGCTGTAGCCGACAGCCGTGTTTCCGGTGCCAGGTGAAGCAGTACCACATAACTGATCCACGTGGTTAATGATACATCTACCATGCGGTCATCACCCCATGTCTGACAGAGGTGAAATGTGCAAGTTTGCTGGACAGGGTTGCATAGTATGGCAGGAGTATGTAATGTGTATGGCACAAGGATCTGTCCAGCATGTGGCAATCCTTGTACTAGGAAGGTGGATGTCCATGACGTATGTATTTCAGATCAGGATATGTACGTGTAGCATGTCCAACATCACAGTGTTGGACATGTCTTTATGCAGGGTAGGCATCATGCTACATAGTGGAGATGAGGATTGTGAAGGCTGGTGTCGCCCATCCAAACATGTCCAATACCTCTTAAAGGTGATATGTGATCCGATATTGGTCACTTGAGTGATGAGTATGGCTGTACAATGATCTCCATGTTCATGGATGGCACCCTGTCATGACTAGGGTTGCCTCTTATGACTACCTAATAGGCTTGGTGATGTCACTAGCTCAGGGAGGTAAACTGCACAGCAGCATCCCTTACACACAGTGTCCATTATGTTGACCGCTGGCTAGGTGATAGTTCATGGGTACAGGGTTATTAATCTAGCAGTGACAATGCAATATGCAGCTGTCAGATGGTGCACATATGTCACACACCTCACCTACAAAGCCCCTTCTGTATGTTGTCCACAACACTGAGTCAGCTACTGCTCCTAGGTCATAGCCATTCACATACTTACATAGGCAGATGCCTCCCATTTGTCTGTGTGGTATGGGCTACAATGAGGGGGAGTACAGTGAATTAACCCTGTTTTACTATAGCTGCCACTGGTGTGATATGCACATATTACTCAGACACCTTTTGTAGTGTTGGTTCTGTCAACAGTCCACTGGCAGAACACTCCTGTGACATACAAAGGTACATCTAGTATACTGAGTGTAGATGGAACACAGTATGGGTGATGATGTCCTATGACCTGTCACAGGTATGATATGCAGTGTGAAATCATCTGTACTGTCATCTACATCTGTACTGCTAACAACATATACGTTGATTAAGGTTCATGGACTTTCAGAACAGACTCAGCAGGGTAGTAGTGTAGTGCCTCCCATTATGAGTAGTGTCTCCACTTTGTGGGTCGTGATAACTGTTGGTGTGCACCATTCAGTGTTTTCACAGACTGACATGAAGCTATGTTTTACATGATGTGTATGTGTAGAGCAAACTGTTTTGCCATATGTGTATGATACAACCAGGGATGTGGACAAGTCCCATGCAGCCTGAGTGCACCTTGTACCATCATAGTTATAGTTACAGGGGCTCTGTAGTGTTCATGGATATGTGATTGTGTGCCTGTTGGGGGGCAGTGTGTTTATGTTATCCAACACCCAATTTGTATTGCTTATTCATGCTCAGCACTGGTTCAGAACATGTAAGCACTTCATGAGCTACTAATTACTATAGCACTCAATCCTCCTCATTACCTACAGGTAAACACTGTTTGTACTTACATTTCCCACTTGCTTAGAGTAAAGCAGCTCTTGTACACACTTTCCTCACATATCTAGTGGGAAATAGTTAAATATTCAGGCATGTCCAAGTGTCAATTCCCAGTGTTATCGCCTGTCTATATGATGAATATGGGCATCATGAGGCAATATAGAAATTGTCTCATGTACACAGTCAATACTCCCCTCCTAACAGACAACACTACAACCTGTGGGAGATGCACATATCTAGCCATGCTGGAGGTAAAGCTCTCTATAACCCAGACTGAACCTGACAATCATGTGGGGATGTTAAACGTTTGCACCACACCACACTCATCACATAGTCTCACTAGATCTCCACCACCACAGGCCACACATAGTAGGACTACAGCATTTGCAGACCCTCTCAATACTACTTTGTCTAGGCAACAGAGAACTCCAAAGCAGAAATGCAGGCAGCCCCCATCCCCCAACACAACACCAATTACTTATAGCCCACAGACTCAGTGTGCTCATCAACCACAGCCAATAGGGCGATATAACGTACCCAACACACTAGTCATAGGTGACTCTATAGGCAGCAACACTGATGTCCCACTCAGCAGGCTATACAAGGTGATAGTTACAGTCAGCTGCCTGTCGGGTAACAGGATCCACAACAAAACCTATGCACTCAGGTCACTTCTCAACAGGTACAATATGACTGTGTCATTCTCCATGTTAGTGTGAATGCCCTGAGATGTACCTTCCTGGACTACATGTAAAGAGACATGGAATAGCTTTCTGATCTTGTAGCCCAGGCAGGTATCGCCCTAGCCCTGAGTAGCATTTGGCCATCATCCAGACTGATAATGCAGTATAAGGACAAAATTATTTACTTCAACAATTGGCTATGCTTCTGGTGTCATTCCAAGGGTATCCAGTATCTGTCTGCTTTGAATGACATGGTCAACAGAACACGAAGCTTTGGCACAGATGACCTGCACCTGTTGGCCCTGGGATTATGGATAATGGCTAAGGCTCTTGCTGCTCCTATAGTGCCTGTTTTAGGCATGGTTCAAATAACATATTCACCACCATAACAGGAACAGGCAAGCAAAACCTGAGGGTAATGCTACTCAATGCTTGACGTCTTCATCTCAAATGCACTCACCCAAGGCACTCCTTGTAATGGACCACTTTGATATCTGTGCAGTAACTGGGACCGCTTCTAGGCTCCTGAGAGCACCCCTGGACTACCAGGCTATTACTCATACCACACCTTTCAGTCATGTAACCAGGACCGGAACACCCACGGCAGAGGTGTGTCCATATTTCCCAAGGATATCCACACCTCCAGGCTGGTTGCTTAGCACAATGCATCAGAGGTAATCCATGTGCAACTAACTCTGGCCATAACTGCTATACAAATTGTAGCTTGCTACAAATCCCACACCATACCCCACGCTTAACTGTCTTCATGTCTTAGTGTACTGGAAAGTAGGGTTCAAACAGACACTATTGTTGTGCGACTGACACTACCCCACCATTAACTGGGATACCTACTCATGTACCGACACATTAGGCCAATGCTTTTTGGGATTCATAACCTCCAATCACCTGGATCAACCTATCCACACCACCACCAGGGCCAACAATATCCTAGACCTGGTCATTACCAACATGTGTGACTGGTGTTCCACACCTGGAGTTATCTCCTCATTGGTTAGATATGAATGTACGCTAATCACCCTTGTTATCCACATCCCGGCACCACACCCTTTACGGAAAACACAGTACAATATTTCTACAAAGCCAACTTCAGGCTTCTTATGACAGCAGTAGTAAACGTCATGACACCCATGCAGATTGACAATACAGTTACAACCGCTGAATCATACACAACTGCACTTAATAAGGACTTACACGACTGCATGGATCATGCTATCCCAAACAGAGCCATGACGGTACCCACCAGAAAATGGATACCACTCTGGTGGTCCACTGCCATGGACATAATGTACAACAGAAGGAGGAGACTGTTGCAAAGTAGAGTACAATCCCATGAGTGGAGGAGCTCCCTGGTCAGCCTCAGTAAGAATCTGAGATCCCTTATCACATCCTCCAAAGCTAGCTATGTAAACATTACTGCCACTAATTCCTAGGACTACCACAAAGCATTCTAGAGGTATGTCACTACTCTCGATGGTGATACCCACATCTGCTCTGACATACAGCAGTAAGGCATAAACATTACAGAACTGACTGATATTGGCAACATCCTGGCAGATAGGTTCAGTGCTAACTTTACACCCCTCTCACACCCTAAAGGGCCCATATCTATACAGGAATGATGCAGAGTCCCTGCGATCACAACTACGTAGTTCAAAGCTGCACTCTCTAAAGCCAGGAACACAGCATCCATGTGACCGTACAACATCCCAGGCTGCGATTTCCATGAACTTCAGAACTAAATGGTTCCCCACTTGGGTACCATATTCACTAATAGCCTTGCATCAGGCATTGTGGCCCCTGAATGGCACACAGCAACAGTTATCACACTCCACAAAGGTGGCGCCACAATGGACCAGGGGAACTATTGCCCTATACGCCTGACTAGACTGTTCTGCAAGGCTATGGAGCACATCATCATGGATCTCATTCACAGAGACATTGATGGCCTCCAAACCTTTGATCCCACCGAGTTTGGATTTGTTAGGGCCAGACCATGCCTCCTTAACCTGGTGGAGACCTTTCAGACAGTTACCAAGGCAGCAGATGAGGGTAAGAAGGTCCACACAGCCTACCTTGACCTCTCAAAAGCTTTCAACATCATTCCCCATTCTGGTATTATTGTCATCATACACATCCACCTGCACATTAACCCCTACATCATGTGATGTTTTGCAAAGTGGCTCATGGACAGAACCCACACAGTGAGGGTAGCATACCCTAGTTCCTACTGTAAATCAGTTACAATTGGCGTCTCCCAGTCCTCGGTCATAGGGCCCCTCATGTTCGGTATATGCTTCTCTGAAGTACAGGCTAGCACAGGAGGACTTACCCTGAATAGGTTTGCAGACGACTGCAAACTAGGGGCCATGATTGATTCCCCAGCTGATACAGACACCCTGCATAAGGGTGTCACTGGGATGGATACCTGGTGTCAATAACATGGCCTCAAGCTGCATGCCACAAGGTGCATAGACATCCCCTTTGGATTACACCAATCACCCACAGACTATCACATAGGTGGTAGTCCCCTACATACATAAGACATAATAAGGGATCTTAGAACCCAAGTAGATAGCATTCACTCCTTTGATAACCATATTGCCAAGGTGGTGTGGATATCCTTCTATGTGGCCACCCTAATCTCTAATGGGTTTGTAGCCAGAACAAAGGCAGCCATTGTGCCTCTCTACTCATGACTTATGAAACACATTAAAGGGTACAACACCCCATTTGGGATGTACCTTATGAGACAACAGCAACGGCTTTAAATACCACAACATTACCACACCAAGAGGAATACTGACCTCTGAAGGATGACATATGCAACCCAACTAAAGAAACCCCAACAGTACTCGTTTGCATACCGCATACTCAGAGGTGATCTATGCTGAAAATACAAGGCCATTGTCCAAAACAATACTGATGGATATGCTCCACATAAGCAAAAGCCACTGAGATCCACATGCTCTGGGATATGTACCTAAATGCAGTGATGACTAGGACGTGCTGGAGGGATACATTCCTGACCCGGACACTCACCATGCTTTGGAACATGATTCCTATGTACATCAGGCAGGGACCCTCACTAGCACTCTTCAAGAGATACCTCGATGGGTGGATGGGAGACAGACATGTACACCAGGGATCACTGCAGTGGCTCTGCTGTACAGAGGCACAGGAAACAAATGGCTCTGCTGTTCACAGGCACAGGACACTAACCTAGGGAGGTGCCGCAAGTGAAAACACTGTAGTTAGGCTTACAAATGGCCTTGGCCAGACAGCATAGTACCTAACTATGAACCTATGAAGCTATTACATGTCCTTTGTGCATGGATAATTGACTATCTCTTCCATTTCAATTAGCTATCATGCTGATACACTGTCTGGTGACTACAAGTCATATGTATCCTGTTATTGTGTATTGTACATGCCAATAGACATACCTGATGTTTGCATAACATAACAGTAATGCTGATGTTGAAAAATGTGGTGATGATAGGAACATTTCCTTGTGGAAAATGCTCCATCTGCCAATATATTATGACTAAAATAGATAAGATAAGTACAAAAAAAATTGATACCTTGGGAACATATTCATGTTTAAGCAGGGGAGTAATTTATGTTATAATTTGCCCTTGTAAAAAATGTTATATAGGAGAAACAAAAATGTCTTTGGCTGAAAGAATAAAGGAGCATGTGAGAGATGTTAAAAATAATAAAATTATTAGTCCCATAGCGGAACATTTTAATAAAGAGCATAAAGGGGAAATAGGTAACATGAAAGTAACAGTGTTGGAACAAATTTCATTGCAATATGGAAATGTGGAATTGTTAAAACATGTATTGAGGTATAAGGAATCAATTTTGATTATGAAATATAATGCTTTGTTTCCCTATGGGTTGAACAAAGAATGTAATTGGCAAAGTTTTATATAGCTGTGCTTTACCTTTAACAGGAGATAGAATGTGTTTTATTAATTAATTGATTGATTGAAATGTGTTTAAATGAGATATATAAGGAGAAGTTTTTTAGTAATCAGGTTTTTTACTCTGTAAAGGCTACGGCCGAGGTGCTAGAGAAAGTGTTTTATAATAAACAACTTTTGTTTGGAAAGTAGAGCTGCTATTCACTGGTCTATTTTGATTTGGTCGTTGCTTAATAACAGTAATGCTATTTAAAATGTTAGACATATCTTCCTACAATACTGTACATTTCACATTTTTGCCACAATATCCCACAATGCAAATCATAATTGCACAGCAGGACCACCTTAGACATGTTATTCTCAGTTATATGCCCATACATATGCCTACTGTTACAGTATATCAACATATACTATCCCCTGTTATGGCACGGACTTGTTGGACAAACCCTGCCATTGACAGTGGCTGGACTGAAATTGTTGTGTTTAAAGTCCTTATATAGCATCCCTTGTGGTGTATGAGGTGTTTACCTTGTGGCCCACAGCAGTACTCACAATTTCTACGAGCGTTACTATGCTCAAGAATACATCACTACATAATACCTTTTCCCACTGTATGCATTGCGTACACTTTAATTAATACAGAACAGGTACTACATACACTAACATACTGAGTGTTCTACATACCTTATTAGTATCCCAAGTTGATGATAATATAAGTCCTATTCGTTTTCTGTTGTAACGTTTTTCTTGTATGTACATATGGTTTGAATGTATGACAAGCAATCCTTCTATACTTAGATATCATTAACATGTGGTATCCTGCCACCAACTGGTGTTCCGGAGTAGATGATTACATGCACATCAGCTGTGCAGCTACTCCATTAGCCAATGACATTGGCAACAGTGGGGTATAATTGAATACTCCACTTGGGCATTGTCCCTTTGCCCTACCTTTGAGGAAGACGGCCTGGATGTGTTGTTTGTGATGAATTGCAACAGCTATATGGAGACACACAGAGATATATTAACTTCATGGCCCCTGTGGATTGTGTGTAATGGCTAGAGGATGTAGTTCTACATGTGAGTCTAGCTGTTATATCAGCCGTCTAATACAGGATTATTGCAACCAACCCTGTAACATCGGTGTCTGTTCCATTGTACAACAGCAACAATTTCGCATAGGGCCATTATAGTGTGTCTCTCACAAGGTATGTTAAGGCTTCTGCAGATGTCATAGAGTGAGTGGATGTTTGTGATGTGATTACAGTCTGTATTGCTTTCGGGTGTGGGGGAGATGTAAGTGGGTGTACATAGCTGATGCAGGTGTGTAGGAACTGCATTTATACATATTCGATATGTGTGTGAGGGCTCCTTCCCTATTTGAAGACCTATCCTTTAGTAGACTAATACTATGGTAATTGCAGGCTTATTCATTAAGCCATTGTTAGTTGGTTCCTGGATAGCATGCAGGTGATGTTGGTCCTTCAATCCCTTCGGAAATACATCGGTATGTAATGAAATGTTGCTACATGAAAGCTGTCTCGTGTATTTCTGTTACAGATATTTGCACTCATTGGAGTTGTGTTGGTGACTGAACCTCTTTGGTTTGGGTTGCCACCTTTTCAAATGGCCATAGTGGGATATTTTCAGGACACACATCGGATTTTAGAGGCCGACACATACCCACAGTTAGTACAAAGTATAGAACTTTACATATATGCCTATATAAAAGCTTATATTCTTGTAGTGGTTTACTTGCTTATCCTGTTTCTTGTTACATGTAGGTATTTTAGATACAGATGACTACTTTATGCAACCATTACATTAACTATGGAACATGCAGAATGTCTCAAGATTGTAGGACATTAGTATTTGTACTCATTTTGGTCAGGACACTACCGCACATAGAGAGACTGCCCCTTGCAAGGTGGGACAGGTGGTAACCCTATCTTTGGCTCATGTCCATAGCACATATTTGTAGTAGTGTATAGACATGTATATCTCCATATCCTTTGTTCATAACGTTCGGTCGTGGCAGAATGTGTGATTGCTATGGTCCATGTTATGCACATATTTGAAGACTTCAACTGCTGTATACGGCATAACCATGGATTCAGGAATGCACACACTTCCAACGACCACATTACCGTTCCCAGACTCCCAAACCCCTCAATACCGAACAGTCAAATTCGTGACAGTCAAACTCACGGAACTAACACAAACACAGAACACACACATGCACACACAGACACACTGCTACCCATCACATCCAAACAAACCATCCTACACTACGTATGGCCAGGTGGCCATGCCCCCATACACACTCCATGTGGGTTGACTGCACCCCCCACACCACACCCACTGTAATAATCTACCTCCAAGATAGCACAAACAGACACATGAAGCAAACCCACATACACACATTACAGTCCCCCGGAAACACACACCACACTCAGAACCCACACTTACACACACTACAGCAATCAGAAACACACTTAAACACAGTACCTACCTGGACTGCAGCACCAGAAGCACTAACTAAATGTCCCTTAACATTGTGATAATAGTACTCGCAGTTCTAGTGTTCCGGTACTGTGGTCTTTCGGTCTTTAAGCCTCACGATTACGCTTGTTGGTATGTAAAGCATTTGGTATTTGGTAGTATCCTTTTTATATGTACCTGTTGTTAACCTATCTATATATTTTCATATATATGTATATCCATATATATATTGACATATATCTCTCTATCACCTTTTCTCTCTCTATATTTTATATATATATATATATATATATATATATATATATATAGAGAGAGAGAGAGAGAGAGAGAGAATACACCTTTCGTTGGGTACATGGCGGTGTATACTATTTCCTGAACTCCGCCCTTTTGTGTTTTAACCTGTCACAATACACACCTGCCATTGGTATATCTCAGGTAGCTTAGTGGTAGGTTATTGTGAAGATTGTGTACATGGTTGAATGTTATACTCCTGACAGTGGTTGTTTTACCTCTCAGAGCAGGCACTATTAGTACAAGGGTAAATAATGCACATTTCAGCGGTTCTGGGCAGCTTTGCTCGTGATCTGCACAATATTCAGCAAAGGTTAGACCTGTGTTGCGCATATCCATGTAGTCATGTTTAAACGACACTTACTGGCACTTACCGGCGCAAAAACCCGCTAACATGTGCTTAAACGTGCTCTAATGACCTGCATCCAACATCCTTTATTCGGGACATCAGAATTACGTAACAGCCCTTGCAGGTCGTGGAACTGGGACCATGCACGAGACAGTCAGTGGCTTTACCACTGGGGCATCTGGGATATGTACAAGTGTTATGGTGTTTAGTATGTAGACTGTACTATGACTGTTCCTCCATACTGGAAACAAATGTGTAACTCAGTTACTTTACATATGGATGATACCTATTAATGGTATGTCCAAGTGATGCTTAATGGATGTGCTCCAGCTATGGGAATCCATGTCACAGTGAGCCGCACACTGTAATGTGCTACACCCTCCTCAACCATAACTGGAGAATGCTGGGGTGACAGATACCTGTCATGGGTACTCCCCATGCTTCAGAACCACATCCCTGATTACATTATATGGAGCCCCTCATTAACACACCAGGGAATCCTTGCAGAGTGGGTGGGGAACAGTGGTTACACCCCAGGGATCCCACAATTGGCTCTGCTCCACAGAGGGACAGTTAGTTAATCAATGGGGTGGCAACAGCTGGCACATTTTGGCTAGGCTTATGAATGGCCTCTGACAATTAGGCATGTACCTACCGATGTACCTAGGAACCTATACATACAGTATCAACACATGCTGTTAGCTTAATTTACTGTTCGGTTGTTGACTTACATTGTGCCAATAGCAGTTGTGTGTGCAATAGTTGAGGGCTGCCTATGTAGGATGCACACAGTAGACCACCTATACATGACAATTTACAGGTGGTCGTGTGTGTGTGCCATCCATTTTACTGTGTGTACAGGTGGAGCAGTGTGTCAGTCCAGAGGGGCCTACACTGTCAGTGTATGTGATATACGTTCCCTCTTTGCCAAGGCATGGGCATATTGGGCATGCCTCCATCTGCCTAGTGGGGCTGGCACAGGGTGTTCATGGTCTGAATCCCTCTGTGCTTGTGGTGCCCTTGGCAATTGTGGTGGGCTGTGAGGGCCTTCACCATTATGTCTCTGCTGCAGCTGTTTCCGTAGGATCATATTATGTAGCATGCCACATACTATGAAAATGTGGGCACATGTGCCTGGAGAGTACTGCAAGGCTCCACCAGATATGTCCAAGCAATGGAACCATGATTTCAGCATCCCAAACGCACGCTCTATGATGATTGTGTGCCTCATTATGGTGTTCTTGCATGGGTGTGTGTGCATTTCTAATGGGAGTCATCATCCATGGCTCCAGTGCATAGCCAGCATCCCCCATAAGGTGGCCATGTGGGATGTCCCCCCTGACAAATACCTGGTACAGCTGTGAGGCATGCCAGATGTGGGAGTCGTGGTAGCTTTCAGGGCAGCCAGCACACACATCCATGATAATGACCTGGGCATTGCACACAACCTGGCAGTTGATGGAGTGGTATCTCTTGAGGTTTATGTAGCGCCTACCATGCTCACCGGGTGGTGACTTGATATGTATGTGCATGCAGTCTATTGTATCCAGTACCTCTGGGTAGTCTGCCACATGGTGGAAGAGGTGCATATTGCTGGCCAACTCCTCCTGAGTTTGGTGGTAGTATATATGCTCATTGGCATGTGGCAACATGGCATCCAGGAACTGGTGGAGTACCCTGGATGCTGATGCCTGTGAGATCCTCATGATATCTCCAGTTGGCCTTTGAAAGGTACCTGTGGCTAGTATTCTCAAGTGTACACATACCTTCATGTCCACTGGGATGGGTTCCCCTCTGTTGTTTCTGGCTCTGAGGTGTGGCTGGCACAGCTCAACAATTTGCTGTATGATGTCCCTGTCCACCCTGTAACACTCTACTATCTCCAGATCATCTAGCCCCTGGTAGGTTACCCTTGGTCTGAACACTCTTCTCCTCCTCCGGTGTCTGAGGTGGTTGTCAGCATCATCTTCCACACCACCTTCAGTCTCCAACACATGCTGATGAATCACAGCTATGGCAGCTTCCAACATATACATTGTAAAAGTTCCCCATCTGTTTACACCGATGGTGCAGTGTTTGGGAATACACGAGTGTGTACAAAGTGCCTTCACACTTTATACTATTGTGCTTTGGAAGCTGATGATGTCATAGGGTGTGTATGTACAATTCGAGCTGCAGGGTATCTTATTTATGTGTTTTACCACAGGTACTGCTATTGTGGTGCCTTTGGTGTTGAATTGCATTTGGCTGCCATGGATCACCTCTTGCCCTTGCCTTCACTTTTCAAACCGATTCCCCTCACATTGTCAGACATGCATCCAGCAGCCTGCTTTCTTGTTTTGTACTTTCCCAGCCCAGGATTGTGTTGCGAAATGTGTTCTATAGCCGATCTACTGCAGGTTTGCTTTGCTCTGCTGTGACAGTTCTCTTTTCTTTGCAATCCGGCACCTCCCCTTTCCTGTTCTGCAGGTTGCTGCTAGCAGCCTTGTTAGCTACCGTCAATGGCCCACTGTGAGTTAATAGGTGTTAATTACTCAGTTGTACTCCAATTACCCTACTGCAGCATTTCCTTATTGTCTTCCCATAATCTTCCTGTTTCAGCTGTGGTGTGCACCGCGCACAGCCGTTTACCGGGTTTCGAGTGCGTTGTCATCCGCATACACATGCGCTTTTGGTCACCTTGTGTGCTCTCAGCTAAGCAAAGCTATGGCTACATCCACACCCCTATCCTGTGGCTTTGCTTAGCAACAGGCAACCTGGATTAGCAATGCTCCAATGTGCTTACAGCTACTGTGGCACACCCCTCTGCTGATGTCATGTATACCTCCAGGCCACTCCTCGCTGTTATACTGCTACACCGTGTGGTACAGCCTTATGCCGGAAAGGCGTTTGTGACTCAGCATTACTTGCCTCATTTGCATGGCAATGACTACTAATTCATAGTTACTGCGCCAAACACTGTCACAGACCCTTAGCAACCCTTGCACCTTGGTTGTGGTGTAGCATGCATACCATTGACTATTATGGCGAAATCATGATTTGTGTTACATTGCAATTTTATGACATCTATATATATTTTCCTTGTGTTCCCATTTGCACACACATGCCCTGCGGTTGTACTTTGAATTAGTGTGGCCATGAAATTAAATGTTATTTTTTATGTGTTGTGCATGTTTTTTATGCCATTGGCTGTATATTTAGCCATTGGCATATGTTAACTTTGTAATACATAAGTTTGGTCCGCTTTCATGGCTCCGATGTTCTGTTTGCAAAAATGTAAACCGTTTTTTTGGTTTACATTTCTGTATGCTTATGCTACGCCTGCACCACTTCATGAATCGCTATGTACCTTCATTTGCATGCTGCACTACTGCGCATGGGGTGATTAGCATACATGCACCAAGAGCTGCACAGATCTTGCGTATGCTGGTAGTGCATGTGGAATCGGATCGTACCTGAATTGCTCGGCAGACATATTTGTAGTTAGACCGCCTATGCTATGCCTGCGCCTGGCACAAGCTTCATGAATCCCGGGGACTGTGTTTACTGTGACTTATAAAATTTGGTTTAAGACCTAGAATTTAAAGAATGCTACCACTGTAAAATTAGCTTGTGATGAAGAGTTTGCCATTTATACTTCTTTCATAACCCCTATGGTTCCAGAAATATGAACATTTGTTTGAAATATGAAGACATAATTTGAATCTGTCAAAAGGTTTAGGTGACCCCACCAATTAGAAGCTACAGTGCAAATTTCCTGAGACCCTTAGAGTGAATGAGTTAATTTAAAGGAATGCATACTGTTCTAACACATTTTATGAAAATGTAGTCAGTGCAGAGTGGTGACCAAACCAGACTGCATTAGAAATATGTATTCATAGGAAGTGTATGCACTGAAAAGGGACACACACATGAATTGCAAGAATGAACACAGGGGAAGGAGACAGATGAAATGTGGTAATGTACAGCAGATGAGGCAATGCCAGTGTAAGTACTCCAAAAAGACAAGGCAGTTGTAGCATGAACAGTAATTATATATCTGCATGATACAGTATGTACTGCTGTGTGGGCAAAGTCATATCATTACACAGTTATTGCATAATATGTGACTGTCACTCATGGTGACTTATCAGTGGAGAAAATATTTCATGATATAGGCATCCTGACATGACCACTGTAGAGGACATTTATCAAGGATGGTATATACAATAGGACAATAGGAGGCAGGAGCATATTGTGAAGTTGTGCAAAGTGAGTTGCCTGAATATGAACGTAATGTAAGCATAGGTCTCAACCAAACATGACACATAGCAACTGGGCCATGTACAACAGTAGACAAAAGCATGTACAATCATGAACAATATCAGAATAATACCACCATTAATCTGTGTCATTGACATAACATATGTTATTGTGATTTATTATACATGGTTCTGCAATAACACACTTATACAACTGTCATTTGTTTTTTCAGCAATCTATGAGGGGACACAAACACTCCTTCCTCAAACATTTACATATTTTGGAGGTGTTAAGAGGAACACTGTTACACCTGTAGTTGAAATTATGAACAATCCTGGTTAGTTAACAGGTTTGCATGGCATATATATGCCACAGTCCACACTTTCAAGAAAGTAACCCATGCCATCAAATGTTGTCAATCAGCTATGTATTTACTGCATCACAGAAACACATAACACACATGCATCTTATATAACACATTGAAGGGAGATCTGCACTGCCAACTCCTGATGGTTATGTATCATAAAGAATACATAGGTATGGCCAATGAGTTGTTTGGGAGCTTATTGTGGCAAAAGTGACACACTTGAGTAACTCATCCATGGAAGATGTGTTGAGAGATACATGGAAAATGGTGCATTGTACTTGTATTTATTTATTTATTTTTTACATTTCTTAACCGGGCTAGTCCAGATGGATATATTTACATTTTCAGTAGAGGCCCAGGGAGAAAAGCTGCAATAGTAACACAGCAATATAGTAACACACAAATATGTCATGCAGTATTATACAAAGAAAGGATGTTAAAATAATTAAATACAGAGTATTAATGAGAGGACAATAACATTTGTTACTTCTAATCTAACAGGATAGGGTAAGTCACTTTACAGTATGAAATCTGAGGTAATTATACAGAACATTAAAATTTTCATTCAGGACATAAGTTAATTAATTATCTAGTGATAGCTGCTACTTGTAGAGTGGTATAAAAGTATTGATTGGTGAGAGGAGGCTGTATAGAAGTAGCGGTAGAGAAAGCAGAGAATTAGTCAGGTTTGCAACAGGGGCATAACCAGTGTGTCTTGAGATGTTTCTTGAGCCTTTGTTTAAAGAGCGGCAGGGAGGGTTGTAAAGTTAGATCAGGTGGTAGAAGGTTCCAGTTTTTTCCAGCAGTATTGGAGAACAAGGAGTCACCAGCCAAGTTATTAGACTTGCTTATGCTAGCAAGAAGTTTGCTAGAGGAGTGTAAGTAGTTGAGATTACTATAGGGGGTAATAAGGTTGGAAAGTATTGGGGTGTTGTTTGGTTGGTAAAATATCTTATGAACAATGGTAAGTTGGGAGAGTAGCAAAATGTTTTTTAGTTTGAGCCAGTCTAGTTGCTGAAGGTTCTGACAATGGTGAGTTCTAAATGGGTTCCCAGTGGCGAATCTGGCTGTATTATTATAGGAGTTAGCTAGTTTGACGAGATTACTTTTTTATGTTAGTATATATATGGGTGAAGCATAAAGAAGAGTCAAGATTAAATGGGAGTGGACAACTGTAGTTCTGGATGTAGGAGTTAAGAAGGATTTTATTCTATATAAGGAGCCCATTTTTCTATTTACTGTTTTAATGGAGTTATTAATATGGTTATCAAAGGTGAGGTTATTGTTAATTGTGATTCCTAGCAGTTTGGTGGTAGAGTCTGGGGATATAAGGGTGGCGTTATTGGATATGAGTGAGAAATCTATAGGGGAGGACTTGCTGTTGGGTGTAAAGAGTAAGAGCTTGGTCTTTTTGGTGTTCAAAAGGAGACAACATTTCAAGAACCAAGCTTCAACTGTGCTAAATACTTTCTTTGTTAGAGAATGCAGTTCAGTTATAGAGTTGGCAGAGCAAATGAGCGTAGAGTCATCCGCATATTGTATACAGGTGGCTTGAGGGATTGCTACATGTAGGTCATTGATGAACAATGAGAAAAGAAGAGGTCCTAGAATGAAGCCCTGAGGGACTCCAAGGGAGATGGGCAGGTGGGAAGATAGCTTATTTTCCCAGAGAACTGCCTGTTGTCTATTGTTAAGGTAGGACTTGAACTAGAGTACAGCCTTGGTGTCTAGAGAGAGGGATTCAAGGGTCTGTATGAGTAGGGGGTGGTTTACCATGTCAAAAACTTTTGACAGATCAATAAAGAGTGCTGAAGAGAGGCTATTGTTATTATGGTTACGGTTGATGGAGTCAGTGAAAGAAAGGAGTGCTGTGGTGGAACTATGAAATGGTCTAAAGCCATGTTGGCAGTTAGCTAAGATGTTGTGTTGGGTTAAGTGGTTTATTAGCTGATGGCGAATGCATTTTTCCATAACTTTAGCTAAGGGTGATAAGAGAGCTATGGGTCTGTAATTAGAATAATCATTAGAGTTGCCATCTTTGTGTAAGGGGATTATATGGGAGATTTTCCAGATGTCTGGGACGATTCCCTTGTTTATGGTTCTATTTATAAGGATGGATATAGAATAGGCAACTGATTTAGCTGCTTTTTCCAAGTATTCTGATGGTAGTTGGTCTGCAGAGGGGGTACATGGCTTACATTTTTGGATGATTTTTAGTATGTAAGTAGTAGCAGTATTTATTTATTAGTATGATGAGGGTTGAGAACAATGGGACTATAATGCCCTTTGATGTGGATGTTCTGCATATACTAAGGAGCTGTGCTACTTGCAAGAGATTAGTGACCACTGTGGGCACATGCTGATAGACATTACACATGCCATTTTCCTGAGTACACAGGTCACATACCATTTGTTCTGCTCATAGAGGTGTATCGTCTATATTGTTTTGAGTTTGTGTATTTTCTTTCACAAAGGAAGTAATTCCCCCAAGATTTGTCAACATCTACTGTGTTTCCATGGCTGTGACAACAATTCTTTGTGTGTTAATAATGTCGGCATTATACCAATGCAAGACCTGTATTCTATGATTGTCCACAATTTGCATTTCTCCACAAAGCTGGTTAAACAAAGGTTGTATGAGCCTTGATGTCTGAGACTTAAATACTAAACATGAAAGGGCCTAGTACATAAACCTTATGTACGGACCTGGCACTGGACTCTAGATAGAGATGACTACATATACTTTGACATTATCTGTCATGCATGTGATCCAGTTGTCTTCCCATTTGGTTATGTAGGTGTTTATACCCATTTGAGAATATTTATATGTAACATTTGAGTGTGGTTTTATATCACATGCATTAACCAGGTCAATTTATGCAGGATGATAATGTTTTCCCCATGCATACCCTTGCTGATCTTCTTAAAGACATAAAACCGATGTAATAGGCATGCTATAGCCTTAACAAATAAAACATAGGTTTGGTACACAGTCGGGAGTTTACCTGTGTCTTTTTTGATAAGGTCCATAATGACTAGTTGGTCTACCTCACAGATGAGGAGAGTCAGGAGTAAGTGACTTTAACTCTATGTATCAGGTGATGGTTCATCCTCGGTCAGAAGGATGCATGTTGCTGTACACCTTTATATGAGAACATAGACTGTCTAGAGGCTGTGTTGAATTAGGAATCCAATTGTGTCTGTTCGTGCAAGTGTTAAGTCATGCTATAGTGAACCTGTGATGTCAGGGCCCACTGAGTCTATGTTATTAGCCATAGAGAGTGCAGATGAGCTACCCTCCTGAGAATAAAAACTGAGTAGTGTTTGCATGTGTGTATAAGTTGATGACCAGATGCAACAGTGGCATGAGGTGTGTGACAAACTGTCAGCTAGCAGATTGTCTATATTATCCAGTTGAGTATGTCTGGTGGCATCCACAAACAGCTCTATCATCAATTGCACAACATATGCCCATATGTGCTTCATGTGAAAGCTGTGTTTGAGCAGCCTAATGCCATATAAGGCCACATTACAGATCAGCTGTTTGTGGCCCTGCAGAACATTTTCTGACACAAATGCTAACAGTCACACAATGGTGCTGCTGACCATCTTGATAATCCTTGGGAATAACAACACAGCTGCACATACAATGAATTTCACAAGGTTGCAATTGAAACAAAACATATGATATTGTGTGTATCACAGCATTACAACATGTAGATGAAGCAAGACTTATGGGTGTACCTGATAATATCAAAAGCCAACATCACTGAAGATGGATTCATTGAGATGACATCCACGAAAACCCACTTCATTGACAGACCACATGAATGAAATCCTTCCCAGGGTAAGTACTAAGTCATCCAAACAAACAGTAAACCAACACTGGAGCACTCAAAACCCACCCAGGTGGAGGCTATGCCCCCCACACCCCCAATGTGGGGGGTGCATCCCCCAATTAAATATACCAACTCCAAGATCGCACTACAGTTTGGGAAAGGGGAAAGTTCACCTTCACAGATATCAGGTTACTTACCCTAGGAAGGATTTCATTCATGTGGTTTGTCAATGAAGTGGGTTTTATTGGATGTTGTCTCGATGAATCCATCTTCAACGATGTCAGCTTTTGATATTATCAGGTAGACCTGTGCCCAAGTAATCAGTATGAATTTATATTGATGTCTGTCAGAAAGCATTTAAGGATGGTAGGTAGACACATGCACACCTGTGCCATACTGCAAGTTTCTCTGTGATGGTGGAATGAGAATTGTTTAGAATGTTGACCTGCCTCACTACAACACATGCCTTAATAAGCCAATATACCTAACATTTTATCATACCATGTCAACATTTCTCAAGAGGCATATTACAACAGCTCTTATAGAAGGAGCATGTAATGCACTGGCAGCAGTGGACATTGATACATTAGCTCATATCACAGATTGTAATATCTCTTGTAGGCATACTATACATCCATACCTCAACAGAGCACATATCAATGACAGCAACATTGAAATGTCCAATGTTCATAGGGTCATAGGACATTATCAAGCTAACAGCCAGCATCACATACATCCTAGCCATTATTACACAATTAAAAACAAACTCCCTTATATCTATATGATGTAAGATAGTAAGAGTATTGTGCACATGTGTGCATTTGTTGGATTGCATTACATACTGCCACTCTCCACATGGGATATGTGGACCACACCATGATAGACTTAGCAAATATGCATGCAGTTGTCTGGAGAAGGTTTGCAGGGGCTTAGGGAAGGACCCTGCTTCATGATGTGTGTGTATGCATATTTGACATTAGGACATCTTCCTCTGCAGGAAGGATGTCATATGGCCAGAGGAAAAAAGAGGATAGGGGATGCATGGGTCTATGGTAAAGGTTCTCCTAAGTCAAGGTAGAGTGATTCAAAAGATCATACAATGACCATAATATACTAATAAACACACATACACACACCAGTAGACTGGATTTGATTTGAACATTACACCTGCATAGGTATAGAAGACGAATGTGATGAAATGTAACAGTAGCAACACCATATATTACTGACTTTAACACTGTCACATTGCATTTTATGGAGTATGATAGCATCATTCTTTGCTGACAATAACATATTGGGAAGAGTGTCTGACATGTATGTTGAGTTGTATATCTGTGTTAAATTGTCTCAAAAGTGATATTTGGATGCATGCACTCAAGTTTCCAGTTGTCATATTAGAACCCCCATATATCTAGATACAATAGCTTAAAAAACACAGTATTTTATGTTACTGTCACAGCACAGGTTTGACATGAATATTGTCAAAGTGCATGTTATATAGGATGGTGTCATCAATGTGTGTTACAAGAAGATGTTTGGGGCAGCATCTGACATAGCTGTGGACTCACATTTCAATCTAAAATTGGCACTTTACTGATTGTTGAATGCACACACAAACCAGTTGCCAAAGTGACAGTAGAACACCTACCTGACTATCTACAGAGTACTTAATGCAAGCACCATGGCACAAACCTGTCTTTTATAGTGCCAGACAACACTTTATAGCTGATGACATCAGCATTATCTGTTGAGAAGAAGATGGCAGTAGTAGTGTCTCCCACTCTGGTCTAAAATGGTCTCTTCAGTGTCTGCTAAGTGAGCACTAACAGACACACATACAAAAGATGACTGCAGTGAGAGTAGAATCCCTACTTGGCTATTTACAGAGGGCAGTACTGAATGTAGGTGCCACAGCACAAGTCTGGCTTCTGTAGTGTCAGACATCACTTTAGAGCTGATGACATCAGCAGTGTTTGTTGAGAAGAAAATGGTAGTAAGAGTGTCTGACATGCTAGACTAAAGTAGTCTCTTGAATGTCTACCAAGTAAACACTGACTGACACACCAGTTGACTACAGTGAGAGTAGAACCCCTATCTGAATATTTACAGAGCACAATATTTAAAACAAGCACCACAACACAAGACTGGTTTCTTTAGTGTCAGGCATCACTTTATAACTGATGACATCAGTAGTGTCTGGTGAGATGAAGATGGTAGAAGAGTGCTCCACATGTTGGGTGAAAAAGGTCTCTTGAATGTCAATGAAGTGAACTCTACCAGGCACGGATACACCAAATGACTGCAGTGAGAATGGAACCCCTACCTGACTATTTACAGAGCACAGTACTTAACACAAGTGCCATGGCACAATTATGGAATTTACAGTTTCAGAAAACACTTTATAGCTGATGACATCAGCAGTGTCTGTTGAGAAGAAGATGGTAGTAGGGGTGTCTCACATGCTGGTCTAAAACGGTCTCTTGAATGTCAAACAAGTGAACACTCCCAGCCACTGTTATGACTCCATCATAGTCCATGTTAGTGTGAATGACTTGAGGTGTAACTCACTGGGCTATATATAAGAAAGATATGACTGAGCTCTCGGACTATGTGTCTCGGGCAGGTATTCTTAAGCAGCATTTTACCTTCCCCTAGAATGATGCCTCAATACAAACAGAAAATGATTGACTTCAATAATAAGTTCAGTTTTTGGTGTCATTCTAAGGGTATCCAGTATCTGTCAGCCTTGGATGACATGATCAATAGACCTCAATGCTTTGCCAAAAATGGTCCTCATCTGTCACCCCTGGGATTTTGGCTACTGGCTAAGACTCTTGCCACCCCCATAGTGCCTTTTTAGGCAGTCACGAGGACAAAACCCCTGATGTAAAAATACCAACCAAAAGCAACCACAAGGTCATGCTGCTAAATGCTAGGAGTCTTAACATGAAACTGCACTAACTGGAAGCAGTTTTGGAGACTTGGCTCAAGCCTGGTATGAGCACCTCAGCCATATCGGGTTACACCTCCTTCCACACATTCAGACCACAAACAGAAGGCAAGAAAACTAAAGGAGGTGATGTATCAATATTCATCAAATATAAATGCATCTTTAGATTGGTTAAACAGTATTATGCCCTAAAGATATTTCAGGTGCAATTAACTGTTGATAGGACAGCTGCTCAAGTTACTGACAGCTACAAAACCCCCTCCATGAATCAGGACACCCACTCTGCCTATTTGGATCAACTTGAGTCTATCAAGAGACATCCGAACACCATGCTTTTGGGTGACTTTAACTATCCTAGCACTGACTGAGTGAATTACTCATGCTCAAACTCACCTGCCCAAAGGTTCCTTCACTTTGTCAGCTCCAATAACCTGGAACAGCTAGTTGACACCTCCACTAGGGGTGCCAACTTCCTGCATCTGGTGCTTACAAATATGTAGAGACCAATGTAGCACCACCACTGTGAGTTCATCCCTGGTGAGATCTGACCACAGATTAGTCTCATTTGAAGTAACTATCATGCCATAACCCCTCCCAGCAGCAAATATACTAAAAAACTTCTCCAAAGCAGATTATAATCTCTTACAGGATGGTATAAATAACTTCACTGCACCTCCCTCTTCAAATGTAACCAGTAACTATGCCAAGCTCTACATCATTGCCCTATACAAGCACCTGTATAACTGTATTGACTTGGCAGTACCTGTTAGGACCAAAACATGTTCTTCAAGGAAGAGCAAACCTGCCTGGTGGACAACCACCATAAACAGGCTTTACAATAAAAGGAAGAAACTGCTGTCTAAGAGAAAGAAGGAGCTGGTTTTAAACTAGAGACACTCCTTCCTCAGCTTAAATAAGCAAATAAGATTTCTTATGAAGTCTCCTCCAAGGCAAACTTCGAATCCAACCTAGCTTCCTCAACAAAGGACAACCAAAAGGCATTCATTACATCCATAACCTAAAAGTCAATGCCCAGATTTGTACCGAATTGGTAGCTAATGGTAGCACATATCCTGATCAGATGGACATAGCTAACCTGTTAGCTGACAGGTTTGGTGAAAACTTCATTCACCTGTCCATATCACACATACTTCATGACATCCCTACCACCTGTCCCCTACCTTGTATCTCTAAAGATCAGGTCGTAAAATCCCTCTCCAAGGCCAAAAACACCTCATCAATGGGACCTGATAACATCCCAGGCTGCTTACCTGACTCAAAAAATTAGCATCACCGTAGTTGTTTACTCAATCATCACAGTAAGCAAGCACTGGCATCATCTGTGTATTGGTGAAAACCACTTATATTATCCCTTGCACAAAGGTGGTGTTTCCACTAACCCTGGGAACTACAGACCTATTAGTCTGACTAGTCTTATCTGCAAGGCCATGGAGAGAATCATCATGGACCTTATCAACAAAGATATGGGTAATCTCCAAACAGTAGATCCTACCCAGTTTGGATGTCAGGGGGGAGATAATGCCTGTTAAACATAGTGGACTTCTTCGAGACAGTCACCAGGGCCCCGGATGAAGGGAAATCTATGCATACAGCCTACCTAGACCTAGCCAAGGCATTTAACACTATCCTTCACTCAGGCATCATTTACAAACTCTCCCAGCTAGATGTCAACCCTTATATTGTAAGGTGGGTTGTGAACTGACTCATTGATAAAACCCATACAGTCAGAAAAAGGAATCCACCTCCAACAACAGACTCGTAACCAGTAGCATTCCACAGGGATTGGTCCTGGGACCTCTACTGTTTGGAATCCATTTCTCCGAAGTACAAACTAAAACCAAGGGGTTGTGACTGACAAAGTTTGCTGATGACTGCAAACTGGGTGTGGTCATAGAATCTACAAATGATGTCAATATCCTTCAAGAAGGTCTTACACAAACAAATGACTGGTGCCAAAGTCATGGCCTCAAACTCAATGCAAAAAATGTATTACCATCCCTTTTGGTAAGAGCGATGTGCCTGCAAATTACCACATCGATGTCAAGATCCTAAGTATGCACTCAGTGTTGAGAGATCTGAGCACTCAAGTTGACAGCAACCTTGCCTTTGATCATCATATTTCCACAGTGGTAAGAGGGGGATTCTATATGGCTCATCTCATAGGTAAGGGCATTGCCATGAGAAAAGGAGAAATGATTGCCTCCCTGTGTTCTTCACTCATTAGGCCAATAATGGAGTACAACACCCCTTTTGGTATGTGCCTTTCAAAGCACCTGCAGCAATTGGAGAGACCACAAAGGTTTGTCACATGAAAATTCAAGGTATTCAGCAACTGTATTATGTGGATCTGCTGAGATCACTGTCACTTTTTTCTATTTCATACAGAATACTCAGAAGTGATCTCTGCCTTGCATATAAGGTGATTCCTGAGCCTGCTTTACTGGAAATGCTGCACATCTGCAAGTCAAATGGCACACGGGTTACTCACTCTAATGAGCTAAACCTGGTATGTGACATCAATAGAACCTGCTGGAGGGATGGATATGTCTCCCAGAAGTTACCACACCTTTGGAATAGACTCCTACTTCATGTCAAACAGAACACCTCATTGGCCCTCTTGAGAAGCAATCTGGGTGATTGCATGGGTAACCTTAAATTCAACCCAGGCATTCCACCTGTGCCCCTCTTGGACAGGGGCAATAGGTGCTGATCATGGTAAGAAGGGTAAATTTGGCTAGGCTTGTAATGGCCCTCAGGCCATTAGCTTCATAACTTCTTATGATCCTATGACACAGGCACACCAGTTGACCACAGTGAGAATAGAACCCATACCTAATTAAGTACACTAGCTAGAGAATGCAATATTAATGCAAGCACCATGGCACAAGTTTGACTTTTGCAATGCAGTTGGACAACTTATAGTGCATGACATCATCAATGGATGTTTGAGAGATGTTGAGAGGCCTGCATGAAATGGATGGAAAGCCATATATGACTGTCAAAATATTTGCACTCCAGGGGACTGGCTTGCTGACAGTAGGATACACAGTTATATTCTTTTGAGTGCACACACACACAAACACACCAGTTGACTGTAGTGAGATTAGAACCCCTACCTAACTCAGTATAACACCTAAAGAACAAACCACTTAATGCAAGCACCACAGCACAAGTCTGACTTCTTTCCTACTGCTGGACAATTTATAGTGGATGGCATAATCATCGTTGGATGTTTGAGAAAAGATGCTGAGATGTCTGTATGAAATGGATGGGTAATCATGTATGACGGTCAAAATATTTGCACTTCATAAGACTGAATTGCTCACAGTATGATACAAAGTTATGCTCTTCTGAAGTATGTATTTGTTTTGTCATAGTGGTCTTTATAGATGATGCCATCATCATTATATGATGTGGATAACATATCCTGTTATGAGCGTGGTATACAAAGTGTGTATGTACTGTTTCCTGTTGTGTTTCCAATGTGCAGGCATACTGTAACAGACAGCTTGTCAAACTAGATGAAAACAGCTGTCATGGATGCATGTAGTAGAAATGAGGCATATGCAGTTGTTTCCCAGGATGTTGTGTAGATTACACACTTAAATTGTCATACATATTTTTGTGTTCATATTTGTAAAGAATTGCTTTCAACATTAATACAAGTATAAGACAATTTGAATGTGTACTGTCATTATAAAGGTGTATGTGTTATGCAACAATGCAGTTATTGTATTTATTTCTGTATTGTAGTTGATATTTGGGAACAACTATTGAGATGGACCCAGCTAACAGACACTATGGTGGTCATAAGTAGTTCATATGGAGTGAGTTGTGTCATAAATTGTATAACCTTAAAAAATATTTATACTGCTTTCCCCTTTTTTGCATAGTTAAGTGAGAGTAAAAGCTGGTCTCTGTTTCATTCAGAAAAATAAAGGAGTTGTACTGGTTCACTTTCCTCTGAGCTGATATGCAAGTGAAGAGGGATGGCAGTCAGGACGTTGGACAATATTGAGTGAAAGAAACACCTTCTGCCTACCTGAATCTGTGGCAGCAGGTGTAAGAGCACTGCATTCTTATTTTAAGCCCAGAGCATAAAAGGTTTGAATCCAGCTCTATCTAATATTTTTACATATATATTCAGGATGTCATCAAATAATTACATGTGATAATTATTGAAAATGTCAGAAGCAATGACCACAGTGAAGTATTATGTAAAAACAGATAGTACTCATGTGATTTATGTCAACAGTACACATATGGATTTATATATTTATACAGTCATCCATCTAAATAAATATTTTATATGCAATTTTAATATGAGTGCCTGTATTCTACTTTAACTGTGTGTTTTCTTAGTGCAGGGGTTTAAGCAGCATTGAGCAGAGGTAACGGCATCATGCCATAGGATGTGAAGTGCCATTCATTGTCACTTGGCATTGGTGAGGGAGGCCAAAAACCTAGCAAATGCAGAGGACAAAAAGTGAAGAGTTTCATTGGGGATTTATTATTTATGTGTGGGGTATGTGATTCTATTTTTGATCAGATTAAAGGTGTGAAAATGGGTTAGATAAGAAAGTGGTGAAATGGGGGGCAAGCAGGGAGACACACAAAAGGAAAGCATTATAGGAATCTGCAGAAGAGAGTTAGGCAAGAACCATAGCGATCCACTTCAACAATGTAAAATGAATATGTATAGAATATTGGCTGAATTTGGACTGTCATCTCAATGAAGAAGGGTAACAACAACAGAATCATGTAGTATAGCCAAATGGACTAAATCAAGTGCATTGAGAAAACATGTGCAAAGTGGAGAGCTATGTATGTGACAGTATTTTTTTGGGTGGGGCAGATGCCCATTTTTGAGTTTTTATTTCAGTAAGAGAGTAATGTTGGGTAAGGGACATAGGTATGTGAGGGTCAGGTAAGTAGGGTAGGTAAGGAAGCAGATGCAGACAAACAGGACTAACAAGACATTAGACAGGGATATTGAGGGACAGAACAGGTTGGGGGATGCCATGATTGGGGATAGGGAGGTGACATCGGATGCCCATGCCTTTCAAACATGGGAGCAGTAAGAATCTAGTCCTCATACTCAGAACTGTCATCATCTTCCCCCTTGTCAACTTGCTGTTGGAGTGCTTGACATTTTCATTTGCCCAACATTCTGGTGAGCATATTCTCCATCTAGCTAAGGCGTGCACTAGTGGTCTATACACAACCTCACACACCATGCCTGGCATCTCCTTGTGGGTAACAAAATCACTTGTTGTTTGTCTTTTTGGCTTTTCCTGGTTAGGGGTTGCCACAGCAGAACTCTAGTCCGCTAATGATTGGCAGTAGATTTTTTATGGTGCTGAGTTGCCAGCCCAATGCCCAACCTTCAGCAAAGGCACGCCCATTCATGCATGTCTTTCGGAGGCCACTTGACCATGGGGAGGACATGCAGACTCCACACAGAAAGCACTCCAGCCGAGAATTGAACAGGAGAACCTCTTGCTGTGAGGCAACAATGCTACCGCTATACCACCATGGCATACTCCCAGAGGTGCCACTGCACCAGCTGCTGGGTTAATGCTACCTGATGTGGAGGGCCCAGGTAGTGCAGGAGCTACATAGGCAGTACTGCCAGATTGGGTTTCAGATGTGATGGGTGTTGATGCAGGAGACATTGGAAGGGTGTAGGCTGAGCCACACTGGTCGGCTTGCCTCCCTGTGCTGTAAATCATTTTGTGAATTGACAGAAATTAATAACATCAGAATATTGTGACCACACATAAAAATAAAACAGAGAGATAAGGGGTGGAATAAGAAAAAATAAAGAAGATAATTAGTAGCATCGTATGTGACATAACAATAAATTACTACAATATAAATAAAATAATGTTGCTTTTACAGTAACTATGCTTTTAAACAACTACAAACTATGACTGATAATTGTTCCAGGTAATCCTTCCATTATAAATATATTGCAAATATGCTTGATCAAATGCAATACCTCTAAATTATCATACTATTTTATTTGTTACTGGTGGGATTTGAACCCACAACATCTAAATGTATTATTACAATTGACTCCTGCAGTTGGCTTGATCTAAAAACTGAAGCAGGCATGCTTGATTTTACAGTTAAGATATGCATGCTTAATTTGCTAATATTGTATTCAATAACAATACTTCAGCTAAAATAATTTTATTATTTTGTGCTGCATACATCCTTGCTTCTCAGTCTTTCCAAATGCTCAGCCTGGACATCTCTGTTCACTGCAATCTCCTGCAAGGCTGAAAGAAAAAAGGGGAGAAAAAGACAAGAGTATTATGCATATCAGTCTTGGCTATAGCTGGCTTTCTATCTAATTTTAAGTATTATTATATGTATACTTACACAACTGTAAGATGTCAGCAGTCCTAAACACATCCAGTCACTGCTTGCACATTTGCAGGTCATTATAGTGGTATCTGCATTGTTTTCCCATGCATGGAATGCCTGTTGCATGGAAGACAGACTTGGCCAGACTATTCTAAGCCCCTGATTTGTACTGAGATACAGTATAGTTGCCTGCAGTAGCATATAGCTGTGGTGCTTCATGACAAGTGCAATGAAAGTTCTGGAGTCCTCCACATTCCATGTTTGAGCCCTAAATTGGGCACCTTCCATTCTAGCTCCTGCCATGTCTGTACAGGTCCAACAACAACAGTTAGATTGCTTTCCTGCCAATTTGAGATATTGCATTTTACAGCTAGTGTGTAAATTGGAACAACCATGCCAATCATGTTTGAGCAAGTAAGTGGAGAGCAACAGTGCCAAACAGAGGAAGGCAATTTATGAACTAGGAAGAGTAATGTGGCAGTTGGCATTAGTTTTTGGTTTGGATGCTGCTGTAACTGTTAATTGATTTAACTTTACAAACATGTATCGGTGGTATAAATTATATGACCTGAGACATTTTTTGGTGTCTTTGGCACTGATAAAAGTAAATTGTTAAATGTGGGATTCAAACTTATGTAAAATAGATAAAACGTATTCTTCCATGTAGACTTTTTTCATCTGTGCTACAGAAGTGTTTGCCAGATATCCATATTTTTTATCTATCTATCTATCTATCTATATATATATATATATATATATATATATATACACACACACACACACACACACACACACACACACACACACACACACACACACACACACACACACAGGACAGAGTGTGGGGTTGACCATGCATGTGTGTGACATGACAAGGTCCTGGTTTATACATTCATGTGTGCATGACTATCATTGAAGTATGAAGTCCATCCAAGTCCAGAAAAGATAATTAGAGAAACACAATTGCCAGTATACTGTCAGTCACACATATAATTCATATGAGCTCCAGTGCTGCAAATACTTATTGTTATCTATAATTATGTTGACATTGTTCTTTATTTTTAAAATTGAGTAGACAAGCATTAATAAAATCATGAGTGTGCTAAATTAAAACCCTTGCTTTCCTGTATTGTGAGGATTAACTTATATCATTTGCCACAGGGAAGGCTGGGCTACAAGTATATTTTTTACATTCATTACTGTGCAGACTGCTGATTGCAACTGACACCTTGTTTGTTGGACCTACGCTTTAGTTATGCATATACATTACAGAGTTGAGTGCTTAACCATGTATGTGTGTAACATGAAAGATCAGAAAATAAATGTTTAATTGTACAACCATATTTCTACTGATACATACATTTACTCATTTAACATTATATCTGATATCCCGTGTATGCTCAATGGTCCTGGACATGCAGGTACTGTTGGCCATCGCACAATGCCACTTAACAGGTTTGCATGATGGTAAGCAAAAGCTGAAACAATGTATTCTTTTCGAAATTGTCAAGTGTCTGCCTATTTTCTGTAGATGTTCTGGACCAGCAGTTGTTGCAGACAGTCACACAATGCTGCTTAGGGTGTTTGCGTGATGGAAAGCAAAAGTAGTAACAATGTATCCATTTTGAAATTGACAATGTCTGCTTGTTGTCCTGGATATTAGACCATGTTTGTGCAAAGGTGACTGACGTGCAAATGTGACAGGCAAGGTTAATCATTAAAACCTAAATGTGGAACTTGAACCATGATCTAAATGTAATATATACTGCATGCTTCATTGTGTTTATAAGTTATGCTACAGACACACACTTGATTCATAGCTGTAATTTATGCAGTCTTTATCATGCAAGTTACTTCACATTAAATTTAATGTATTTATCTGTTTCCCTGTGTTTTTGCTAAGCCACATGCTGCCCAAATATTAATATAAAAATATAGAGAAAAGGAAAAACATTACAAAATACATTTTTTTACACAAATTACAGAGTTTTACATAACTCTGGATTTGAAGTGTCAGACTACTGAGCCTACAAAGGCACAGTAAGGGGGTCTTATCTCTTTTTAAAACAGAAACAGCTTTGCAGCAGGAATGAAAGTCATTCTGCATATAACCAAGTCACATTAACACCACAGTATTATAAAGGCATATTAACACTTGTACACTCTCAGTTGTTTGCACGTGTTGCTTGCATATTTAGTGCAATGAATGATCACATGACCATTTATGAGAATTGTTTGCACCAGTGCAGCTGTGTCTTCAATTCATATTGTATTCATTCTTATCTTATGTGTGCTGTACTCTCATACATGCAGTCTATGTATCACTGTCCTGCACAGAAACTGAGAAATGTGTTCTGTTCTCTTCCATCTGAAAGATTGCTACACTTACATCTATGTTTTGTAAGTGTATCCTGGCTGGCACACCGACTGCAGGTAGGGAGTCTGAATTGTTGTTGTGTATTCCTTCTTTATCCCACTAATCATTCACATTTGCAGTCCATTAGCAACTGACACTGAGGCAGTGCCTACACTATGTTTATATCTGCTACAGAAAGTCAAACATTTGCATTTCAACATTTCTAATGAGTTCACACCTCATTTTCATCTTCCCCATGCTCAGAGGCCTGAATTTACACCATAAATAGGTAACCATGTTGTAGCTAGGGAACTTGAAGATGAAGGAGACTTGTGTATTTGTAGAACACAGATGACTGATATTCATTTTGATTTATCTGCACAGAAGGCTTCTAATGTTGCTGAGATACACTTGTATTTTTCAAGTACATGCTAGATTTGTTAACACATTACACAGAATGCTTTTATGAGATTAAACTGTTACTTTTACAGATAGAGAACCTTATTAACTGTCATTATAATTGGTATTGTTAAAACTGGTTACCTTACAGTCTTCTATCTTATTCCATGGAAATGTAAATTACTTATATTGTCAATAACACGGGTGGCCCATAGACACCACCAGGGGAGTGCTGGGTATAGTGAAAGGTGACTAGAAATCGTATACAATTGACTTTTGGACTGTAAAAGTATACATATTTTGTGAGAATTATGTGGAAAGCATTTATAACAAGTGCATTATGTGTTATTCCTTGGCTTGTATAAACTGTAATTTCCCATTGTTTTGGAGGTGGGGGAGGCAGCTACTCTTTGTGTGCTGTCACAGCAGAAGTTGAGTTTCAAGAGTTTTGCTCTTGCAGTTGTGCAGGCTTCCTGGTAATGATGTGGCAAACAGTACAATACTCCACTGGTATTCTTGTTTTGGACATAGCATTGGTTGTATGTGAGTGTGATATGTTACAAACTCAGCAACCTTATATCACACACCTTATACTTAGTTACATCAGCAGGTAAATATATGCAAGGCTGTGCCATTCATTTGTGTTCTTAGACATTTATTGTCATATTCCATGTTCAACACTTAACTTGATAGTCCAGCAGTTATGAGAGTTTTACTTCAGGGCTGAGTCTGTGTAATGCTAGTAGTACACAGCTGTTATACGTGTAAGTAATGGTTGTGAGTGTTGCCTGACATCAATGTTAACATATGTATGTCCATGGGATGCAATTTTTACCCCCTTAAGTGGTGAGCATGCATGCTATCCATTACCTCTTGACCAGGGTGATGGCATATTGCGCAAGCCTACATCTACCAACACCCACAGTGGCTGGTGCTTCACCCTTTTACTCCTCACCTGCATGTGGCTGTTGTGACCTTGCGAGTGGTGGTGGGATCTGTACCCCTTCCCCTTGGTGTTCCTGCTGCAGCTGTTTTCTCAGAATAATATTATGAAGGATGGTACAGACAGTGAAAATTTCAGCACAGTTAGAGGGATTGTACTGCCGGGCTCCTCCTGATGTATCTGGGAATGGAACCATGACTTCAGCAGCACGGACACATGCTCTATGATATTTCTTGTTTGAGCATGTGCCTCATTATAGAATTCTTTACTGGGTGTGCAATTCTGATAGGTGTCATCAGCCATGGCTCTGGTGCATACCTTGCATCCCCCAATGAATGACCCTGTGGGATATCACCAGTGGAAAACCTGGCAGCTAATGGAGTAGAATCCTTTTCTGTTTATGTACATCCTTCCTTGTTCCCCAAGTGGTGCTTTGATTTCAATATGCATGCAGTCTATTATTGCACCTAGGACTTCAGGTAAGTGTGATACAGAGTAAAAATCTTGCATAGTTGTTGCTCTGTCCTTATATGTATATGGAAACTGTATATAATCGCTGGCATGTTGTAGCATAGTATTCAAGAAATGATATAAGATTCTGGATGCTGATGCCTGTGAACCCCCCAGTATATCCTATGCTGGTCTCTGAAAAGTTACTGTAGCTAATATTAGAAGTGCTACGCATACCTTAGTCTCCACAGGTATTGGTTGCCCCTCAGTTTGCCCTTGTTGTCAGCTGTGAATGACAGAGGTTGCAGAGTTCCTGTAATATTTCTCTATCCACCCTGTCGCACTCTATGATTTCCACATCATGCAGACCATGGAAAGTTAAACAGGATCTAAACACCCTTCTCCTTCTTGGCTGAGGTCTATTAGCAGCAAAACTGCACAGATTTGGTCCTGTTGCATGTATACATGTAGAAGAGAAACAGCAGCCCTTAACATTGTTTCTGTATACAGTAGTTTCTGTGGCTGTATTCTAATAAGTTTTGAAATTCAAGGCCAAGACATGCACTGAGTATACACGATTACTTTATAGCTTGTTGAATAGCTCCCCCATCTTGGAATGGTTAATTAACATACAATTCAACTGCTTATGTTGTAATTAGCATGCTGCAATGTTTACTGTGTTTATTAGGCTCTATGTGGCATGTAGAGCTGTTTACTCTATACAAATCAGAGTGCTACTATGTGATTGTCATGCTATGACGTGCACAAAGATTTAATGAGATGTGTAGGCATTACTGAATCTGTACCCTGATCTTTTTTTTTTGCATATATTTATATACATATAAAGCTTTTGGGAATTTTTTCTTAGCATTTTAGTATGCATATTTCACTGTATTTGCTTATTTCTGTCATTGTGTGCTTCGAGTGTTTTACTTTATTCATTTGTTGTCCCCCTACACTGCTTCATTTTATTTTAGGGAAATATGCTGTCAATTTCAAAAAGAGGGATTTTTTTGCCATTTGAGTTTCATTTTAAAGTTGTTGATTAGGCAATACATTTACCTTTGATTTTTTAGTGCTCTTATACCTAACCACTGTATTCATTCTGTGCTGCAGTCCAATGTTTTGTGCTTTTCTTCACTTTATGTATACGCAGATCTGTAAAGGGATGACAGGGTGATATAACACTCAAACACTGTTATGGCCAGCCACAGAATGACATCATTTTAACTCTCTTCTAGAAAATGACAATACTAGAACTTTATATCTGACTCAAAAAAAGTTAAAACAATAACAGAGCTGTTGTTTCTGCATAAAGCAGTCTATAAAAAAAGATCTAGATCTTGTGGCAATCACATGCTCTGCTAGGACCCAATGTTGTTAGTGCATGCAAACATAAATTATTAGTAATGCATTATATTTGTTTCCCTGATCCAGCACATAAGAGCTCTAACTTACCTCTGAAAGGTTACTACCTACATTAAAGATTTGCTTTGGTACGCTTATTGTTTAGGAGTCATGGTGAGAAAATGCATTTCAAAGCAAGGTGCTCCACTCCCTCATATACATGGAATAAGGTTTCCTAAAGGAACTGAGTGTGATGTATGGTCAGGCTAGGACAAAGAATGAACCTGAAGACTGGAACTTCTTAAACAGAACTAGAAGAGGTTTTTGTGGATTGTACATTCATTGTCATCATGAAACTGCATGCTTCAACAGTGGACTTTGTAACAACCAGGAGCACACAAAACCCCAATCTTTCATTTTTCTATTAAATACCTTATTTCTCCATAAATAAAACCTAACCAGAGAATAAAGCCTAGCATGGTTTCCAGGGTGGTCATGATATAAGCCCTACCCCCAAAATAAGCTCCAGTTAAGATCATCAACACATGATGGGCGTATTGAATTATAAAATAATAATATTATTGACACCTGTTGACTGAGGTTATCCTACTCTGCTTGCCATTTTTGGACCATTCGGACACCCAACTTCTTCTCCTTGCAGAAAGTCATAAGATTCTTTCCCCAGGAGTGCTCCACAATTCTTACTGTAACCCTAATCCTCACTCACACTTGACATTTGAGATCCTTGGCCCATAAACACTGGCAAATGTACTTTGGTCAAAGTACAGACAATGCACATAAAACGTGAGCACTTGATAACGAACAGGTGTGGTTGTGTCTTCTTAACTGTCACCATTTTTGTTGCTACTCCTGTCTCATAAGTCTTCAATTAACCCCCCCAGACAAGATGAGTGCAAAAAGAAAGAGCTATTCCATCGAGTACAAGAAAGGAATCATGGAGGACTCCCAGGGAAAGAATCTGATGGCTTTCTGCAAAGAGAAGAAGTTAGATCTCCGAATTATCCAAAAATGATGAGCAGAGTACGATAACCTCAGTCAACAGGCGAACTAGGGAAATGCTAAGAAGTGCAAGTGTGTATCAGGTTGGCAACCATTATTTCCTGAGCTGGAAGGCATCATCTGTGAATGGATTGCTAACAGGAGAGCAAAGGCTTTGGTTGTGTGCAGGGCTGATATTCAAGAATTTGCCCTTGCAATGGCACCATAGTTAGAAATATCCCCAGAAGAATTCAAAGCATCACAACATTGGCTGGATGGTTTCTTCAGCAATGTGAACTGTCTCTAAGAAGATCGACAAGACTGTTCAAGCTGAAAGATACTGAATTATTAAATGTGCACTTGCATTCAAGTCCTTTGTTGATGGCATCAACTTTTCTAAATACCAACTCTCCAACATGATTGCTATGGATGAAACTGCAGTGTTTATGGGCCAAGGATTTCAAACAACAATTGATCAGAGGGGTGCCTCATCAATCTACATTCCCTCCACTGTTATGAAAGTGCACATGTCACCTGTATTTTGGCAATTTATCTAGATGGAAATAAAACCCCACCTCTAATCATTAGCAAGGGCAAAAAAGATAAGATTGAATGTGTTTCAAGCATTTACATTCTTGAAACCAAAAAAGCCTGGTGCACACAAGCAGTTATAAGGAAGTGGGTCAATGTAATGCTGCCACTTGTTTTGTGAGGTGGCGAACGAGGTCTGCTAATGTGGGATTTAGCCAGCACTCACCGCACTAAAGACATGAAGAACTTCCTTGCACAGAGAATATATCAAATAATGATTTCCACAGAGATGCCTGCCTATCTCCAGACTCTTGATATTGCAATAAACAAGCCATTCAAGGACCATTTGCACATGGAATTCAATGACTACATTGAAAGTAGAATGGAGAGAAATCAGCATGGAAACTTTGTGGAGCCTAGCCTTCAAGAGGTCATCACTTGGGTGATAAATTCATGGGATAAAATCACTGACAGCTGTGTTGCCAATGCACTATGAGCAGGCTACATGGACAGGCAGTGCTCATTTAAAGAGAGCTCTATCAGTAGGCATGACAGATTGGGGCCAATGGTTCTACAGTTAATGGACTGCCAAGAAATTCAGGCTGGAATTCAGAGGTTGGAGACTTATGACGTTCCAGAAGAAGATGACATGACTGTATTTGAATAACTTTTCCGTTATTGGGGCAAGAGAATCAATTGCTTCTGCTTTCAGCTGCCAGCAAGCTCTTGTCATTTTTTTGTCTTTATTGTATTGAGGTAATGTTACATTATCAAGGGGTAATTACAAAGTAAGGCCACTTGTTCCCAGGCATCATTTTTATGACTTTCCATCATTCTTCTCTTGCGGTTTGGGGAAGGAATAAAGAAAGCATCACCACTCAAAAAGTGGCAGTTATTCACCTGTTTTATTTCCCTCCTCCAATAGACATGCAATGAAATTTTGCTGCACTTTCAGTTAAGCATGAAATATTGCACTGTGAAAGCCAAGGTGTAGATATTCTGAAGTTGAAATGTTTGTTGCACTGTTTATATAGAATTCTCACACAACTGTTAATGCGTTAACTAGAACTGTTGCCCAATAATGGAAAAGTACCAAATAAATGCCAATTTATGTAGATGAATAATTTTGATTTGTGTACATGAATAAATGTTGATTTGTGTACATGAATAAATGAATAAATGTAGATTGTTGTACAGGGGGGTAAATAAGGCATCTCCTGATAATAAGCCCTAATGCGTATTCCGGTGGGGGAAAAAGTATAAGACCCAGTCTTATTGTCAAGGAAATACGGTAAGACCACTCCCCTAAACCAACTGTCTACATGTCACTTTAGTCTTGTTCTCCTTCTCTCAAATCCTTGTTTTCTACTGGCCCATAATTTCATTACTTCATACTATGTAAGCAGTAGTGTTTCAGTGATGAAACTGGTGTTATTTACTATTTGTCACTACTGGTTTACAGCAGATGTAATCGGAAGGAGAGGAATGAAAGGATTTGCAATGTAGCAGTATATATTAAGAGCAGAAAAGTAAACAAATGTATTAGTTGTTGTGAGTACTAAGTACTGTCAGAAAGAAGCTATATATGCACTAAACCTTGAATGTAAGTAAGCCTTAACTCAGGAACAGAATGGCTAGTGTATTTAACATTTAACTATAAAACATCCTGCTCTGAAAGCACACAATTAAATATGAATGGCTGAAAACACAAATGACTACAGCTGCTACAATTGCAAACATGTCCCTATGTTTTAGACTACTAGCAGAAGAAATAATATTGTGCAGAGTAGTGGAAGTTAATGTTTCCTCATTAGTGAGTTAACTTGTTGACTTGATATACATCTGCAAAAAATAGCAATACTGTCATTGCATATTTAAATCCAAAGGATACTAAAGACAATTGGCTATTACTGATGCCAAAATCTCTCTGTATTATCAACAGCATTAATATTACATTCATCAGCATAACTTATCTCATCATAACTTACATTTGATACAAGCTTAATAAAATAAAAATCCAAGAAAAGATGCCAATTCTGCTACAATTTTAATGAAATAAAAGAAAACTACAAAATGGTGTCTTATCTACAAAGCTCTTACTTGCTGCATGCCCTGAGACTCTCTTGCCAGACTGTTTTTCCGTAGAAGATGGTTGAGGTTCATACCCACTGCATCTCGTTGTACTTGGCTTCATTTCACTCACCATCAAAAACTTTTTCTCAGCTGCCTCCAAATCATTAAATTAAAGCTAGGTATGCCCATCTCCTCCACATTTCTTCCTACAGGAAATTTTGTTGCAATGAACTCCATTGGTTTCAACAGACATTCAAACATAAAATGTTCACACTACTATTTTTATTTTATTTGCAGTTTGTTAACCGGGAAAGTCCATTGGGCCATGATGAGCCTTTTTCAATGTAGGCCCAGGGACAAAAGATCCATGTACACACATACAAATCAAAGTAAAGAATTAAAACAAACTTAATACAAAAATGAATACAAAATTATACAGACATTATTGCAGGGTAGTGCAACAGCAAACAAGTACAGAAATTATTAACAAAATGTTTCCAACATAAAAATGAATAGGCATCTATTGATACAGAGATAGGAGTAGTGGTATGATTTGTGTAGTGTGCCATAAGTTTAGATGTTGAACCCTCGAGAGATAAAAAGCATTCTGTTATGAGAGCAATAACAGATACCTGTACTATATAAGGTGTAAAAGGGAGAAGGTAATTGTCAGAGAAAGATGAAGGAGGAAGAAAGGATGGCTGGAGCTGGGTAGAGTTTTGAGAGAGAAGGATAAAGGATGTGGGACTACTATTACTACCCTGTTGTACTTTCCAAACATTTCTCCATAAAAACTTTAATCCACTAACATTGCTTGCAGATACGCAGCTAATACTCTGTTTTTCCATTATAGTATTGCAACATACATACAATATATATATATATATATCTATACACACATATATATATAAAACTATATATATGTATACACACACACACACACACACACACACATGTATATATACATATATATATATATATATATATATATATATATATATATATATATATATATATATATATATATATCTATCTATATGGGTCCCATTCACATGGTCAGCATTTTATAAAGTCGAAGACCATATGGCCAAGACCATATGATCAATTTTCAAAATGTCGACCGCGTGGAACAGGCATCTCTGTATAGTGCAGAATGGAAAGATTTCCATCTTCCGCACTGTAGTGTGATCTCGGAGTTGGTGGTGGGGTGCAGGGAGGCTTGCCCCCATGCTAGCAGTGTGGAGGTAAGTGATTGTTGTGTTTTTTTTTTTTTTTTTTACATGTTCGACATTTCGAAAGTCAACCATATTGTCTCGGCCATATGGTCTTCAACTTTATGAAATGTCGACCATATATATATATATATATATATATATATATATATATATATATATATATATATATATAAACACACACACACACACACACACACACACACACACACACACACACACACACACACACACACACACACACACATACACAAACATATATATATATATATATATATATATATATATATATATATATATATATATTTATTTATTTATATTTGTTGACTGGGAGTGTCCGACTGGACGTAGGTCCATTTTCAGCAGAGGCCGGGAGAAAAGCTGCACAGTTAAAATAAACAGACAGTAGTTACATTGGATTACATAGCGATTAACAATTTACATAGCAATTACTCACAACATATTTACAGATGAAGAACATAGTACATCAGTAGACAACTGGAATCTTTATCTGTGAAGTACATAACAGACATTAACAAATGTTACAAGAAGAAGTTCCTGCTGTATAATAAGTACTGGCTTATGAGCATCTGAGCTTGCTATAATCAAGGTAGTTAGTGGAGTGGAAAGAAAGGTAGTGGTTGGATGGGGAGTGTGATATTAGAGTGGGAGTTGCAAGGGCATAGCCAGCATGTTTTTAGGTGCGCTCTTAGTAAAGTTTTGAAGTGGGTGCATGATGGTATAGAGGTAATTGTGGGTGGGAGGGAGTTCCATAATTTGGCTATGGTGCAAGAGAATAGTGCTTCACCAGCAGAGTTATTGGCTTTAGTGATCTGCAAGTGATTTTTGTTGCTGGATCTTAATGGTCTGGTGGTGCGATAGGGTTGGAGTAGATTCTGGAGGGATAGGACATTTAGTGGATGATTTACTAGTTGGTGGGCAAGTGAGAGTTGATACCATTGAAGGAGGTGAGGGAGTTCAAGCCAGCCCAGTTCAGCAAGTGAGAGACAACAGTGAATACGGTAGGATGCCCCCCTGGCGAATTTGGTGATTTTGTTGTAGCAGGTCTCTAGCTTGTTTAAATTATTGCCTTAGGTTGGTCTATATTGGAGAGGCATAAAGTAGGGTGGAGATAAGGTGGGAATTTGCTATTGAAATCTCTGCTGCTTTGGTGAGAAGTTGCTTATTTCTGTATAGCACTCCTAGTTTATTGAGGACTTTTTTTATGGTCAAGGATATGTGAATGTCAAATTTTAGTTTATTGTCTATTTCCACTCCTAGCAATTTGGTGTGTTCAGTTGGGTATATAGTGGTGTTGTCTTTTGCTGTGATGTTAAAGTGAGAGTTGTTTTGAGTATGTTTGGTGGGTTGGAAGATGAGTAGTTTAGTTTTGTTTGGGTTGAGTATTAATTGGGCATCGGATAACCATGTTTCAACAGAGGAAAAGGCTTCCTGTGTGACTTTTTGCAGTTTGGGTAGGGACTGGGCTGAGCAGATGATGGTTGAGTCATCTGTGTATTGTATGAGTGTGCCATGTTTGGTGGCAGAGGCTAGATTATTGGTGAAAACAGAGAAGAGTAGGGGTCCAAGGATGGATCCTTGGGGAACCCCTATGGAGACAGGTAGTTGGGGAGAAATGTCATTCTGCCATACAATGGATTATTGGCGGTCAGACAGGTAACTCTGAAACCAGCTGGTGACCGATTGTGAGAAGGATAGGTTATTGAGGACAGAGATAAGTTGTTTGTGTGGGACCATGTTGAATGCTTTAGATAGGTCTAGAAAATAGCAGAGGAGAGATAGCCATTGTTTTTATGTTGAAGGATAGTGTTAGTAAAGGAGAGTAAGGCAGTGGTGGTGCTATGGTTTGGTCAGAAACCATGCTGAGTTTTGGAAAGGAGGTTGTTAGTAAGGAGGTAGTCTGAGACCTGAGAGTGTATGCATCTCTCTAGTATTTTGGAGAGTGGAGAGAGAATAGCTATGGGGCAGTAATTGGTTAATTCTGTGGAGGGTCCACCTTTGTGGAGGGGAATTATATGTGATACTTTCCACAGTGTGGGAACGTAACATTCTGACAGAGATTGGTTAATCAAGATGGATACTGGGTATGCCAGAGCATCAGCTGTGAGTTGTAGGTATTCACTTGGGAGGTTGTCTGCTGCTAATCTGGTTGGCTGAAGTTTAGTTAAGAATTTTTTTATGTTGGAGGTAGGTACAGGAGAAAAAGAGAAGGCAGTGGGGAGATTACTAGTTGAAGGTGTGGGTTGTGTTGTTTAGCTAGTGATAGTATGGTTTGTGTGAAATGTGTGTTGAATGAGGTAGCAATATTTTCTGAGGAGTGAGGGATGTTAGGAGGAGGGGTACTGACTTTACCTGGGTGGAGGATGGAGTTTATGGAGGACCAGAATTGTTTGGGGCTGTGTTGAGAGGAGTCTAGGGCAGACTGGTAGTATTGGAATTTGTCCTGTTTTATTAGCTTTTTGACTCTGTTGCGTAGTTCTAGAAATTTCTGTCTAGTTGAGGGGGTTTTGGTTTTGCACCAGTGCTCCCAGGCTTTATCCCTGTTTTTCATTTCTGACTTAGTGGTTTTCTGTAGCCATGGGAAGGGTTGTGTTTTTGATTCTGGAAAGTCTTATGGGGGCATGGTAATTAAGGATGCTCAGGAAGGTAGTATTAAAAAAATCAACTGCGTCATCAGGGCTGAGGTAATTTAGAGTATGCCAGTTACATTCTTTGAGGGATGAGATGAATGTGAGTGGGTTAAAGTTTAGTTTTTTACGCATTTGACGGTAGATGATAGGTTTAGCTTGGTATAGGTATTTTTTGAGTAGGAATGTTGGGGAGTGATCACTGAGGCTATCTGATAAGCAGCCTGTTATATATGACTGGGGCCTCTTACTGACTAGTATCCAGTCCAGGGTAGTGTGCTTGCTGGAGTTTTTATTTATCCTGATTGGCGACTAGACTAGTTGGGTGAAGCCATGAAGGTTTACATGATGGGTTGGATGTTTGCCAGAACAGGATTGCCAGTCAATACTGAAATCACCTAAAATTATAGTTTCTTGGGGGAGATGGTGGGTAGACCAGCTGAGGAGGTTTTCTAGTGGAGGGATGTTTTGGCCAGGTGGGAAGTAGCATCCAATTATGTTGATGGTTTTGTTTTGGTTTATTTTGAGGTTGGTATATATTATTTCTTCATTGCCTATTTGTGGAGCTGATGATTTTAAGATCTGGATGTTTAGATGCTGTTTAAATATTATAGCTACACCGCCTTTCTTCTTTAGCCGGTCTACTCTTAGTATGCCATAACCTGTGGGGAGTATTTGCTCACTGGTAATGTGAGGTTTTAGCCAGGTTTCTGTCAAGATGACTATATCTGGGGAGTACAATTCTATGGTGGCATGGAGTTCATGGACTTTGTTGGATATACTTCTAATATTTAGGCTTAGTAGAAGGAAGTCACTTGGCTTTCTATTGGCTGTAATATGGGAGAAGTTGTGGTTTCTAGTCTGATTATGAGGATTGGGGTTGGAGATGGTAGGGCCAGGGTTGGGGTGGATATCTCCACTTAGGGCTAGTTTAGATATGCATGAGGTTATTAGTTTTCTCAGTTTTGAATGTGTTTGTTTATAAGGGAAACTTTATGATTGTGCTCTTTGGGTAATAGGTATGGTGGGAGGGTTACTGTGTAAAGTTTTAGGGATGCTTTATGCTTGAGTAATATAGTTGGTAGAATATGTGGGGGGTGCATAGGGATGTTTCTTGAGTTGGTAAGAGGGGAGCAGAGTGAAGGTGAGACATGAGTGGTGGTGTGAGTAGTAGTACAGTGGTAGTGGTTGAGTGGGGGAATGATGGAGCTTTGGTAGGATGTAAGATATGCAAGGAGAGTGCATGCCGTGAGCATAGGTAAGGTATGCTTGTACATGTTAGTTGAGGAGGTGTGATAGTAGTGGGAAGATGGTGGAGGTAGTGTTGGGTTAGTGCTCTGGTTGGCTACTGGAAAGATGGGAGGGGTTTGTGAGTGTAATAAAGGTGGGACCACTGGGGGCGGGAGGGAATAGGAGGCAGGGTGGGGAGTGAAGCGGGTAGAGACCCTGTTAGTTGCTCTTATGAGGGGGCTGGAAACAATCAGCTAACAGAGTTAACTGATAAATGAACATATGATAGTGACAAGGGTGGCTGTAGTTGTAAAAATGGTGCCTGCCACAGGTAATATTTATTAACTTTGGGATTGTCTTAAGGTAATAAACAGGGAAGGGGGAGGGGAGAACAAGGGTGTGAGCAGGCAGTTCTTTGTACTGCTGCTAATGAGCCAAAGCAAAGACAAGTTTGTGTTTAAGAAACAATCACAATTGTCCAAGGACTGCTCTGAAACTGTAAGTCATTTCTTAACCATTTGCCAGGTGGAAAAACAGGATAACCTTGTATAAGTAGGCTACTGTGGTCTCAGTTTAAATTAACAAACACACAGTATATATATATATATATATATATATATATATATATATATATATATATGTGTGTGTGTGTGTGTGTGTGTGTGTGTGTGTGTGTGTATGTGTGTGTATATATATATATATATATATATATATATATATATATATATATATATACACACACACACAAAATCAGTGTTGAACATGATCATGTCTTCATGATGGGCACATTAGGGCTTCAGCAAGGGTCTGCATAATGCATGTGGCCTTATATTCTTTGTATGACATACTGTTGTAGAGCTGATGCAACACTGCAGTGTGGAATTTTTATTAAGTAGCACTGATATACATGTATCTGACAGTTTGCTTTCAGTGGTGTTTCAGGGTATGGGCCCACTGCAGTGGGCTGCTAGGCTGCCTGATGTTGGGGACACTTCTGAATATGATGATAATGGCAGCCAAAACACAGCACATTGATATGATGTAATGCCACTGTCATACATGGGTACCAGGTTGGGCACATAATTCCCCACCTTTACTGGTACTGAGACATTCCTTGTGCAACCCAGCTTTCAGTCCCAGGTGACCCATTTACAACATGAATTAGCTAACACAACAACCTAAAATGCACCAAGTCTCTTCACCGTAGGCAACAGTGGGTGCTGGCCCTCTGATGAGCATGCAGACAGCAGTAGGGGGGTGGAACACCAGTGGATGAAAATGTTTTGGTTCTCACCCCCATATCTATGGCCGTTACACAATGGATATGTAGGACAGTGATGTAGGTGCATGCAGGTCAACAGAAAGTCCGCAACCATGGAGCTTATCAGTGCAGAGTTTGTGATTTGAAACAACATCAGAGAGGGCTTTGCATATTCAATTAATTCATAAGAATTTCATGACCATCTACACCCTTCCAATACCAATTCTCAGCCTTTATACCTCCTTTCATAAGGAAGAAGAGGCCAGTTAGTCATGGAGTAAAGTTGAAGGTACCCATCTAGTTGTATTGGTTTAGTTTGAGGCTTGAAGGAAGATTTTAAATTTCTTTGCTTAACCTGGCAAGGATGTTTATATCAGGGAAGGGGAGGGGGGTTTCACTGGGTGGTAAATCTGTCTTTCCATCTCATTCTGTGTATCTTCTGGTGATGGTTCAGGTCTCTCGTTGTTGTGTTTGCTTAGTTCATAATGTTACTGAGATATAACAGATCAAGGACAAATAGATCTCTAATGTCATGGAAAATGAGGCACAGATCACCCTGCAGGAGTCTCTAGAACACAGAGGACAGGGTTTCCAGCCTCACCTGTTAACTAAGGTTCTTAATACTAGAGATATTTTAGTTAGGGACCTCTGAGGCTTTTCAAGTTTGCTGATATGTCTGGTGAGGTATTTACTCTGCAATGAGTCTAATCACTGCTGTATATAGGTGAATTATGCCATCAATAGAGCTGGACAAAATGCCATTTTTTATTACTTTTGAAAAGAGGAAGGATTAAACAAGAGAGAACTATCAGCTCAAGTGTCCTGTTCCATGGCAACCTTTCTGATTGGCAGGAGAGTGATATCTATCCTGTATGCTATGTGGAATTGTTGATTTCCATATGAAACAATCCTACACTTTTGTGCATTCAAATTAAGCCTGTTATCCATATGCCAGGTATTAACCTGGGTAATATCTTTCTGGAATGTGGACTCCTCTGGATACATAAGCACTTTTTTTAAAATTTATAGATATGTCTGCGTGTGTGTGTGTGTGTGTGTGTGTGTGTGTGTGTGTGTGTGTGTGTGTTTGTGAGTATTTGTCTAAGTGGGCATAAAACTCCTTGGTGTACTTTGTTGCTGTGGCAAGCTCAGTGTTGGCAGTGCCATAAGTAAATTTAGAGATTTCATCATGTAATTGTATAAGTTTCACCCTTGCAAAATCCTTAGGCTTGAAGATGTTGGTTACAGGAGTATAATGCTTTTGATAGCCAAAATTGTGAAATGCATGGTCCAACTATATTGAAGAAAGATAAACTAGGGGAGGGGGCAAGTAGTGGCAATATTTGTGAAGACTGGGTGAAGTATATTTTCGACTCTAGTGAGTTTGCAAATTAAATGACTGAGGGAATTCCTATATAGGTGCAAACCTCATGTATGGAGGAAATGCTTTTGTTACATAGACAAGTACTAGGTTAGCTACACTTGTGGATGATTTTAAGCCTAACCAATTTCCACTTACTGAGACTCAAACCCTGCACCTTTTGTCTGTGAAGTAAACACCTTAATGACTATGCCAACCCCTAATCATTTAAGCCATGTCTGTATAACTACATAAACATCAACATGTGCCAGATGCAAGAGCACCTTGATGTCTATGTAGCTTTTCTGAAGAGCACCGGGAGGAGTGTATATCCTCCAGAGACTTGTCTGCTGCTACATGATGGAGATGCCACCATTTATGTGGCTATCCTTCTTGTGTTTACAGAAGGAAAAGTCACTGTGGGATAGCTATGGCACAGTTAAGGTCACATAGTACCATGTCCTCCATGTGTACTGCCAGCATCAGGGGCAGTACAGCCTGACAAAGACACACATGCATATGAGGTGTATGTGGTGGATGGCCCCAAGGCATGGCTTACCATTACAATCAAAAATCACATCATCCTCAGTTCCAGACACTGACAGTACTAGTGGCATTCATTGGAAGGTGCACCCTTATTGATGGGGAGTGTATGGTTTGTGAACATATCTAGTGAGTGCAGCCTGGATATGTCACAGAGAGTCATGCACAGTCCTGCAGCATCTGCAGGGTTTGTATCTATCCCCCACATTCTGATCAACCCTCACACATCTGCACAACTTTCTCACCCTGGAGACACTATCTCTTCCCTATACAGTCTTCCAGGATGCCCTCAGTTATGACTGCATTCTCCTGCTCAGTATAGTCTGGCTGCCATGGCATGGCACCTGGAAGACAAATAGGGGAACACATCACAGGACCTCAGACATTGCACAGACTTCTTTACAGAGACAGCACATGACTAATTATCTACAGTGCACACTACATACAAACACATGCAATGCAGCACTGTATGAACATGCATTGTACTCCTGGTTCTATTGTGTCATATTCCCCCCTATTACAGCCAGTACATGTCATAAACCACCATTCACATTTGTATATAAGGGAGACAGTATCTGTGTTCCTTGCAGATGGGCTGTCAAAGCTGCTCAGGCTTAGCTTACATACAGTATGTAATGGAGCTGGAAGCATATGTCTGAGTTCATGTAGGATGCAGACTAGAATTTTATGAGTCCCCAAGGTGACTTAGTTTTATATTTCAGTGGGCGGTTTTCACCTGATCCATGATGATGATGGTAGGGGTGTGTGTGGTGTGCATATCCACCTATAGTGATGTTGAGCCAGGGAGGTAATGTTTGGACTACACGTGCCTGCAGCAGGTTGGTGTAGAGAAGTGGGATTGTCAGACACCTGAATTAAGTAGACAGGAGTATAAGGGGATGGGGTGCATGGCAAAGAGAGTGGTGGCAAAGGCTAGGGATGGTGCATCTGAATAGTTGTATGTACAGTTGGACAGCAAGGATGGAGAGTTAGGACCTGTACCAATTGGCTAGACAGAGGCACGTAGATAGGAGGGATGTGCAGAAAATAAGTGTGATAAAGGATAATGTTGTACTCACAAATGAGGAGAGTGTGTACAGCAGATGGAAACAGTACTTTGATGGTCTGCTGCATGAGGATAATGAGAGAGAGAGAGAGAGAGAGAGAGAGAGGAGGTTGCATGATGTGGGTTTGGTGAATCAGGAAGTGCAACATATTATTACAGATGAAGTAAGGATTGCTATGAAGGGGTGTAGCATTGATAAGGCTGTTGGTCCACAACACATACCTGTGGACACCTGGCATTATTTAGGATAAATGTCAGTGTGGACAATGTGTTTTTGTACTGATTATGAGAATAATGGTGGTGTGTAGTAACTACAGAGGGATAACACTGATCAGTCACAGCATGGGATAATGGTAAAGGGTGGTGGATGCTAGGTTAAGAAGGGTGGTGAGGATTCCTGCAGTATGGTTTCATGCCAGGAAAGATCAGTGGAGATGTGATATTTTCTATGAATGTGTGGATGGAGACATACAGACAAGGTCAGAAGTAACTGCATTGTGTCCTTGTGGACTTACACACAGAATATGACAGGATTTCTAGAGGGGGTTGTGTTACTTTATAGGGAGGTCAGGAGTGGCAGAGGAATCCATAAGAGTGCTACAGGATATGTACAAGGCTAGTGTGACAGCAGTGATTTTTGGTTTGGGAGTGATAGGTGCATTTAAGGTGGAGGTGGAAGTAGATCACGGATCAGTTGTGAGTCCTTTTTTATTTACATTTGTGAATGTATGAGGCTGCCAGGTAAGAGGAAAATGGGAAGGCCTAAGATAAGATGTATGTATGGTTTGATAGCGGACATACAGCTGGTTGCTATGAAAGAGAAAGAGGCAGAGAACTGGGAGACATGTAGTCAGATTAACTGCTGTGGTGACCCCTAATGGGAACAGCCAATTAAAAAGTAAGGGGATGTTGTAATGTCAGTGTTCATAGGTTGCCAATTATTTGCCAGACATTACACAACTGTTTGAGTACATAACCAGAAACCTGCACACATATGGGCAGTATGCATAACACTGGACAGTTGAATGGTATGAGCTCAGTATATGATATGCAGTTCAACGCAGACAGCTGCAGCAGTATTTCAGTATGCCAGTACCCTGTACAGGTCCCTCACATTTCTGATACACACATGTATATCATGCTAGTATTGACAATTAACATATGGATATATGCGACATCCCAGTAGCTGGCCTAGGAGTGTCACAGTCAGTATTGTTCAACACACACTCCATTAGTACTAATATGTGCATATCGCAGGTGTGTGAGCTGTGTTCTATGTCAGTACAGACAGACACAGATGCTAGCGCCATAGGTTGTGATCAGCAGTATATCAGTACAGCAAGTGGTGTTGAGAGATATTCGTTGAACTTCCTATTTACCCCTTTTACATACCCCTACTATATTCCATTGCATGATTAGTTGTTTCACATACTTTCTTTTGTCTGTTTCAATTGCTGTATTTCCCATTTAGACAGGTGTGTCTCACAGGTTGTTTGTTATAGTTTCTTTGTGATTATTGTACTGTTGGTTCAGTTTCTTTCTCTCTCTCTCTCTCTCTCTTTCTCACACTCTCTCAGTGGTTGCTGGTGACTTCAAATCAAAGGGGGGCTGCAGGAGACAGCTGAATGGGTGGGGCCAATGGGAAGGGGTATAACCAACTAGAATGGGGCAGAGCTATGCTCAAAGCCACAAAACTGGGACTTTAATTAAATATGCTGCCTTGAGTGCCAAACCATCATTATGAGAGTACAATCAAGACAAAATGAAGTGGAGAAGAAAACAATACATTTCAGTGCACTGGCTACATGACAGCTTATTTAATATCTAGATGGAAACAAAAAGGTTGTGAGTCATGAAAAAATGAATTACTTTTTAAATACATTACTGGAATGCCAGTTGAAGTAAAGTATAAGAAAAACAAGCAGCACTCAACTCAAACCACTTCTCCTTGCACTGCAGTTCTAATTATAATTTATATTCAGCTTTATTAAAGTACCAAGTAACATGCTGAAAATAGCAATCTCTGTGATACCGATTATCCCCACTTGTAAAAATGTTTCTGACCCAAAAAAGACCTGCTGCGGTGCTGCCTGACAATAACTATCTACTTGTTTTCATGAGGAAAATATGACCAAAGTAAAAAATGAACAGCAAACAAGAAACAAGCTCAAGGTAAATTGCTTAAAGGATTACTGCACAGGTTATAGACCACACATGATAGATTGGCATTCTGTTTAGTTTACAGGTAAAGCCTGCAAAGATGACTGCAAGTCTCCAACAAATGTAATGAGACTGAAAATACTGTAATCATGTCCTTTATTATAAATAATGTCATATGCATTTCAATACCTAAGGCTTATACATTATCTAGTTATGTAAATATTCTCTACATGGCAAAAACAAAAAGCTTTTAACGTTAATAATTCTTTAACAGTATGTTTATTAAAGCTTACTTGTGTCTTACAATTTCAGACAAGCTTACCTGATGGTCATTAAACACAGAGCAACAGGCACTGCAACAACATGCATTTTCTGAATAATAAGAAGCATAAATCAACAGTATAAAAATATGACAGAAAACCAGAACATTCTGCAAAATCAAGGATAGATATAAAGCCACTGTAGTACTTGTGTCTACCCTGGATGGGGGGGGGGGACTTTGCACACTTACACTGCATAACTGCTCCTTGCCTTGTTTGGACACATACAGAGTCACTACATGGGGAGGTAGGTACAACAAGTATGTCACAATTTTAAATGTCTCTGGCTAATGGTGATGGCCCTGACATATTTGTTATACCGCTCAACCTCAGAGCAAGAAATATGGAAAAAGACATAAATAGGAGTGGGACAAAGGCCCAAAAATAAGGATATTTTTTACATATTGCTCTTATAAACTTAAAAAGATAATAGAATAGTAGGTCTTGCATTAGTATGGATTTTCTGAAGGATGTGAAATCTGAAACTCAAATGTCTGTTATTATTTTCTAACTTCAATCTTTAATGATTTGCCACTAATTTGTCAGAAAACCACAATTTTATGAAAAATGGACCAAGAATGTGATGCAAAAATATAAAATAACCACACAATACAGCTAGGAGCCTGTCAAAAAGGGACACTTTTTAATATTAGTATTGTTAAGTTGAGCAGCTGACAAAATAAGCGAATCTACATGAATTTCTAAAATAAAAGTAATCTGTAACACTGATCATTACAATTATTTATTAATTGTAAACCCTCCACGTTTCTTCCAAAATTGCCATTTTGCAGAGGGATTATTAGAGGGAGAGCAACATTTTGAACCAAAATTGGGGACAGTTGAGAGGTTTGGATATACCTAACTATATAAAGTGATTTATTTACACATACCTCTCAACCTCTTAATGCAGGAAATCTGGACAACGCCAAATATACTGGGGGAAGAAACAGACAGTACTAAAAGTTGCCCTTGTATAAACTTAGACATTTGATAGAATAACAGTTCTTGCTTTAGCATGCATTTTTCTGAAGGATGTAAAGTCTGACACTCAATGTCTGTCATTATTAAGTAACTTCAATCCTAAATGATTTGCCAGAAAACCACAAATTTTATGAGGAACAAACCAAAAATAATAAGAAAAGATCTGTTCATTCTGTGAAAATCTGGGCAGTTAAGAGGTATAGTTCAGCCGGGAGAATTGTGTGGCAGAAATCCTACACAACGAACTTAGCTCCCTAGGTGTGGACAATAATTACCCCCCCCACCCAAAAAAGTGAAGATCTAAGAGAAGTGATTGCTTCAATCTGGCTTCATCACCTTCAGTAACATTCAGACTCAGTGAAAATATTCAGTAACAAAAAAAGTCTGTGCTTTTAGACAGCTGATTTAACTGGTTCCTAATCAAACACATCCAACCAAGAACTGGGAGCTGATCTGATAATCAATAAACACCTTCCTGATTTGTATTAAATTATATTCCTTGTATAATACAGTACAGTTGATAGAGGGCATTTTAAATTTATTGTTTTGAACATTTTTCCAGTAAACAACCAAAGAAAATGCATGCACCAGTAATGACAATACTGCCCAATTCAGAACTTTTCCATCATAAAAATCTACTCAAACGTCTACAATCCACCAGTATCAGTAAATATGCATAATCTCTACAGAAGTAAAAGTAATCTAAATAATTCCACATTAAAGAGATCTGTAAATAATGAAGAGGTTGCTGCTAGCAAACAACTTTATATTTCATTGTTTCATTTACAAATAAAGTGTCTGTTGCCCTTAAGGTATATATTGCCTATGTTACAGTAAAAAATGCTATGCTAGTAATATTGCAATAGGGAATGGATGGCAAACTGATAACAGGTTCATAGTTACTAGGTATCTCCACTGAAGAGGGCATGTTCAGGACTGCAGCATCCACCCGCTTTAAAAGTACAACACAGTACAGTATCAATAACACATTTACATACTGTAGGAGTAGAACCCACAGCCTGCTGCATCAAAAGCAACTACATTACCTATTGTGTTATTAACAATGCACGTTGCTTCAGCATAAGCAGCACTAAATTTCTCTTCAAGTTCTCAGCTCCTTGTAAAATCCATTTGACACTCAACTGTATCTCTCAACTTTGCAGTACAAGAAATCTGGAAAAAGCCAAAATTTATTGGGGGGGGGCAAAATCCCAAAAAACAGAAACATATTTTAAATATTACTTGTATAATCTTGGAAGGTTGCTAGAATAAAATGTTGTGTTACCACCATGCATTTTACTGCTAGGTCTTGAGCCCAGGACCCTATGCACTACAGTCAGAGCAACATACCACTAGCCTTTATATACTGTTTCTTGAACGACATGAAGACAGAAACTTAAATGGCTATCATTTAGTGAATAGCATAGCATGCCATAGCACTCAATCTCTTAGCACAAAACACCTGGACAAAGCCAATAATGGGGGAATACAGTCCCCAAAATATGGACAATTTTCAAATGTTGAACTTATAAACTTAGAAAATTGCTAGAATAAAAGGTTTTGTGTAGTGTTACCATGTATTTTCTGAAGAATATAATGTCTGAAATTCAAATGCCTGTCATCAGATTCAAAACAAATGTATGAGGTATGAAGTTTGAAATTCAAATGCCTATCATCAGATTCAGAACAAACATATGAGGTGTGAGGTCTGAAATTCAAAATGCCTGTCATCAGATTTAGAACACATATGGAGGATAGCAGCAGATTTCTTCAGCTCCACCAATTTCATTACACTGACAGGAATTAATTACTTAAAAAATAAATTTTTGAAGTAATTTTATTTCTAAATAAGTTTGTTTTATATAGTTCTTGAACTATATCTAAAAAAGAAAGGAAATTTTAACAATATTCCTGTCAGAAATCACTTTGGAAATTTTCCTGTCAGTTTATCAGTCTGAAATGAGTTCCAGTAAGACAAATTCTCAAGACTCCAGCATCAAGAAAGAACTTCAGTCTCTGATAACTATAATCCAGCAACTTACTGCTAAGATGGATAAAATGGATGCTAAAATAGATACCTTCATAGAAAAAACTACAAAACAAATAGACTTGTTACATATAGACCTGCAACAACAGAAGATCCAGATGACAGGCATAGAAGAAGCTGTGAATGACATGGAAAATAGAATCCAAGAAGAGGAAATCAACATTGAGTTTCTGCTGAAACAAAATACACATTTACAAACAAAGCTTGATGACCTGGAAAATAGATCTAGGCTAATAACATTAGGATTTTTGGACTGCCAGAAAATATTGAAGGTAACAATATTACTTCTTTTTAACAACATGGCTCCCTAAAACTTTAGACTTACCAGAAGCATTCTCTTTTGGTATCGAAGAGCACATAGATCTATAGCTAATACTAACTCTAACAAAAACTATCCTAGATCAGTTATAGTTAGATTTCTATCATCTTTTGATAAAGAGATGGTTCTTAAATCTGCTTGGGCTAAAGCTCCTGTTAAGATTAATGAGACAACTGTGCGTTTTGACAATGACTATTCTTCCATGGTAATAGCTAAAAGAAAAGTTTTTCTGCCACTAATAAGGGAGCTTAAAAAGCACAGTTTAAAACATACCTTCTGTTTCGTGCCAAGCTTAAAATCTTCCTTCCTGATGGTCCTAACATTTTGATGACTTAGACTCTGCTTTACTGTTTATCAAAAAATAAGATTTTGCATAAAATACAGGAAATGCAATGGGCTAGTCCTTCATTAAAGAGACTGACAACTGAAACTTCGTGGAAGACTTCAGAGAAGAAGAAGAGACTAAAAACAAATGATTTGTTCTATGTTTTTTTCTCTCATCATTTTATTTCATTATTGATCTTTTTAAATATAGTTCCTGCATTTCCAGAAAGCCACAAATATTCTGAAAAAGATTTAATCCAAGTTATTCTCTATGTGCAAAGAAATGTTTTGTTTCATAACCAGTCAAAATATCTGAAGAACTAATAACAAGCTATGATTCAATTTGTTTCTCTTTCTGAAAAAGAGAAGTAAGGTCAGTAATTTGATACATTTTTTTCTTTCTCTTTTTTTTCTTCTCCTTTTCTTCTTTTCTTTGTTTAAACAATGACATTTTATTTAGATTATGTAGTGGGTAAAAGGTGGGGGAGGGCAGGGAGAGAAGAGTAATGCAAATATGATTAATAGAATAATAACATATTTATTCCTTGTAAAAAGTTTATATGTTCTTCAAATGCTATTCCTAATTATACTTTCTTGATTATACTGCTTATGCTTGTTTGTAAATAATCTGTCATGCTTTAACTAATAATAATTAGAACTAAATAATAGTAAATAATATGTTTTATTTTTAACTCTATTAATATAAACAGTAAGCAATATTCCATTGCATATACTTCTTATAGCTTTCTCTTACATTTTTTTTATCTCTGCCTTCACTCTTTTATTTTCTACTCTCTTTTTCTTTTCTTTATTAATATATAGAAATGCTTTTGATCATATAGACACAGTAAATAATAAGATTTGCATAAAAATTGAGTTGGGACAAAAATATTGAGTTTTATTACTTATTAATAACTTTGGGCTTAATTTCACTTACATAGAGGCTGTAATAACCTGTAAAATACATCGTAAAGGTTTTGTCATGTTTAGATGCATTTACACTGCTAAATGAATGTTTGTCACTAGTTTTTAATAAGTTTCCCACCAAAATATTAAGGGAGACAATCTGGGATGTGGGCTGTCTCATGCTCAGTGTCCATGAGCTACTTCAAAAGCTTCAACTCTCAGAATTCTCACAGAGAAGCTGAAAGCATTCAGTCTAACCTTTGACCTAGATATCACACTGACACATCACAGATTCAGGAAGAACACTCTACCAGGAAGTAGAACTGATGCAAATGTGACTATGTGAAGGAAAATGAACTCTTTAACATCTAAATGTGAGTTATTTTATATAATTATTAAATATCTATGTTATAATTCATAAAATATGTCAGTTATAATGAGTTTAAATGATGCAGTTTCTTGTAGTAAGTAAATGTCTTATTTTAGAAGGCATAGAAAATGAAACATTTATTCAAGTGTTTTTGAAAATCTACTTAACAGCAGCATAATAATTTGTGTTAAAAACTTATGTTCCAAACATATACATTGCTATAACTCATTTAATTCATCTGATTGACAACCATAAATAATTTTATAACTCTATTCTGAAAGAAATTGTCATGTGATATATTTTAAAGGAGTAGTATAGCATGGTTGTAAAATCTGGTTACTAAAATGTGTTTGCTGTGCATTATTTTGTATGAAGCAGACAGATTTATTGTAGGGACAGCAAGTAGGATAGTGCTCAGCAAGGACACAACTCAGTGAGATCAGATATATATATATATATGTGTGTGTGTGTGTGTGTGTGTGTGTGTGTGTGTGTGTGTGTGTGTGTGTGTGTGTGTATATATGTGTGTGTGTGTGTGTGTGTGTGTGTGTATATATATATATATATATGTGTGTGTGTGTGTGTGTGTGTGTGTGTGTGTGTGTGTGTGTATATATATATATATATATATATATATATATATATATGTATGTGTGTGTGTGTGTGTGTGTGTATATATATATATATATATATGTGTGTGTGTGTGTGTGTGTGTGTGTGTGTGTGTGTGTGTGTGTGTGTGTGTGTGTGTGTGTGTGTGTGTGTGTGTGTGTGTGTGTGTGTGTGTGTGTGTGTGTGTGTGTGTGTGTGTGTGTGTGTGTGTGTGTGTGTATATATATATATATATATATATGTGTGTGTGTGTGTGTGTGTGTGTGTATATATATATATATATATATATATATATATATATATATATATATGTGTGTGTGTGTGATGGCTTTTTTTTTTACAATAATGCAAGTGTTTCTGAGAATCTGCATAACTATGCAGTATGATTTATAACAATTTCTATAAATACAATATTTTATTCTATTGACAATAATGAGTATAAGTAAAATGCTCATATACAAGCAATTCAAGGTTTATTTTGGAAGCTGTTGACTGCATTTACATGACAGAAAATAAATGCATCTTAATATATGTAATGTCTGAATCATATTAGCCAAAGTTTTTGATTTAAATGAATGTTAGAATTTATTTTTCTCTCCTCTTGATTTCTAACATCAAGATTATTTGAATGCTATTTGAATACAAGTGTTTTATATTACATAGATGTATATAGTAGTATGAACAATTTTTTAAAAAAAAGTTTATTTTAGTTTATATGATGCTGTTTTACCAAATGTGTAGTCTTGTCTTGCTAGATAATTGAATTGAAAACTGTTAACCTCAGTTAAATATAACTAGTATTAAATTGATAAGGTGGTAGCTGAGGTACTGCTGCTTAGGGTAGGGGGTTAACTTGAGTGGTAAATACTACTCTTAGTTGGAGTTTATAACTCCAGGCTGGATGCAAGGTTTAATCCTTACATTATTTTCACTTGTTCATTGTTATATGTATATAGTTTTGACATCCACAATATATTTTGTACACTCATTGTCACTACAAACAAAATTGAATCTTATACAAAATCTCATAAGAGATTCAATAAATACAGCTATATTTAAAGGTACACCTAAAGGAGGAGATGTAACATTACTTATGTTGTTATTTGTTATTTTGATCATAAGATTCTTAAGTTTTAAAAATGCCAAATGACATCTTTAAAAGGAATTTCTTTAAACATTAATGGATTGAATAATCCGTGTAAAAGGGCAAGCCTAATAAGATACATTAATTTACATAAGGCCAACTTAGTCTTCCTAAAAAAAACCCATCTCTTGAAAAAAGATATCGATAAACTAGCCACAAACAAATATACAGTATTGGTTAGTTCAGAGCACACTCAGAAAAAAAGAGGAGTGGCTATTTTATGGAATAAAAGTATGCCCATTCCTAAAACCATTAAGTCTTATCAGAATGACAAAGGAATGTTTTGTATGGTTACAATACAAATTAATGGGAAGACTTACACTTTAATTAATGTATATTGGATACCTGGAATTGGTATTAATACAGTGAAACATCATCTTGATAAGATCATATCATTCTCTATAGGAGATATTATTTTAGCTGGTAACTTTAATTGTATACTACATGAAAGTGATACTACCACTATAGGAAAAAGAAGAATTACATCTAATGCAAAACATTTAAATGATTTTGCTAATTCTTATCATTTGAATGATATTAATAATCAGATAGATTCAAAATCATTACCATACACCTTTTTTTCTAACAGATACAAAACTTATTCAAAAATAGATAGGGTCTTTATTTATAACCAGATGGTAACAGATTTAATTAATTCCAAAATCATTTCATGTCCTATATCTGATCATAATTCAATTGTTTTTGAATTCATGATAAAAAATACTCATAATGTTCAGATCAAAAGGATACCAGCATACTTAACTCAACTAAAAGACTATAAAGAAGATATACTTTCAGAAGTAAAACATTTTTTAGACATAAATAATACTCCTGAAGTCTCCATTGTCTATGTTTGGGATGCCTTAAAATCATATCTATATGGACAAAGTATCAGATGGTATAATAATAAAAGGAAATCTTGGGATAAGGAATTGTTAGATATTCAAAGTAAATAACACTCTTATAAACATAATAATAAGGAAAATATTATGGACAAGAAAGTTATTGAAGAAATAAACAAACTAAATGAGAAATACAAAGAAATTTTAACTCATAAAGTTAAAATAACTTTAGAGAAATACAAGTTTTTGTCTTATTCAATAAGCCCCAAATACTTACATAGACTTAAAAATAAAACAAAAAGGTTGAATAAACAAAACCATATCAAAGAAATCTTTTCTCTAAGGAAAAGAAGAATGTTTCTAGTATACCAGAAATACTAGATGAATTTAGAAATCACTTTCACAAAATTAACCATAATAAAATTAACATGGAACCTAAAGATAAAATAAAGGAGTTTATAACCACAAACATGAATAAAAAGCTTAATAAACAACAGATGAAACTATTGGACAAAAGTATTTCATATACAGAGGTTATTACACAAATAAATAAGCTTAAATCAAACAAAGCACCGGTAATGATGGTATTATACCAGAGATATATAAAATCCTTTCTAAAAGTACATATTCATTAATACATAAGGTTTTTATTTTGGCCCAAACTGAGTTAATAACCCCCCCCATCTTGGCAATATACATTTATTTCGCCAATTTTAAAACCTAATAAAGATCCAACTAGATGTACTTCATATCGACCCATCTCATTACTTAATGTTGATTATAAAATGTTTATGAGTATTTTTGCTGATAGATTGAAGACAATCATCCCCGGCATTATAGATATAGGTCAGACAGGCTTCATTGTAAATAGAAATACTTTTGATAATATAAGAAGAACTTTAACATTAATTGATTTTGCAAATAGGAAAAAGAAAGATTTAACACTTATTAGTCTAGATATAAGTTCAGCATTTGATTCTGTAAGTTGGGACTATCTGTTTACCTTACTGAAGTGCACAAACTTCTCAGATGCATTTGTAAATCTAATTGAGCATTTATACAAAGGAACATTGGCTTATATTAAGGTAGGAACATATGTTTCACAAAAAATACCCATTTTAAAGGTACAAAACAAGGATGTCCACTTTCTCCACTATTATTCACTTTAGTAATGGAGCCTTGGGCTAATTTGATCAGAAACAGTACTGACATAGAGGGTTTTGAAATAGATGAAAATACAACATCCAAAATTCAACTTTTTACAGATGATGTTCTAATTACATCAGCAGGATCTAATTCTTCTATGCAGTCTCTATTTGATAAAATGATGAATTTTAAAAGTATTTCTGGTTTAATATTCAATGAAGCAAAAACTAAAATACTACCTATATATACACAAAAAATATTCTCATTAGTGATTTTACTAAATATGTACCCAATTCAGGTCAGATAACTTATTTAGGTATAATACTATCTAAAGATATTAAATCTATTATATATAATAATTATAATACCTGTTTTCTTAATATACAAAACCTTTTTAATACCTGGAATAATATGTTTTTACTATGGAGGAGAGACTTACAATTATTAAAATGATAATATTCCCCAAGATTTTATACTTAATACAATCAATAATACTTCCACCTACAAAAATAATTATCAAGAAACTGAATACACTAATGTTAAATTTCCTATGGGCACCTAATAGACCTAGGATTGCATTAAAGAAACATACTAATAGCTGGTCTCAAGGGGTATTCTTTTCCAGACTTTAATTTATATACTATCTCTTCTATTGTAAAAGTTATTACTTTATTAATAGATCAGTCATATGTCGCAAAATGGAAATATTATTGGGAGCTAATTAGTATGCACTTCATGAAAATCTCCTTAACACATAAAAATATGATTGTAAATAACTCCATGTTATGGTTACTAAAGGAATTTTGTACTTCACCTATTATACCTAAACATATGGTTTGTTACCCATTAAATATTATTATTAGATATCGTAACTTTATATTCATGCACCCTAAGTATAGGGAATGGAATTTTATTATATTCCCTATAATGTATACTCAGGGTATGCTTTTGTCATCTACTTCTGAAGGAACTCATTTAGCTATAGATAATGATCTAAAATACTGGTATCAGTTGATATCTGATAATAAAGTTAAAATCTAGATTTCTTAAAGCAAGAATTTGATCTAAGAGAAACTTGCTGGTTAGAGGTTCAGACCTTTAGACAACATCTCATTAATAAAATAGATCTAATGTCTATAACAGTTAAAGAATCTATTTCAACACTGATTGATTACTTGATATTAAATTTACAACATAAAGTTTCTGATAAAGGTAAACTTTCATACATACATAAAATTATCAGACAAGAAACTTTTTACAGTGTAGATACATACTGGAATTATTTCACTTCTATTAATGGGGACCCACCAAATCAACAAGATAAACAATATATATTGGAATCTGCCTATAGAACTACGTCTTCCATTGTCTGGAGACTTTATACATGGAAATTTTTACATAGATCTTTTATACACCTTTGATGATGAATAAAATAAATAATAAAGATAATCTATGTAAGAGATGTAATGTAGAAATTAATGCTGACTGGGCTCATATTTTTTATGACTGTATAAAGTTGAAAGAATACTGGAAGTCAATTAATGAATTTTGCAGGCTCTTTTACAGATAATTTCATTATTTCTAAATCTCTTATATTATTCAACACACCTGTACCTCAAAGTGTTAAAAAGGTTAAGCTTCCCTTGTTATGGTCTATTCTAGCAGTAGCTAGGAAAATAATAACCAGAAATTGGATTTCAGATACACCTCCTTCGTTCAATGAATTTAAAAATGTTATGAATATAGTGTGCCATATGGAAATAAACACAATTAGGTCAAGAACAACTAGAAAAACATCTTATTATATTGTATGGGATAATTTACAAAATTTGTTAAAAAAATTCTAATTTCAATAGCATGGTATTTTAGTTTAATTAATTGATCTGATTGTAGTGGATGTCTTTGTAAATACTTTAGTTGTTTTGTTGAATATTATAATAATATCTATCTTTAATTATTTGTATAAAATTGTTATGATATTTCTCTTATATGTTAAAACAATAAACCTGTTTTGAAAAAAAAAAGATTTAGAACACATATGGATCAAAAATCGGCTCTTGCTACCAGTATCCAAGGGTCAGGGTTTGAGCCTGAATAACTCTAGCCACCAGGAATATTGAATTGGGGCATTTTACACACATAAACTCATAAAGTACACACACATCAGTCCAAGGTCATTCAGAGCTTCTGAATTACACATACATCAGTTCGGGGTCATGCAGAGCTTCTGAATTACATGCACATCAGTCCCAGGTCATGCAGAGCTTCTGAATTACACACACATCAGTCTGAGGTCATGCAGAGCTTCTGAATTACAGCATCCTCAAACAAAAATTCTAGAGCCACCATTACTCCCTTGCAGCAGCAGTCAGTCTGAGAGTGTGTGCCTGGAGCCAATAAGAGTGCATCAAATGTGAGCCAGGAGTATCAGCTGCTATGTAGACTGCAGACATTGCAGTCCATTCTCCTTGCAGTCTATGTAGTTTGTAACTGCATAGACTTCTGGGGCGTCTGATTGCCTTCTTTTTGTAATTCAGACTGGTTAGATGGCAGTCCATATGCACAGGACTTGCAGCTAGTTTTATGTTCTTTCCATTTTACAGCTGGGGGGGCTGCAGTCCTACAGTCCAATAGCATGAGCCATGCCTGCTCTCTTTCTCTTTCGCTCTCTTGTAGATGTACACAAATACATTGGTTTTGCATAGGCAGCAGCTTGACTTTTGTAGGTAATGCTTATGATCAGCTGATGGCCTGTGCAAGAAATGGCATCGCCCATTTGCTAATTACATGTGGAACAGCTGTGGTATCATTCCTATAGCCAATAGCATGGAAACACACTCCTATAACTAAGCACTTCATGTGGGCATTGGCCCTTTTCCTTCACTGTGAGCAGGACTTCATGTGGGTGTCTGACAAACAGCATCATAGGAGTAGTTGGAAATACCTCTTGCTATAAGCACTGTGGGACAGGCCGACAGACTGGAGGAGGATGTTCCAGACATGGGGACTGAATGTAAGTATTGCTGTTATACATTTGGAGTGATGTTAGGTTAACAGAGTTTGTGTGGATATGGCTGTTGTGCATGATTTAAAGTCTGACATTACGGTGTTATGTGGTTGACATAACTCTCACCTGTAGGGCTATCAGACTGGCCTGAGTTTGGCGTCTTACATTTGGTGTGTTACTTACAAATATTTTGTCTTTATACATTTAGTAGTATACTCTGAGGATTGCAGTCAGTAAATGGTAACATCCATGTGTGTTCTGACTTCATATACCTCAGGGGAGATATGTTACAGCAAACCCTGTTACACCAGCAATTTTCTCAGTTTATAACAGCAATATGTCACTTATGCCCCTGTGTTTGTGCCACTGTCCCCCAAGTCTGTCACCTTTCTCCATATGCCATGCAGTAAGAGGTGGATATGTACAGTATATCATTATTTAATGACTTCATTCCTGATATCAACCCAGTTATATACCAGACTGCCAGACATGTTATGTATAGGAGGCCTTATATTTGAGGACCAAACCTGGACATTCTTTTGGAGTCTGTACAGTAGTGAGGTCTGTGTACTTATGGCAATTGTTGACAGAGTGTCAGTATTGTTTAGCAGTGTATTGTGAATATGTTATTTGGCCTGTGTACAGAGTGGGGTAGATGTCAGTATTCATGATCCTTTTCTATCTGATGTTGCATGCTGCTCCAGTTTCTGGTAACCTATCAGTTTATATGTTTGTATGCCCAAACTGAGACATGTCCCATACCACAGTCAGGCATCAGACTACATTGTGAATTGGTCCAGTATATGTAGGTGTAGTGTGTGAGTGGCAAACATGATGATGGGTTTTGTTCACACAGTCCACATACTGCACTATGAAACTGGCTTACCAGTATGTCTCTGTGACTGTGGTGTGATTTGTTGTGGGTATGCACTTTCACACTGGTGTCTGTTACTCTGTTCTGTTACATTCCTGTAGTGTCATCTATATCTGCAATTACATGTGTGTTCCCCCATAGCAAAATTTGTGGGTTGCTGTTGCGTCGGTCTGCATGAAGTTTACACAGTGCTTGGTGACATGCCTAGAAGCCGAGTGTATTTGCACTAGTGTGATGTTATGTCCAGATATCTGTCAGATGTACTGTTGTCTAGCCACCATAGGTGTTGTGTATTTCTGACAAATCAGTGGGGGATGTGTAGATGTACATCAGTAACTAGTGTGAGTAAGTGGGCTTGAGAATTGTGCTCTTCCAGTTCTGATATGTTAAAACAGACAGGAGGGTGTGACTGCATCAACTGTGTCAGCTTAGCTACGTCAGTATTTGTAATATATCCCCATTTGCTTGGCTTTAAACCCTTTGTCAGGCTTGGTCCTGCTTTATTGCACTAAGGGGCTGTGTGTATACCTCTCGACTAACCAGCTTGTTTGAAACTATCCAGGATTATAGCTCATATTTGTGGTCTACACCACAGACTCATTACTGTGGTTTGTGTGGAACTTGCAATGCTTACATATTATGTATGTCCCCCTGCACTGAGATGTGGAGATGTATGGTGCTGAGGTATGACCCCACTACGTGTGTGTGTGTGTGTGTGTGTGTGTGTGTGTGTGTGTGTGTGTGTGTGTATACATATGTATATCTAGAATCCTTTTTATATTTATATATGTGTGTTATACACCTTCCCATATTTATCTCACCATAGTTATCCTATATGTGTATAATTAGAAATAAATACATGGCTGTTTCCACAGTGTTTGATTCAGAACAAGGTGGTAAACATTTCAAGTTGTAAATGCAGTCTTTTTTTCGCTACTTTTTAGTACCTGTACTGAATGATATATTTGAAAAATCAACAGACATTTGTACAACTCAGATGGTGTAGTGGTACATTGCTCTGATTATGGTGTACAGGGTCCTGGGTCTGAGACTTGGAAAGGCTGTTTTTTTTCCTGCTGGGCAGAACAGTGGCTGATGCAGGCAGGGTGATTAAAGCAGTTGTAAGCAGTCTTCCTCCACTTCAGATCAGCATAATGATGCCGGACCTGCTCACCAGTCTGAGGGATACCAGTAGCACTGGTGAGGTAATGTGCGAGATGGTCCCAAGCCTCTGCTTTGTACTCTGAACCCTGGTACTGGCTCTGCAGCAGTCTCACTTCATGGTTTTTCACAAGGAGTCTAAACATGACCCTAGACTCCTGGATGCCCCAGCATTGCTCCCTAAAGCAAAGACCCTCTCCATCTCCAGCCATGGTACCTGCAGTGATGAGCTACAACTAGTTATGGGCTGCATTCCTGCCTATGAGGTTTAAATAGGGCTGATTTCCCACACTTTGCTGTGATTGGATGATTTTGAGAATGCTGAGCTAAGCTAAGCTCTGGGCACACCTGCTTAGCTAGGGTGGGCACTGCTTAAAGAGGTAGCTGCTAAGTAAAGCTTACCAGTGTGCAAATCTACTTAGCTACAGTAATTCCTGCTTAGTATTCATGTTTCAGCAATGCTTACAGTGCCTCAGCTTAGCTGAGCATAACTTAGCATTGTTCAGCTTTCAGTTTTTGGACTATCATGATGGTGGGTTTCATTCACCATTTAGGGTAGCTTATGATATGTATGTTGACCTTCCATAACATCCCCCTATGTGCTTTTCTGACATTACATTTTGTCAGACGATGTCTATGGAACCCTTGTGTCTCTATGGGGGTTTCACAACTTCAGTACACTGATACATCACATCTTGGCCTACTACACTACTCTGGTTGAGAAATATGTTACTTAATACATAAATATACAAATAAATTAAAATTGTACTGATTTCACATACGAAATGGAAATGGCTTTGGTGGGGCTCAAACTATGAATGACTACACGCAAAGCATATGTTTTAACCACTACACTATTGCACTAATGCATATGGTGGATGTCTATTACTATTTAACTTCTTGTGCCGTTTAAGATGGGCTAAGCATAGCTAATCAATGGGCACACCCATGCAACTACTCTTAAACTTTATTGCAGATGTGAAAAAAAAAGAAACAATTTATTTGTTGGGGGCTGTGCTTTGCAAACATTGATGACATATAACTTTTCACAGTATGTCCGGATTTTTGCCTTATATTCTTGGTCCACTTTTCATAAACTTGTGGCTTTCTGGCACATCACTAAAGACTGAAGTTTGAAAATAATTACATGCATTTACATTTTAGACTTCATACCCTTAAGAAAATTCAGCTAATGCAAAATCTGTTATTCTATCAACTTTCTAAGTTTGTAATAGCAATATTTAAAAGTTGTCCCCCTATTTGTAACACTTTTTTATGGCTTTGCCCAGATTTCTTACTCTAACGGGTTGAGAGGTGTGATGAGCGACCTCACTGTTTTTAAATTGCTGTTCTGCAATTCTGGTGTGCAGCGGGCATGTGTATTGTGAGAGCACTGCTCTCAGACATGCCCCCTGCACTCGTACACATCCCAGTGTACGTATTAGAGCATGGCAGCGTGCCTTCATGAATGTGCATGGCGCACTGCCATGCTGCACGGGAACAGCCCCTTCCATGCAGGAATAAGCTATTCCTGCATGGAAGTTTGCTGATCCTGCGGATTGTCAATTTCAAAAGGGATACATTGCTGTAGCTTTTGTTGACCATCTTGCCAACATGCTAAGCGATGTTTTGCAATGGTCATCAGGTTTCCACAACACCTGCAGGTCCAGAACACCTACAGAAAACAAGCAGCCTTTCTCAATTTCAAAAAGGATAAATTACAACATGTGTGGTCTTCCATAGGACCCCAGGTCTAATGGGTTCTTAGGTCAGTGTGATTTTTTCTTCTGTATTTCTTTTACGACATTTAATTTTTAAATGGACACCTGTTTTAATTATTATTTTTTTTTGTTTTGTATTTTTTCTTATTTTTGTTATTCTGGGATTTCTTATTTGAGTTTTCCTTATTTTCTTATCCTGATACCTTTCTGGATCCCTCATGCCTCAGCTTCCATAACTTAAGTAATAAAATAGGCATGCCATAGGTATGCAGTGTGTTGCAATACTGTTCCACTCTTCCTTTCTTCTTTCAAGTTAGTATTATTTTTTTAGGGATATACACATGACCTCATCCATTCATATAAGCATTTTATAATCTATATACTGATAATAACTATCACATACTATTGTGTTACTATGTAAGGGCGGAACAGTAGAATTAGGTGACTTGTGGGACACTTGATAATAAAAAAAGTGAAAAGTTTGAAGACCTCTCCTTAATCATTAATCTATCTGTTGTTCCTGTTAGTATTCATTGTATGCCCAAACCATGGATAAAAATGTGGGTGTATGCTAGAAAGGACAGAAATAATCTAAACTTAACTTAATAATAGATAATAATATGGGAAGTGGGTCTTGTCTATCTCCCTGTTTATCTCCTGAGGCAAGGGGATCATTCAGCATACCACAACTTCCTTAAATACAGATTTTTTTTTTTTTTTAATGCTTAAATCCTTTTTTTATAAATTTATAAAATTTATTTATTTATGTTTTTACAGTTTTTCTCTAGGTCAGATCATGCTTGCGATGAGATTGGTGGCATTGTTTATAGGTATGGTGATGCAGATGATCTCAGAGCACCTAGCACTCAAAGGCTCGCTACAATGGTCTGTAATAGGCTCCTGGCCGAGGATAAAGTTGTTTTTTATTAGGTTTTTTATTAGTATAAGGCCAAGTATTATCCCTTAGGATTTTTAACCTCTGAGTATGATCATGAGTGTAGGAATCACTAGATCAGATCATGGAAAAAAAAAAGACTGGTTCCTCTCAAGATACAGACATTCAGCCATTGATTAATGGAATTATGGATCTCTGTTGAACCTTGGATTGTGGGCTCCACATAATACAATGAATGGCAAAACATATATACAGAATGGAGGACAGACAAGGGGTCTTAAGGATCTTTTCTTTTTTCTTTATTCTAAGCCTTGTGCAGAATGAGTTGTGCAGTCCGCATCCCTGTTTGGTTTTTCCTCTGTATGATTTGAAATCAATCATATGCATGTCTTTACATTACCATGTGGGGGCATGGTCTCTATCAGCGTGGGGTAATTACATTTAATGCAAATCATTTTTTTTTTTTTTTATATTTATATATGTTTCCTATTCTTTGTCAAATTTATTTATTCTATTGTTCTCTGTCTATCAGTTTAGATGTTATTATAAGGTTGTAGAAAACAAAAAAACAATAATATGACTACCCAAACAACAGATTGGCAGGAGCCTTCACTTAGCCTACATAAATAAAAATAATGGAAAGCGTGATACGATAACGACCTTAAACAATCAATCCATTGTACTCATAAAGACATAAACATAACATAGTGTCAGGTAAATGTGAGTGAGAGAGACAGATGGAAAAACAAATAAAGTAAACTCAAAAAAAAAAAGAAAAAAGGTGCCCTTCAACAAACATGAAACAAACATAATCAACAAACCAATCAAATAACACAAACACCATACTATACTGATATACTGAGTCAAATCACAAAAAAAAAACTACACTAAAAAAAATGTATAAAAAAGAAAAAGTAAGAAAAAATTTAATTATATTTGAAAATCTACAGGGAAGATACGAATAAGAGATTTTTCAAAAAGATGTTGATCAATAGCTCAAATCCATGTAGCTGTGAAACTGTCCAAACTGCTAACAAGTTTCTCTCAATAATTTAAATATATATATATATTATATTTCATCATCGTCTAAAAAAATCTCCTTCCTTGCACAAAAAAAATTTAAACTATGGCAATAAAGACTGTAAGGAAGGTAAGAAACGCTTAGGAAACAGATAAACAGATAGGGATATAATTCATCAAAGCATTACCTTATTAAAAAAAAAAAAAAAAACTCTTTACTACTGCAAATGAAAAGTTTGTTCAGCACTTAGTTAGTTATCCCCTGTTACAAAAAATGGAGGCAACACCAGATACTAATAACTATACACCACAGTGCAGTTACCCCTATCCTGAAAACGCATGAAGCTGATAATAACTCTTAAATTAAAGCACAGTAATCACACACTATAATTTCTTCCTAGAAGACAAACTGTGTAAAGACGTCTTCTCTTTCTTAATGATTTAAAACTGTATAGCACATCAGATATAGAGGAGCTCAAAGCACAACTGCAAGCAAAAAACTTTTTTTTCAGGTGATAAGAATGTCCATTTATCTTGATAAGTGCAACAGCACAGCAACTTTAAAAGCAGAAAACAGCATAGGAAAACATCAGTTTGGGACAAGAATGTGACATAAAGGAACTTCAGCAAGAAGGAGTGTATAAATATTTGGGAATGGATGCTCAAACACGCTAAGCAACATTGGGCGGCAGTCAACACACATACACAATAATGAATATGAAAATATGCAACTGCTGACTAGCTCTTCCTGTGAAAGCAGGTGTAACTTAAGGGCTACAATACAGGTGAGCCAGTGTTCTAATCCAGCAAAATATAAAATGTTATTAATGCTGTTTCACTTTACTTTATCAAAAAATTTACAACAGATAAAAATTACACATATAAATAACTATGTATACCAGGTGCATTGAACATATAAAGGATATCATATATATTAAATGCCTAACTCTGTGTATCAGTACAATTATGGCTCTACAATTAAACATTTATGTTATGCACTTTCATGTCAAACACATACTTGGTTAACAACTCATCTCTTTAATGCATATGTATAATACATACTTGGTTAACAACTCATCTCTTTAATGCATATGTGTAACTAATGAGAATGTCTTACAACCAAAGTCTCAATTGCAATGAGCACTCTGCACAGTAATGGCTGTAAAAAAATGCACCTGATGCTCAGCCTTCCCTGTGTCAACTGCCATAAGTTAATGTCTACAATACAGCTGAGTCAAGGTTATAATTTAGCATACTGCAGATTTTATTATTGCTTGTCCAGTCAATTTAAAAAAAATAAGAACAATGTAAAGATAATTATAAATATCAATAACTATGTATAGATAATATGCATTATATGTGTGACTAAGGGTATATTGACAATTATGTTTCTGTACTTAAAAGTGTCTTTTCTGCCATGGAATGGACTTCATAAATTCAATGATAGTCAGATACTCATGAATGCATAAACCAGCACCTTCTCAGGTCACAGACATCGATGGTTATCCATTCACTTTTTCATGTGTCCATATAATTAATGAGCATGTTTGACTAGCACTTTTTCTGTGGCAAGGATAAAAAACACCTATATGGAAGAATATGTTTACTCTCTCATCTCTGGTTGGCATTGTTGCTCTCCACTTAGCATCTTGCAAATGTGGTTGGCATCACTGTGTGGGTGTGAACACTAGCCTTAAACACAATAACAAGAATTGGTAGGAAAACACTTTAACTGTTGCTGTATGAACTCTGTGGACATGGCAGGGGCAAGAAATGAAGGTGTCCAATTTAGGGCTCAAAGATGGAGTGTAGATGAGTCCAGAATCTTCACTGGGCTCTTTGTAAAGTGCAACAGCCATAGCCTTTTGCAGGAGGACTATACAGGGCCTCAATATAAATCAGAGGCTTGAAATAATCTTGCTGAGGCTGTCTCCAGTGTGACTGGCATTCAACACACTGGACAGCAATGCAGGTACCACTTCAATGACCTGAAAAAGTGCAAGCATGAATGATTCAACAAGTAGCTGGATGAGTTTAGGACTGCTGACATCCCAGATACGTACATATACAAATAAAGATACTTTAAATTATAAAGAAAGCTGGATATAGCCAAGACTAGTATTTGCCCTTCTCTTTTTCCCTCCTTTTTATTTTACAGTCACCCAAGAGATTGTAGTGAATAAGGAAGCTCATGCTGAACATTTGGAAAAAGTTAAAAGAAGCAAGGGATATGTATGCAGCACAAAATAATTATTATTTTATGAAAAGCTTTGCTCTTCTATACATTAGTAGCAAATTAAGCAAGTATATCTGTAAAACAAAGCATGCATGCATCATTCTGTAGCTTAAAGCACTTGTAGTAATCAATTAAAATAGTGTATTTAGATGTTGTGGGTTCAAATCCCACAGATAATAAATGTATCATAAAATAATTTAAAAATAAATTACATAATTTCAACTAAATTGGCATAAATGCTATGCTGTTAACATAATCTCTATTATATGAAAAAGCATATGTGCAGTGCTTGGTGACATGCCTAGCAGCCGAGTGTATTTGCACTAGTGTGATGTTATGTCCAGATATCTATCAGATGTACTGTTGTCTAGCCACCATAGGTGTTGTGTATTTCTAACAATCAGTGGGGGATGTGTAGATGTACATCAGTAACTTGTGTGAGTAAGTGAGCTTGAGAACTGTGCTCTTCCAGTTCTGATATGTTAGAACAGACAAGAGGGTTTGACTGCATCAATTGTGTCAGCTTAGCTATGTCAGTATTTGTAATATATCCCCATTTGCTTGGCTTTAAACCCTTTGCTAGGCTTGGATATTTATATCATAGTAACTTATTGCATGCGACATATCATGGGTCTAATTATCTTTTTCTTTTTTGTCTGTTATCCCATCCCTTATTTCTCATTTTTTATTTTTATATGTGTGGTCATAACATTCTAATGTCATCAATTTCTAACAAATGGCTAAATGTCTTCCAGTACAGGGAGGTAGGCCAACCAGTGTATCTCAGCCTGCTACCCCTCCAATGGCTGCTGCACCAGCATCTAGCACATCTGGGACTCAACCTGGCAGTACTGCCTCTGCAGCCCCTGCACTACCTGGGCCCTCAGCATCAGGTAGCATTATCCCAGCAGCTGGTGCAGTGGTACCCTCTGGGGTACTGGTGGAGGGAGTGATTTCTTCACTCACCAGGAATGCCAGGCATGGTGTGTGAGGTCCTGGAAAGTATCATTGGTGCACGCCTCAGCTGGATGGAGTAGATGCTCACTGGAATGCTGGGAAAAAGAAAATGTCATCTGAGGAAGGGATGGTGATGACAGCTTTGAGGGTGAGGGCTACATTCTCACTGTCCCCATGCTTGAAAGGCATGGGTCTCTGATGTCCCTTCCCTATCCCCAAGCATGCTGTCCCTAACCTTTTATGTCCCTCACCTGCCCTGTCTCTGTCTTGTTTGTCCTGTTTGTCTGCAACAGCTTCCTCACCTACCCTACTTAATTAACCCAGACATACCTACGACCCTTACCCAACATTCTTGTCTTAGTGAAATAAAATTAAAAAAAAATGGGTACCTTTCTATCACACACACACACACACACACACACACACACACACACACACACACACACACACACACACACACACACACACACAAAATTGTCCCATACATAGCTCTTCACTTCACACATGTGTCTTTTCGACACACTTGATTTGGTCCAATTATGCAACATTAGTGCATTGTTGTCACCCATCTTTGCTAAAGTGACAGTCCAAATTCATCCAATATTCTATCCATGTTGATTTTACAGTGCTGAAGAAATCGACAGTTATGTTTCTTTTCTAATTCTCTCCTGCACATTCCTATATTGTTTTCCCTTTATTCTTCTCCTGCTTGCACCCCCATTTCACCACTTTCCTATCCACCCCATTTCACACCTATAATCTGGTCAAAAAATAGAATCACACATCACACACATAAATAATAAATCCCTAACAAAGCCCTTCACTTTTAGTCCTCTGCATTTCTGTGGAGTTTGGTATTGTGCACTAATGTAGAGTGATTGTGATTGGCTCTAAACATCCTACAGTATGGTGTGGTTACCTCTACACAATGCTGCTTAAACTCGCTGTGCTAAAGAAACACACAGTTAAAACAAAATAAAGGTGCTCATTTTAAATATTTCCTATAATGTTTATTGACACTGATGGATACTGGTGACATAAATCAATTGTTCTTTTTTATACAGTACTTCACTGTAGTCATTCCTCTCACATTTGCAAAAATTATCACATGTAATTATTTTATTACATCCTGAATACATATGCTTAAAAATTAAATTGAGTTGGATTCGAACCATGTACCATCTTTGCTAAAAATAACAGCTCACTGCTGTGGCAGCAGGTGTTTTTATTACACTCAGTACTGTCTAAAGTGTTGATTGCTGATTCTCTCCGCTAAGAATGTTTGAGCGGAAGAAGGCGAGCCGATAAAACATTAGTATTTTCTAGATAAAGCAGACAACCACATTTTCCTCATTGCTTAACTCTGCACAAATGGGGAAAGCAGTAGTAATAACCCTTAATGTCATAAATTTATAATACATTTGCAATATAAACTACATTATGAACACCATAGTATTTGTTAGCTATTTCTTCTCTAGTCCATACACGTAAGTACTTCTCAAATTCAAATAGTAGTCATTAAATGTGTATCTCATATGTGCAAACACTTTGCCATAGATTGCACAAAACTAGTTGCTCATTGATGGGCTATGGAAACAGCTGACTGCCATGCATCAGTAGTTTTACTGCTTGTTACTCTTCATCCCATTATAATCCATGTAGAAGCACAACCAAAGGGAAGGCACGTGTGACTGACTGAACACATATTTACTCAGACACATGTGCATCCTGCACCCACACACTTGAAAATGGAGTAGTAGTTCCCACATTACAGAAATTCCCAGATGTGAATACGGTGTACAAGGACAATAACTTAAAGCCAGCGGCAAAATTACTATCATTTATTTAAACAGTTTAGGGCTATTGTTCTTACTGAATGGAACTTTCTCAGAATAAACTCTACTAACTTCCACACACTTAAATACACAGTAAAAGTCATGTGATAGCCAACAATCAGAATAAATTGACTCCAATTAAACAAATTAAACATAATATTAACTACATAACATGAATTAAAATCATATAATTCTAAAAACCACTATAATATCTCGATTTTAAAAGTTGACTAATCAAACAAGCAACATTTAACCCCGAACTGTCAGTTGCATTTAAATAAATTATAGTAATTTTACTGCTGGCTTTAAGTTATTGTCTTTATACACCATATTCACATTTGAGAGTTTTTGTGTGGCTCTGAGTTTGTTACATTACAGAAATGAATAGCACATCTGCATTGTGACATCATATAAACCTTAATATAGTGGGGTGGCACAAATAATCCTGGAGAAGACAGCAGGGGCCACTGGGATAGTTCTCTTTTCTTTGTAAAGGGCAGGGTGCCCTGGAATGGGTCCTCCCTGAGAGAGGAGCCCATGCCCTGGAAATCATAGCAATTCCAGTGGCATCAGGTGAGGTCTCACTAGCCCTTAAAAATCTGGGGGAGAGGATGTACATCTCATTCTGGGCTGCACCCATATCTGCAGCAGTTTTCCATGGTGAACAGCCACTGATATGTTAGAACAATATAGACAAGGGGAAGTCAGCAAGCCAGATCCTTAACTTCGGGATAAGGATTGTCTCTAATGGCTAGATCAGTTGGGCTCAGGTTTGAAGAAGGGCAATAGAGCAAAAGGGTAACAAAAGAAAGTCATATGCAACAAAGGATAATTTTTTATTAAGTACAATCATAATGGAGAACTGTAAAAAGGAGGAAGAATCTAAGTATGGCATGGATAGACTACAAAAGACATTTGACAGTATCCCACATTCATGGATAAAAAGTGCTTAAAAATCTATAAGGTACACCCTACACTGATCATTTACATTGCAGTGATCATGAAACAGTGGCAAACCACTTTGCAGTTAAGCCATGGTAAAGGACAAATTATTATTCCACAGATAAAAATTCAAAGGGGGGTATTCCAAGGTGACTCTTTGTCACCTCTGCCTTTTTGTCTTGGCCTTAACCAATTAAGCTATCTACTTAACAGATTAGGTCATGGCTACAATTTGGCTCATAGAAAACAACAAAGTGTAAAGACTTCTCGTCTTCCTTTTGTGGATGATTTAAAACTGTATAGTTCATTAGATGAGGAACAGAAAGCACAACTGCAAGTGGTCAAAACTTTTTTCAGATGATATATGAATGCCATTTAGTCTTGCAACTTTTAAAGTAGGAAAGCTGCAGCACCAAGAAAACATCAGCCTGGGATAGGAATCTGATGTAAAAGAACTTGAGCAAGAGGGAGTGAATAAATATTTTGGAATTGAAGGATCAACAATGAAACATGAACAAATGCAAGTAAAACTTAGTAAAGAATATTTTAGAAGACTAAAATAAATACTGAAAACATCTCTGATATCCAGGAACAAAGTCCAATTTATAAACCAATGTATTCTTCCTGTCCTAACTTGCAGTTTTGGAGTGATTGACTGACCTCAAAAGCTACTGGATTATTTGGACAGGAAAAAAGTAAAATGCTTTATACTTATGAAATGATTCATAAAAATCACTGTATACCAAGAATATATATTCCCCATTCTGAAGGAGGTATGGGCCTCTTCAAAATTGATTACATGTATAGATATGCAGTTATAGTACTGCATACATATCTGCTGACCCCACAAGACCCAAACATAATGAAAGTTTTAAAACATGAGGAGAATAAGTCTAACATTACTTATTTGCTTAGTTTAGCAGAAGTATATTGGTGTCAAGTGGTAATGGAAATAAAACCAGAAGTAGATAAAAATCAGGCAACTGAATTTGCCAAAAAAACTAAAGAGAGAATATAAAGTGAAAGATCAGATGAGAAGGCAAGAAATGTGGAAAATGCATTAATATAGTTGCAAGTACCAAAAACTCTTGGAACAACCTCATGTCAATCAGGACCAAATGCAGGCATGGTTAAGGAGAGGTGAATTTAAACCAAAACACAACAGGTTAATTTTGATGGTCCAATATAGTGAACTATGTATACTTTTTTATAATGTCCATGTGAGAGAAACAGAAAAATGCAGGTTTTGTAAAACAGTTATGGAAACAGTCGCTCGTCCTGTTGCTGGGTGTGATACACTGTCAAAAGGACTGTATACTGAAAGGCATAATAATGTTGCAAGATTGTTGCATTGGGGATTCTGCAAACATTATTATATTGAAGTAGCTGAAAAACATTGGACTCATGACCACAAAGTATTTTAGAAGATGATGAAGTTTATATTACATGGGATCACACATTACCAACAGTTCAAAAAATAGATGCGAGAAAACCAGATATAGTAGTCCATGAAAAGAAGACAAAAGTAGCACTGATCCTTGAAATTGCTACACCCAGTGACTACAGTGTCTTATGTACAGTGAGACACAAAGTCATAAAATGCCAGGATTTACTTGCAGAAACTATGGCAATGTAGAAGAAGGATACTCAACCAGTTCCAATAGTAGTAGGAGCAACAGGTCTTATAAACAATAATTTTCAAATGTACTTCAGTGACAGATGCATGTAACTCCACATGAATTGCAGAAAGATTCACTTCTGGATGCATTGCAGGTCCTGTGAAGATCACTTCTGGCTAACATCAAAGATTAAAACAATACTAATTTCATGAACCTTAATCATACTTTGACTTAGAAATGAAGTATATTCCTGTTATAATATTAGAAACCCAAGAGACTTGGAGAAATTAAAGCAAGAAACAATACATACTAAGACTGTCTTATATATGTATAATTGTGGACATCAGTTCTTCACAAATATGAACACAGGTACATACACAGTTGCAGCCATCCTGATCACAATATATCTGTGTGTCTGTAAGTGACAATAACTGTGCAATGTACGCAACATACTGAGAAACAGCTGCATATGTCTCAGTTCTGCTGCATGCATTTCCAACAGCTTTTGCTTCTTGTTTGAGAAGCTTTCTTTTAAAGTATATGTGCACATTGGAACCACAACAGGAAATAACAAAATCCACATTTTGCAAACCACTCTCATAACAGGATATGCTACCCACATCATATAATGATGATGGCATCATCTATAAGACCACAATGACAAGGCAAAAACATACTTCAGGGATGATGCAATCATTAACTACTGTGGTTTGCCGATGGAACAAAATGCGTACATATGGGTTAAATTACCACAACAGACACATTATGTTTGTGCCTCTATGTATGTGTAAGTGTGTGTGCATAGCCTGTTGGACATCAATCCAGGTCTATGCAGAACTAATATATGGACAGTTGTACATGCCTACCCAGGTATTTCATACAGGCCTCCCAACATCATCTCACAAACATCCAGTGATAATGTCATCCACTAGAAACTATGTAAAAGTCAGACTTGTGTTGTGTTCTCTAGCTGGTATAAGTAGTGAGGAAGGGGTTCTGATCTCACTGCAGTTAACTGTTGTGTGTGTGTGTGTGTGTGTGTGTGTGTGTGTGTGTGTGTGTGTGTAGTTAGAAGACCATGAGTCAGTGCATGAGTTTGTATCCTACTGTCAGCAATCCAGTGCCATGGAAATCAAATATTTTGGCAGTCATATATGCCTACACATCCATTTCATACAGGCCTCCCAACATTTTCTCTCAAACATCCAGTGATGAAGTCATTCATTAGATATTGTCCAGCAGCAGTGTACAAGTCAGACTTGTGCTGTGGAACTTGCATTAAATACTGAGTTCTGTAGATAATTAGGTAGGGATTCTAGTCTCACTGCAGTCAACTGGTGCATGTTTTCATTCAAAAATCAGTATTGTGCCAATTTTAGAATGGCATGTGATTCCACAGCTATGTCAGACACTAGTCCGAACATCTTCCTGTAACATACACTGATGATGTCATCCTGTTTAAAGTACATTCTGACATTATTCAAGGCAAACTAGTGTTGTAGCAGTAACATTAATAACTGTGTTTTTCAACTTCTGCAATCAGATATTTAGGGGCTGTAAGCTGACAGCAGGCAACTTGAGCGTTTATACATTCAAATAATTTTTTGGGACAATCTTACACCAAAATGTGACTCTACAACCATCTCAGACACTTGTCCAAACATGTTATTCTCAGCATGCTATGATGTTATCATACTCCATAAAGTGCAAAGTGACAGTGTTAAAGTCAGATATATGTGGTGGGGCTACTGCTAATGTTCAGATCAGACCCAGTCTACTGATGTGTATGTGTGGTTGGTGGTAGATTATGATCAGGATCCTTTGAATTACTTTTAATTTCAATACCATTTAGGAGATCCTTTACCATAGGCCCATGCTTCCAACATCCCCTTTTTCCACTCTGGCCACATGATATCCTTTCTGCAGAGGAGTGGAGGATGTCCTCATGTCAAAGATGCATATGCACATTGTGAAACAGAGATCTTATATGACCCTCTGCAAGCCATCTCCAGATGACTGTATGTGTGATTGCTAATTCTGTCATAAGGTGGTGCACATGTCACATATGGAGAGAGGCAATATGTAATGCAATCACAGAAATACACACATACACATATAGCCTTACTATCTTCCATCATATATATGTATATCTCTCTATATATAGCTATAGATATATATTTATATGTATATCGATGTGTATATATATATATATATATATATATATATATATATATATATATATATATATATATATATATATAGTGAGTTTGCTTTTAATGTTATAATAATGTCCATGATTTTATGTGATGTTGGCCGTTAGCTTAATAATAACCTATGACCCTATGAACCTTTCACATGTCAGTGTTGCTTTTATTGACATATGCTATGTTGAGGTGTGTATGTGTGGTAGGCCTTTGAGAGTGTATCGCAAACTGTGATGTGAGTCAACGTACTGATGGCTCTTGCTGCCTTTTCTCTACATGTTCCTTCTATAATATCTGTAGTGATATGCCTCCTGAAAAACTGTTGACATGGGATGATACTATGCATAGTGTTAGTTTATTAATGCATGTGTTTTTGTAGTGGTGCAGATAAACATTCTAAGCAGTTCTTATTCAACCAACAGCCATACTCAGCCAGAGAAAATAGATAGTCTGCTAGCTGACAGTTTGTCTCACACTTCACACATCCCCATCACCATTGGTGATTAGCCAAAGTATACATGCAAACATTACTCAGGTTATCGTCTTAGGAGAGCAGCTCATCTGTGCACTCTCTAAGGCAAAAAACAAAGAATCAATGGGCTCTGATGACATCCCAGGGTGCCTATAGCAAGACTTAAAACCTAGCATAGCAGACATAGCTGGATCCCTACTTACACACAGCCTCCACACAGCCTATATACTTTCAGAACAATGTACTGAAACAGTCATCCATCTGACAGAGGGGGACCATTGCCTAAAGCATATACTTATGGACACATACTCCTGACTCTCCTCATCTGTAAGGCAGATCAATGACTCATCGTGGACATTATCAAAATGGACACTGGTAATCTCTTGACTGTGTACCAAACTCATGTTTGATTTATCCTACATCATGTCTGTTAAATCTGTTCGATGTTTTCAAGAAGGTCACTAAGGTTATGCATGAAGAAAATACTATCACCCCACGTAACCTGGCCTGGCCAAGGCATTTGACACAACTCTCACTCTCGAGTATTATGGAGAAACTATCTCAAGTGGGCATAAACACCAACATCATCCAGTTGGTAGACAAATGGATCATATACAGGACACATATTGTTGAAGTGTTTGAAGTCAACTGTAGCTTGAGTCCAGTGACCAGGTCTGTACCTCAGGATTTTATACTAGGCCCTTTCCCATTCAGTATTTAAGTCTCAGACGTCAAGACAAACATACACATTCTTTGTCTACCCAGCTTTATGGGTGACTGCAAATACTAGGCAATCAATAAATCTAAGTTTGGCATTGATATAATGCAGAAAGTATTAACATACACAAATGATTGTTGCCAGAGACAAGGAGACACAGTAGATGAACAAAAATCATGATTAGTTATTTTATGAAAGCAAATATGTAAACTAATTACAATTCACCCCTGAGCAAACCAAGTAGTACGTGACCTGGGTACTCTGGTAGATAGTACATGCAAGTTCCACCAGCATGCAACCACAGCGGTGACAAATCCTTTGTATGTAGCACATATCCTGAGTATGGGCAAGCCATCAACATCAAAGGACATTATAGTTCCTTTGTTCTTGCCCTCAACACACCAATAATTGAGCACAATGCACGCTTTTGCATGTACCTCAACACACATCTTCCAGAAATGATTTACTCAAGTGTATCACTTTTGCCACATTAAGCTCCCATAGATCTTATCAGCAATACCTAAGTATTTTTTGTGATGCATAACCATTAGGTGTTGACAGTGCAGGACTCACTTCAAGGTGTTATACAAGATGCATATGTGATATGTGTTCCTGTGATTCGCCCATTGATGGCATGGGTTACATTCTTGCATGTGTGGATGCAAACCTCTCCACTAGCTAAGATTGCTCATAATGTAATCTAGATGTGTAACACTGTCCCTCTTAATACCGCCACAAAAAGTGGTAATTTTTTAGAAAGATGTGCTTGATTACCCTTATAGATTACTAACAGTCATTACAGCTGTACACATGTGTTCATGCAGAACATGTATAATAAGTCACAATCCCATATTTTATGTCATTGGCACAGATTAATGCTGGTACTATTATGATATTGTCCATGATTGTGTGTGCTTTTGTCTACTGTTGTTCATGAGCTTGTTGCTATGTGTCCTGATTGGTTGAAATCTGTGCTGTCATTACATTCCTTTTCAGCCAACTCATTTTGCACATCTTCACAATATGCACATACACCCTATTGTATATACCATCCTTGATAAATGCCTCTCCAGTTCTCATGTCAGGGTGTTTAGCAAGCAGTTATCTCCATTGATCACATAATATATGATAACTGTGTGATGATATGGCTATACCCACACAGGAGGTGTAAACAGCAGTATGTACTGTATTATGTACGTATGTAATTAATGTTCATGCTACAACTGTCTTATCTTTGTGGTGTACGCACACTGACATGCCCTAATCTGGAGTACATTACCATGTTTCATTTGTCTTCTTTCCCTTTTTTCTTTCCTACTACTCATGTGTGTGGCCCTTTTTGATACATCCACTTTCCAAGAATAGTGTATTCATAATACAGTCTATGTACCCTTGATGATCACCACCAAAGCTTTACTTCAGTATGAATAAACATGTCTGTCCCTGTACTCTGCACTGCCTACACTTTACTGCAATGTGTTAGAACTGTATGCATTGCCTTAAATTAAACCGTGGTAGTCATTATGGATGTCCGCACAATCATGCAGAACTAGTTTGCCTGTAGGTAAACATGTATGCTTGTCTGAAGGTGTTTGCATTGCTTTACATGGTTTCCTGGCTGGCAACAGAAACCACACTTGTAGTCATGTAAGTGTGATGCACGGCATGCATGTGAAATTAGCACAGCTGCTCATCGTGCTAACATGTAAACTCCAAGTAAACTTTGCACTGAGTCTGCACAGAGTTTATTGAATCCCAGTTAGGTTTATTACCAATTCCATGACTACCTTATATAAGATAAGTCCTGACATTCAGTGTACTAAAAGTCAGGTCAGGTAGCTCAAAGTACCGACATACTGACATTCCAAACACACTAGCTCTTGCATGAAAAAAAAGACATACTTCAAGGCAGACATTAAATCTAGGACCAGTTCTGTTTCCATTTAAGTGAAGTAAAACACCTGAATAATGGTCTGAGTGCACTGTTACCAGAACACATCTGTTAAAAAAAAAGAAACTGCATGTATTACTATGAATGCTGAAACCTTATCTGTATATGTCAGCATAATTATGTGAATAAGTCTTATAAAAATACAAACACATACTTAGGTTAAATGTTTGATTCCAGCAGGTACTGCGTTTTTCTTGGTTGAATTTCACTGTCATATTACTTTGATAGCTCACCTTGCATTAGGATATACAGCCAGTGAAAATTTCATATTCATCATATTGATCACTGCTGCAGTAGGCTTAGCCAAGGATGTAACAACCAGCCAGCTTCCAAAGCTTCAGGGCACCTTCCTTGTGCCCAATCTGTCAGGCAGCTCTAGTAAAGCTCACTAAAAAGGATTGATTTCAAGCACATTGGAGCTTTAGTGTCTACATAGAGTATGCTCCTCTGACGCTTTCAAGGATTGACAGTTGACTTGAACTCTTACTTTACTAGACATATAAGTTCCCTTTGGGGAAAAAAAATTCCATTTAATAATTTTGCTTATTATTTAGACTTTTCTCTTCAGGAAAGTTATTTTAAAGTTAGGATTTGTGTTTTGATGGACTGTCATGAGACCGTACTGTACTTTTAAACAGAAGCACTCTTTTATTTTCCTCTGAGTTTAAAAATTGTTTAAAGTAACTTAGAATAATTTTTCTGTGGAAGATTGTGTTTGTTTTTCTTTGTGGGACTGCCATAGTATTTTAAACTCCTTTTTACTGTATTTGTGTGTGAAAAAAATACTTCTAAAGACTTTTTTTTATTTTTAATGGCATTTGCTGCTTGCTTTTCCTGGAAAAGAGGCAACATTTTTGGCTTGACCATGGAACACACTGTCGGTCCCACAGCCAGTCCTTCACTAGCCACAACAAGAAGTTAAGCAAATGGCCTTTGTCACCACAGCAGGCTAGTAATTTGCATCAGCCACAAATGTGGCCATTTTTTGTACCTTAGAACATTCATCTTTTACCCCAACCCCCTCTGGTGTAGCACCGACAGCCACTATGGACTGGGAGTTAGAAATGCCCACTGTAGCTGTTGGGGACACCTTAGTGGGCAAAGGAGAGCAATTCATGTTGGTTCTGGGAGATGGAAAAGGTAAGGCTTCACTGTTTTGCCAGAATGTTGTGCCTATTCCTAGGGAAGCTGATGTTGCTGTCACTAATATGACTGCTTGTCCCATTTTTCCTGTCAATAAGAAGCAGAAAACTAAGCATATATCTATCCCTCTACAAATATCCTTAGGCAAGAATAGTTTACTGGGTCTGGGTAAAGGTTTAATTCAGGCTATTGCTTTTTCTTGTAAGGTAGTTTCTGATAAAAGAAAACAGGGTGCTTCCTTTCCTGAAGTGATTCAAGATTCTGAGTCTGGACAGCAGGATGACATGAAAGATACAGGATTTTCTGTTCAGATTTCTGATTCAGACTCAGAGGAGAGCTGAATTTCTAATTTTTCCTGTGGGAGGTTCTCTTTCCTGAAACTGTTTTCTTGAATATGCCAGTGTTTTCAGAGGGAGAACATGAGGTCTCTTAGTCCTTCAGAAAGTATTATGAGCTGTTAAAGAAGGAATTTCAAGAAATTGTACCTATTCCTCCATCTTTTCTGCCTTAAATGATCTGTGTGTTATTGCCTGCAATTTTCCTGATAGTCAGCCAGCTATTCATAACAAAGCAGATAGGATACATAAGGATCCTCAATCCTCAATGTTTTAAGTTGTTATACTCTCATCCCAAACCTTATCCAGCAGCTATAGCTTTAGTTAAATCTTCTGCTGCTAAACACTTATTTCCAATCTTACTATTTCTAATAAAGATGGGAAGATTTATAAATATGGAGAAAAAAGCCTATGCTTCTGCAACTTTGATTTTCAGAATTTTGAATTGTTAGGCTCATATGTTAAGGTTTGTCTGGACTAATTGTGAAAGTAAGAGGAATATTTTGTCTGAACTTCTTGTGAGAAAAAATCTGCTTTAAATAATTTAATTTCTTCTATTGTTCAAGTCACTGCTCATTGTATACAGTGTATGCATATGACTCTGTTGATACTTCCTGCAGGATCTATGGCCACTAATGCTGTTTTGAGGAGCTTTGCATGACTACCTTCTTTTAACCTCATGGACAATGTTAAAAATGACATTTTAGATTCTCCTTTGGATATAGATTTATTTTTGGCCCCTCTGCTGCAGAGGTGATCAGGAAACGGGATGAAAGGGGTAAGCTAATAGAGGGAATCTGAAACATTTTTCCTGTTTTTCCACATTTTACAAGGGATTCTCTAAATTCTCATCCAGTTTTGGTAAGAAACAAAATAAACAGTCTAAACAAAATGCAGGTAAACACAAGTTTAAGAAGAAATGGCAAGGGAGTTCCAAGAATAATTCTGGAAACTCCCAAAACCAAGAATAGTCCAATAAGTCAGAATGACTATTTAAGGACTTTGTTCCCCTTGACCATCCTGGCACTCCCTTTTGTCTTCCAGAAAGTCTGAATGGACACTTTTCTCTTTGGCAACAGATAATTTCACACAACTGGGTTTGGAAGACCATTCATTAAGGTTATAAATGGCAGTGGAATGAAATTCCTCCTTTTCAGGGGGTAATTCCTCATCTTTCAGACCAGACTCATTTAATTCCACCTGTCCTTCATAACATGCTGTCCCAGGGAGTGCTAGAACCAGATTCCCCTTCCCCAGTGTGAAACTGTGTTTATTCAGAGATGTTTTAGTGCCAAAGGAAAAAAATTCTTGGAGACCAGTTCTGGATCTTTCTTTCATAAACCTGTTTGTCACAGTGCCCAAATTCAAAATTATGTTACTTCAAAACCCATTACATTTTCTTCCTAATTCATGTTTCCTGGTAAAACAAGATTTAAAAGATGCTTATTATCATATCCCTACTCATAGGTTCACAGGTTCATAGGTTCATAGGTAGGTACTGGGCTATCTGCCCGCAGGCATATATTAGCCCAGCCACATTGTGCGGTATTCGCTGCCCCTTTGGTTAGTTCCCTAGGCCCTTGATCTAGCAGCTAGTACCCTTGGCCCCTATCTAGTAGAGCTGTTGGTATGATCCCTGGTGTGAACTTTCTGTTACCCATCCACTCATCAAGGTTCCTCTTGAAGAGTGATAGTGAGGGGCTCTGTCTTATGTAGATCGGGACCTTGTTCCATAGCAAAGGAAGTCTTTGTGAAGGGAATCTATCCCTCCAGCATGTTCTATTCATTGTTGTGCTGAGGTTTATATCCTTAGAGCATGTAGCTTGAGTGGATTTGGTTTTGCTAAGATGGAGCATGTTCAACAGTTCTGGGTTGGACATGGCTCTATATGTTAGACAGAGATCACCTCTGAGAAGGTGGCATGCAACAGAAAAAAGCCTTAGTTTTTTCAATTCTGCTGAATAGGGCAACTGTTTGAGGACAGTAATCCTCTTAGTGAGGTACCTCTGTGGTCTCTCCAGCTGCTGGAGATGCCTAGCCAGGTACATACCAATTGGTGCATTGTACTCAATAATGGGTCTGATGAGAAAAGAGTATTGAGGCACCATTAAATCCTTAGATCTTGATGTGAACCCTTTCGTGATCAGATGGGTCACATAGAAGGATTTTCTAACCACCTTGGCAACATGGTTTTCAAAGGAAAGCTGACTATCTACTTGGGTCCCTAGATCCCTTATTACTACTTCAGTTTTCAGGAGGTTACCTCCTATGTGGTAGTTCGCGGACACTCTATTTTTTCCAAACGGGATTACTACGCATCTTTTAGCATTTAGCTTGAGACCATGGCTTTGACACCATGCATCAGTCTCATTAAGGCCCTTCTGGAGGATATCCATGTCAGCCGGAGACTCTATTATAGCACCCAGTTGGCAGTCATCCACAAACTTGGTCAGCCACAGCCCTTCAGTGTTTGCCTATACTTCAGAGAAGTATATGCCAAACAGGAGGGGCTCCAGGACAGAGCCCTGTGGCACACCGCTCGTTACTGGTCTAGATTTGGACATAGATCCCGCTACTCTTACTTTGTGGGATCTGTCTGAGAGCCAGTTTGCAATCCATTTTGTGACATAAGGGTTTATGCCCAGGTTGGTGAGTTTATCAATAATACCCGAATGGGGAATGGTGTCAAATGCTTTAGCAAGGTCAAGGTAAGCCATGTGTACCTCCTTTCCCTTATCTATAGCCTGAGTAACTGTCTCAAAGAAGTCCACCAGGTTCAGGAGGCATGATTTGTCCTTGACGAAGCCGAACTGTGTGGGGTCAAGTGTTTGGAGGTTCACAATCTCTCCATTTATGAGTTCCATAATGATTCGCTCCATTGCCTTACAGATCAGACTCATCAGGCTTATTGGTAGGTAGTTCCCAGGATCGGTTGTGGGCCCACTCTTGTGCAGCGGAACCATTCTATGGGCACATATCCTGTCTAGAGGCTGAGACTGAACAGGGTATTCAGATGTGGGGTTAATTCATTTTGGAGCTCACGTATGACACAGCCAGGGACACCATCTGGTCCCATGGAGGCAGTGTTTTTAACTTTAGATAGAGCCTTATTAACCAACGTATCAGTAATAATTGGAGTTACACAATCCCCTGGAATAGTAATAGGCCCTGTAGGTGGTGGTGGTGGTGGGGGGGTTGCACTTAACCTGTCAGCCAAGATGTTTCAGTGTATTTTGTTCCATTTTGTACTAGCTCAGAACAGACCTGAGCATTGCCACTTAGGTTTTTGATGTAACCATAGAAGGCCTTATTGTTATCCTTGGCATCCTTGGCAACTTTCTTTTTGAAATTAGCTTTAGTTGACTTGATGAGGGCCCTCAATTTCTTACTAATGCTGATCAGGGAAAATCTTTCTACTTGAGATTTGGCCTTTTTTTTGTATAAGTCTCCTCCTTTTATTGTATAGTTTGCTTATGGCCGGGGTCCACCAGACTGGTTTCTTCTTGCTTGGGAAAGGAGTCTTGGTTTTATTTGAGATATCATGGTCCATGCAATCCTGAAGATGTATATAAAGTGCCTTGGTGTAGGATTCTGCATCCTGGATATCATTATCCTTCTGCAAGGGAATAGTGAAGCTTTCCACTTCTAACGCAAGTAGTTTGAAGTTTGCTTTGGAAAGGTTTTTTACGATGGTTTCTTTGACTGTGGGAGGTGGAGGGGTGAGGATGTCTAGGGTTATCAGTTTGCGGTCTGATCTGACCAGAGAGGAAGTGATAACTGGTGTGGTACAATGGGCTCCCATATTTGTGATGACTAAATCCAATATGTTGTCCCCTCTAGTGGGAGAACATACCAGTTGTTCAAGGGCATTTGAATTTATAAATTCTATGAACTGCTGGGCATAGGAGTTAGAACTTTGGTAGTTCACCCAGTCTATACCAGGGTAGTTGAAATCACCCAAAATTATGGTGTTGGGTAGGACCTTTATATTTTCCAATGCCTCAAGGAATGCTGAGTGAGCATCTTGGGACATGGTGGGCGATCTATAACAGGCTACAACTTGAAATGTGGTTTTGCCTGCTGATAATTGTGCATGGATGATCTCTGGGGCATCATGCTGCACCACTAACCAGGAGATGTGGGTATCCTTGATGAATATGGATACACCTCCGCCCTTTGTACTGCGATCTGGTAACTGAGGCCAGAAAGTATGATATGAATTGTAACCTGGCAGTGCTGGGGTGCTCTCTGAAGCCTTGAACCAGGTTTCCGTCACTGTGCAAACATCAATTTTCCCCATACTGAGGAGTGCCTCGAGTGCATGCATTTTGAGGTTGAGACTTCTGGCATTCAGTAGCAATACCCTTAGTTTTTTGTTACCTGTGCTGGTTACATTGGTTGGTTTGTCCTTTGAGCCTTGCCTAAAAAAGGCACTATGGGGATGGCAAGAGCCTTGGCCGGTATTTGAAAGCCTAGGGGTGACATGTGCAAACCATCTCTGGCGAAACAGCAAGGCTTGTTTATCATGTCATCCCAGGCAGACAGACACTGGATCCCCTTAGAATGACACCATAAGCTTAGCCAGTTGTTGAAATTGATCATTTTGTCTTTGTATTGCGGTATCATTCTAGGTGAAGGTAGTATGCTACTCAAGGTCAGGGTCATACCAGCTTGGGCTACATGATCAGAGTGCTCCTCGATGTCTCTTTTCATGTAGTCCAGGGAGGTACATCTTAGATCACTCACACCAACATGTACAATGACAGCGTCATACTTGTACTTGTTCTAGAGTGACCTAAGTGTCTGTGTTATGTGGCGGATCCTAGCACCCGACAGGCAGCTGAAAGTAACCTTCTCCTTGTTCAGCCTGGTGAGTGGAACATCTGTGTGCCTTACTATAGAGTCTCCTATTACTAGCATGTTGGGTATGGTGTTTTGCCTTAGGGGCTGTCATGAGGCACACTGCTGAGGTAAATTATGTGTTTTTTGGCTTGTGTTTGGAGGTACAGGTTGCTTGCTTGTCTGCTTTGGAGGGCACTGTTTCTTTCTCAGATTGGTACCCAGTGCCTCCAAATATGTTTTTGTGTATTTATGTGCATGTTTTGCCGGTGCTTGTTTTGTAGATCCATGTGTGACTGGTGGTGTGATACTGGTGTGTCTACTCCTCTTGACTGTCTGTTACAGTCATGGGTTGAGAGTGCTTAGCCTCCAGTCTGGCTGTGCATTTGCATCTCTCACAAGTGTTTGTGTCTAGAGGTAAGAGGAGAGGGTTGTCTGTATACATGAGGCAGTTGTGACATTGCCTCAGGATGCCCAACTCCAGATGAACTGGAGAGTACACCTGAAGCTGACCTCTGGACATGCTTGGAAAAGTAACTTTCACTTGTCTTGCGGACAATCGAGGGCCTTATGCTGTATTATAATAGTGCTGTCTAGGAGATTTGGAAAATAATAGTGTTGTCTAGGAGATATGGACAAGTGCTGATTTGGGTTATGCAAGTGCTGCAATAAGAGCAGTTGATCTGAAGCACGAGTTGAGGCTTACCTAGTTCTAAGGGAAAATTTGCAGACCAGACTTTGTGGAGCCAGGTATAGTATACCCCAGCTAACCGGCACTGCCCGAAGCTGCTCCGTGCGCAAGACCATGCAAAAAAAGAGTTGCAGGGTTTTAAGAGAGAGAGAGAGAGATCAAGGAGTTTGGAATTGACCCAAAATGGCCAATAAAACTACAGTTTCTAGGCAGTAACCCCTCCTACAGGGACAGGCAGGCTGCTCAGTGTTAACCACTGCCTCTGGTGAACACAGAGACTTCCCTTTAGCCCAAGTAAGCACTGGCCTCCAAGAAACTTACAAACTGTTCAAAACAGCAACTCTGTAACTGAACTTTTATTTAAATTATAGAAAGTAGGAAAATAGCAAGATTTTTTTGTTTTTTTGTTTTTGTTTAAGGATAGCAAAGACACACAAGTAGCAAGCTAGTCAGAACAGTGCAATAAATGACCCCAACACGTGTGTGCTAGGTCAGAGGCAGGTAAATGCAATTTAAAAAAAAACAATTTTAAATTAAGTGCAACACAAAAAATGCAATAAACAGGCTCTAGGTATGTTCTAAATACTGTTTCTAACACAGATATCAACTTTTGCAAGCAAGAAAATGCCGAAAAGTAGGCAGCAATGCAGTTTTTCTAAGAAATAAATCAGAAGAAAATACTTAAAATCTCAAAAGTGGCTCCTTTCTTCTCTCAGCATTTTCTCCTCTTGGTAGGTGCTTCAGCAACAACTATCAAGACAAAGTTCACATGTTTCATGAGGTTTTGTGTGTCTAGATCACATTATCAATTCTCTGCCTTACCTTTTGGACTATCCACTGCACCAAGACTGTTCTCAAAGTGTCTAGCTCCATTTATAGCTCGTGCAAGCTAAAGGCTGTCCAAATTTTCCATATTTAGATGACCTGCATATCTTTGCAGTTTTTTTTTTTTTTTTCAAAGTGTCAGAGCTCTCCCTCTTGGGGGAGAGGTCTCTTACACAAGTTGGGATTCCAAAAGATCCTTCAAAAGACTGTTTTAGCACCTTCTCACAAGATTGTGTTTCTGGGATGGTAACTAGACATCACAGTCCAAAGAGCTTTTTTTTTTCTACAGGAAAAAATAGGTCTATAGCTAGATTTATTTCTAGGGTTTTCCACTCAGATTTCAGTCACTGCAAGGGAAGACCTCAGTATTTTGAGTCTCATGGCTTTAATTTTTCTCATGATATCCCTAGCAAGACTCCATGTGAGAAAGATACAATAGGATCTGACGTCTCTTTGGTCCCAGCACCAACACTCCTTGTCTTTTCAGATCTCAGTACTGATGTTAATCAGAAGAGAAGTCACTTAGCAGAGACAAAAAATAGTCCTAAATCAGAATCTCCCTCCCTGTTCCTTACCACAGATGTCTTGGACTTTGGTTGGGGAGCAGTTTCAGGAGGGATAAATGTGCAAGATATGTGAGACACCAAGGACAGACTGAAGCACATAAATACAAAAGAGATGTTTTCCCTGATCAAGGCACTCACCTCTCTGAATTACTTTTAGTCCCAAGGTCCTGCACAAGTTGTTACAGACAATACCACAGTCATGTGGCACATCAACAAGCATGGAGGAGCCAGGTCTTACCCCTTTGCAGACTAGCCATTTTAACTTGGGATAGAGTATGTCTAAGGCTCTAAACCTCTTCTGCAACATCACTAGAATAGTTTGGATGCACAGGTATACCTGTCAAAGGATGCTGTTGATATGGAACAGACTCCCCATTTACATAAAACAAAGTTCATACCCGTCCATTTTCAAGCACAACTTAGATCTATAGATGGGAAATAGAAAATTTATCCCAGGACTGCCCCCTGTATTACTAATGGACAGATGCAATTCCTAAATGCTTTATCCCATGCATGGGTCCACTCAAATTATCTATGGTATGATCCCAGTTATTCTCATTAGGGGTAATATATAATTAATGACCATGGAATGGGTAAGGACAATCTATAACCAAATAGGATGGGTTATTTTGAGCACAGGAAGTGAAACTGGCTAGGCTTTAAATGACCAACAAGGGCAGCTAGCCTAGTACTTACTTATGAACCAATGAACCTATATAACTTCACTGCACAATCTCATTCTACGGGCTAGCTACATTCTGTCAGAGCAAAACTGTATGACAAGTTCAACTTCTGTTTGCCTCTCTCTGAACAATCAACTGGAAAGATTCTGCTCCAAGACTCCATGCAAGAAAGCCTGGATGACAAATGCCTTTTCTTATCTTTTCCTTGAAAAGGAATGTCCCTGTATGCTTTTCCACCCTTTTCACTAATATCCAAAGTACTTCTGAAGATTCAGAAGGACTCTTCCAAGACATTGTGGTGACTTGCCAGAGATGGCCTGTCACCCTTAGGATTCCAGATACTGGCTAAGGCTCTTGACAGCCCTATAGTGCCTTTTTTAGGCAAGGTTCAGATTACAAACTCACCACTGTATCAGGTACAAGCAAGCAAAATCTGAGGGTAATGCTACTCAATGCTAGAAGTCTAAACCTCAAAATGCACTCACTCAAGGCAGTTCTTAAAATGGAGAACATCGACATCTGTGCAGTGACAGAGACCTGGTTCAAGGCTCCAGAGAGCACCCCATGCATTACCAGGCTATAATTCATACCACACCTTTCAGCCACCTAACCTGGACTGAAACACTAAAGGTGGAGGCATGCCCATATTCATTAAGGATATCCACACCTCCGGGCTAGTTGCTCAGCATAATGCATCTGAGATTATCCAAGTGCAACTAACTCTGGCAAGACCACAATCCAAACTGTAGCTTGTTACTGATCCCCCACCATGCCCCAGGATTCCCACTCCTCATTTCTTGATACACTGGAAAATATTAGGGTACAACATAACACCCTAATAATGGGCGATTTCAACTACCCCACCATTAACTGGGAAAACTACTTATGTACCAACTCTTTTGCTCAATGTTTTCTGGAATTCATAAATTCCAACGCCTTGGATCAACTTATCCACACCCCCAGCAGGGGCAGCAGTATCCTAGACCTGGTCATTACCAACATGGGCAACCGGTGCTCCACACCAGAGGTCAATTCCTCGTTGGTCAGATCCGACCACAAGCTAATCACCCTAGACATCCACATCCCACCCCCACCCCAATAAGGGAAACCACCGTAAAAAATTTATCCAAAGCCAACATCATGCTTCTTAAGACAGAAGTGGCAAACTTCACGACACCCATGCAGACGGACAACAGAGGTATGACTGCTGAATCCTACACAAATGCACTTTATAAGCACTTACATGAGTGCATGAATCATGCAATCTCTAACAGTACCAAGATGCTATCCTCCAAAAAAAAGGAAGCCAATCTGGTGGTCCCCTGCCATAAACAAACTCTACAACAGAAGAAAGAAACTGTTGCAAAAAAGAGTAAAAACCCACGACTGGAGAAACTCCCTGGTCAGCCTCAGTAAAAAAGCTGAAATTCCTCATAAAATCCTCCAAAACTAGTTACAAAAACAAAATCGCCACTGATTCTAAAGACAACCACAAAGCATTCTATAGCTATGTCAAGAATCTTAATGGCAACACTCAGTTCTGCTTTGAGTTACACCACAATGGCACTAAATACACAGAACCAATTGATATTGCCAACATCCTGGCAGATAAGTTCAGTGCTAACTTTACCCCCTCTCAACCTCAGAGGGCCCATCTCTATATCGGAAGAATGCAAAGTTCCTGTAATCACGGCTGCACAGGTAAAAACCACACTCTCCAAAGCCAAGAACACAGCATCCATGGGACCTGACAACATCCCAGGCTGCGTTCTACACAAACTGGCACTCCATCTAAGTACCATGTTCAATCATAGCCTCACCTCAGGCTTTGTGCCCAGTAAATGGTGCACAGTGATGGTTATCCCACACCACAAAGGGGGAACCACCATGGACCCCAGGAACTACCACCCCATTAGCCTGATTAGCCTGGTCTGCAAGGCTATGGAACTTATCATCATGGAACTTATAAACAATGACACTGGTAATCTCCAAACTCTAGATCCCACCCAGTTCGGGTTTGTAAAAGGCAGATCATGTCTCCTAAACCTGATAGATTTCTTTGAAGTGGTCACAAAAGCTGTAGATGAGTGTAAGGTGGTTCACACAACCTATCTAGATCTCTCCAAGGCTTTCAACACCATCCCCTACTCTGGAAATATAGATAAACTCACTAAACAAGATATAAATCCCTATCTCACAAGATGGGTTGATAACTGGCTCACTGATAGAACCCACACTGTGAAAGTAGCAGACTCCAAATCCGACTTCAGACCAGTGACAAGTGGAATACTACAAGGTTCAGTCCTGGGTCCTCTCCTGTTTGGTATCTACTCAGAAGTACAGGCTAACACAGAAGGACTTTGGCTACCGAAGTTTGCAGATGCCTGCAAACTAGGAGCCATAATCAAAACTCCTAACGATGTGGACATCCTACAAAAGGGCCTCACTGAGACAGATGCCTGGTGTCAAAGCCATTGCCTCAAGATCAATGCCAAAAAGTGCATTGCCATCCCTTTTGGTAAAAACTCTATACCCATGAATTACCACATAGGCAGTAGTCTACTTAACACTGAAAGTGTGATAAGAGACCTTGGGACACAGGAGGACAGTATTCTCTCCTTTGATAATCACATTGCCACAGTAGTCAGGAAATCCTACTACATGGCACACCTCATCACAAAAGATTTCTAATCCAGGAAAAAAGAGGTAACTTTCCATCTCCCCATTTTCTTTCCTTAACCCAAAAATGAGGGAGGAATGATACTCCATACATTCAATGTCCACAGACAACTCAGGTACTATCTTGACAGAACTAAATCTTTCAGATCTTTGGATCAATTATTCCTTTATTGAGAAGGTAAGAAGAAGAGACAACATGTGTCATAACAGATTATTTGAAAATGGTTGTCTATGGCTATTATCTTTTGTTATACTCACAACAACAAAACTATTCCAGGCAGGGTCAAGACCCATACTATCTGGGCTTTGGCTTCATCTATCACTTTTGGTAAAGGGTTGGATTTTAGAAGTATTCTAGAAGCAACAACTTGGTCCTATGTAAAATACTTTTACAAAGCACTAGAAGTTTGATTCCTTCTGTTGGTCCAGATCAGGCTTTGCAAGGACCATTGTCCAGAGGCTCCTTGACTCTTTTCCTTCCACCTCCCAAATTTAGTAATTTAGGGGAATCTACCCATATAGCTGATGCTACTGCAACAGTGATCGATATGATGAACATAGTACAGTTGCATAAGTAAAGTTACCATAACAGTAGATGTTTGAATGATCACTGAAGCAGTAGCAGCTCTCTTCATCCCCTTTGTTTTTTGGTGTATTGTTTATGTGAGGGTGTGGTTATTTATTTATCTTTCTTCCTACCTTTGTCCTTTCAGGGCTCTGCCTCCATCTTTCTGTTGGCAGGATGCTCTGAAAGGCTTGGCAGCCAAACTTGTCTTTTAGTCAGCTCTACTTGAGCTGCCTGGCAGTTTGGGCATATGGAAGGTGCCCAGAAGCTTTGTAATCTGGCCAGATGTTTTATCCTTGGCAGGCTATAACCCATATAGCTAAGGCTACTGCGTGATCGATCATTCAAACATCTGCTGTTATGGTAAATTTACTTACACAACGGTACTTTCTTACTCTCTTCACTTGTTTTTGTCGTTTCTTATATTGCATAAATATCTTGTAATGATTTATATTAAAATAAATTGAAATGGTAAACAATGTTATCCATTTCATAATGTGCATTTACCACATGAAGCTGTGTGCATGACTTTAACTGAATAGTCCAGCTGAATGAACAAATCAATTAGGCAAAGTAACATCAGTAAGTTGAGAGGGTTCAGACTTATGACTGACATACAATATGTGATCCTTCTGCTTATGGCCGCTCATCTTTGCACTCAGACTGACCCTTAACATAATGACATTGATAATGACATTGTGAGAGAGAGGGGATTTAGGAGCAGGCAAAACCACCTAAAACTGAATGGGGAATTGCCATTTCTGCTGGGTGGTTTGAACAATCTAGCCAGTGATGATTAGTGGTTGTTTTCTTTTTAAATTTTCCATGTTTCATTTTCCGATGGATGCACAGCATCCCTAGCAATTAATAGCTTTAGTGTTGGCAGGTCACATAACCAATTTCATAATGTGTAAATCAATAACAATTGAACTTTTACGTTGTGAGTAGCTAGGAGCAAAAAAATGCATACATACATATATAAGTAAAAGAACCAACAAATCTTTTTTGCAACTCTGATTATATAGTTGGAAAGACTGCAGTGGAGCAATCCAATAGCCTCACCTACGCGAGGAACCCCCATCAAAAAAACCCCACCCCCCTCAAAAAAAAAAAATCTAATATTACACCTGTTGTGTATTCCAAAAGAATCTGAATAGCATTGTGGATAGCTTCCTGCATTCTGAAACAGGACTTTGTGTTCTGGCCCACACAAGAGAATTTGGACAATATGCAGGAGTTGCCTATCTCTTCAAGGGTCACTATACCACATGCTGGTAAGGGTTTTTGGAGTATTCTGTGTTGAGTCTCATTACCTTTGCAGGGTGTAGACCAAATCTTCATGAGTTCATCTCATATTTCTAATAATTCTTAAATTTACCAGAGCTCCACAGCTCTACTTATATATCAGAACTCTTACTGTAGGCATCTATCCTACTTACAGTACCAGTCTTGACATACAGTTAGTGTTGACAGCAGGCAGGCATCACAATGCTACTAGTATATTTCCATAGCACTGAATGCATCAGACAGAAATCCATGTCATCTGTCCACTGTTATGCAAGCAAATACAGAAATGGCACACCGTAAGGCTGCACTACAAATGGGTAGATGGCATGATTAGAAAAAGTAAGATTTGAGTCATCCTCCAGTAAAGCGGGGATGGCCTGCAAAACAAACTACTATGCCTGGACACAGTCATTGTCTGCCCAGCAACCTCAACATAACCTGAAGTACATACTTAGCTGTGTTCTGGTAGTAGCAATGCAGTTTATTGGTCCTTCCACCATGAACTGTCTGCAGCACCCACCATGCTGCACCACCATACAGGTACAGCACCACCTACTCCTGTAAAGCCTATTTTTTCATCTATGTACACTTTCATGATCGGGTTAGTCTCACTAGGCCAATGGTCTCCTTTCAGGGGGAACCCAAGGTGGCATTTCTACTGGAGAGGGTAAGTTTGGCCATGGCACTGTGTAACACCTACTATTCTTTTCATTCATGAGAAGAGGATACGCTTGAGAAAATGGCTGATGCAGAAACTTCAATGCAAGAAGATGATGCTACTTTAGCTGATGCTGCAGTCAAACCTGATCGTGCTTCTGCTTTTTATTTGCCGATGGATAATATTCAGATCATTCATCTCAGTGAAAATGAGTTTATCAATTCACAGCTGAAGGCTTTATTTAGTTAGGATTCAGAACATGGGTTCTGTGTTCCATGGAACAATATCATGGAGCCTCAGTTTCCACTAGAAGAATGCCCATCAGGTCCCATATCTCAATCATATTCAAATACTATAGAGATCTATAGAGGCCAGTAACTTACAGCAATGAAAGATACTGTTTCAAATCTTCCCAAGTAAAAATCTTGTGCACAAGATGCCAAAACTTCTTGACTTCATGCTTGACTTTTAAACACACTGTCTTTCTGTTCCAGTTATGCAATAATGACCAAAGGATGGGACATCATTGAATAGGTATATTATTTGGGGCACATTATTACATCCATCAATATGTTCTTCCTTTGACATTTGAACCCTTATTATTTGAGAGCTGAGGAATTTGTGGGCATTTTTGTTGAAAAGAATTGGCTCAAGAGTTCAAGTCTCATTTCTCTGACAATAAAATTCAGACTCCCTGGAATGAATATAATATTGTTAATGCAAATGCTTTGATCATAAAAGCATTCTGTGGGATTCATTAACAATCATGTGGGCTTCACGCTAAGCCTACAAAATTTAAGCATATTAGCATGGTGATCAGCAGCGCTAATTGAATAGGCATGCTGCTCATTGCACCTACACATTTGCAAGCACCTTTTCATGGCCAGTAATATTGTTCTTGGCCATGGAAAGGTGCTTGCAAGCATGAACAAAGAATATAAACAGAGGAGCTTACACATTGGAAAAGCTCAGATATGAGCATGCATTGTAGCCTAGATATATTCCATAGGTTCATACTAAGCTAACTGCCCTTGCGAGCCATTTTTTTAAGCCTAGCCAATTATCCCTTGTGAGACTCAAACCCTGCACCTTGTGTTTGTAAGGCAAACACCTTAACCATTAGGCCACCCTCACAATCACAACACATTTTAAGCCTAGCCAATTATCCCCAGTCAGATTCAAGCACTGTACCTTGTGTTTGTAAGGCAAACACCTTAACCATTAGGCCACCCTCCCTCATTAAGAGCCAGTAACGTGAAAGAATACTGAAGGAGAGGAAGTAAAATGGGGGAATTGCAGACAAATAATTATTTCATACTGCATAATTAATTAATATGGAAGGAGAAATAGGTAAATGTGCTGAAGTGTCAAAGAAGGACTTCTAATGTAAATTCTGCAATATTGATATAATGATAATTAATGTCAATGACAATACAGCAGTTATGCACATAAATAAAAACGGACATGCTAACAAAGGATGTGATAGGGATATAAATCTGCAGTGTAGCAAAGGGGACAGAAAATGTGATATACATGTTAATAAAAAGTCGATTTGAATAACAGTTAGCAAGGGCAGAAGATACGTAATGGGATTAAAACATAGACTGTAGTTATTGCATATTATATGTACATACAGGGAATGCATGTGTACAAGCTGACACCTCTGCTGTATTCTCCACCTTAGCATGTATACACAACGGTAAATGGATCTTACAGCTGTAGAGTCATGTACATCAGAAATGGACATGTTTTTGCAAAGAAATGTCAGCGGTAGCTATAGGAAAGGGGTTTATCACCTATGAACGTAAACAGGTAAACGTGTTGTATAGGTATGTAAATGCTAAATGGTAATCTGATAAAACACAATATACATAAGTGACAAATGATAACACAGACTGGATGACATGCCATGATTTTAAGTTTTCCATTGCTGATTTGCAAACATCACAGACATTGTTACTCTGGGCATGCTCACATGAAGTTACAGGGAACATTAATATAACAGAAATGTGACAGCAGCAGCATACAAGAAAGTGTTGCATCAGAACACCAATCACAGTTTGGATGGTCTGGCAGCATACCAGACAGTAAAAACAATTATGGAATCCCTCATCTGCCATTAAGCTGTATAGTGTGATGAAAACAATTGCAGTAATAAAGAAATGTCCAGATGAAGACTTGCAATACAGAGCATAATTATCTTGGGAATATGTAATGTATGTGAGCAATGAATGACATAATAAACATTTGCATCATGTCATTTTTGAACATGTCAGGACAGATACCAGAGATATCAGTCATATCATGAAGAAACCACTTGAAGGGCTTACAGCACTTTCCATTCCTAATGGGTATGATTGCCATTCTTGTAGGACAAAGCCTGAAATGGTGGCCCTCCAAATGTGCCATAACTATTGACTGTGTGTAAGCCTCTGCTGTCTGACAGACAGATACTAAAACTAATGTCTTTTCACTTTTCCTGGTTAGGGGTCACCACAGTGGAACTCCAGTCCGCTAATGATTGGCAGTGGATTTTTTACGGTGCTGAGTTGCCAGCCTGACACCCAACCTTCAAAGAAAGCACACCCATTCACTCATGCAGCTACCTGCATGTCTTAAATGTCACTTGACCGTGGGGAGGACATGCAGATTCCACACAGAAGGTGCTCCAGCTGAGAATCGAACAGGAGAACCTCTTCCTGTGAGGCGACAATGCTATTTGCTCCACCAACGCGGCTTACTCTGACAGACAGATACTACCAGATTCAAACCCCTGTTAATTATACTAGGCTCTCTACAGAACTCTGTATTGACTGCATGTGCTACATCAGATAGCAAAGGAGGCTGTCACAAATAACGGAACTGAATGTGTGCATTAAGAAAGGAATTACAAATACAGTATGAACAATAGGATTTATCAGAATGCTGGGAATAAGCTACACGTTAGTGTCCACACAGCTATTAGCAGTGCAATATCAATGCTTCTTTTACACAGTTTATCTGTGTAGGTATGCTGTATAAGCCAGTAAACAATGCATGTGACATAGCAGCAGTCACAGCATGACATACCCCCAATAACCATTTCACTGCCTTGCAGTCATAACCTGTGATGATATATCATTGTCCAACATAAAACTAGATACAGTGCTGTTGATGTAACATCAGTGCATTCATATACTCTTGCCCTTTCAAGAACTGAACAGCAAGCAAGGTGACTCTACCAACTAATAACATGTGAATGAACCACAATCACCACAGTGGAATTCTTAACCCAACTGTGACACTTTACGTATTCTCATTTATTACTTCAGATGTAAGTGTTGAAGATGGTTTACTATCAAAATGTTGATTGCAGATCATCGAAGCAATAATGTGGCATGTCCAACCTCTGAACACTGCAAATGGTGAGCACCAATATTCTGGAATGTTAATTTCACTCCTTCTTGACCCATGGTAGTGGTTGTTTCTAGGTTCAAAACCAGAAGTGAATGTCGAAGTTTGATGTTTTTCAGCGATATGAAATTTCAGCATTCCATTTTTTTGCAGTTTTCATTTGATAATAAGACAGAATGGCAATCTGCAATCGATATTTTGATAGTAAACTGTTGAAAATAAACTGCTGAAAACAATCTCTTTGAGATAAAAGGGATGGTAGAGATCTCTTTCACTGTAAATGGACAAACTGTAACTGTGGTGGGTGCCATTCATGCATTACCATATAAGGCCACACAATGGTAACAGACAATGAATGTGGATGCTGAACACATGAGCATTTGACAACAGCAAATACATGATATTGTACAGGATGAATGCACTACGGTAGCACTGTCACTAGCCTATACTCCCAACTGCACCTTCTGTAGCTCCCAACACCATCTTCTGCAAGTCTATGCAACCAACAGAAAGATTGGCAAACTCCTCTACAGCTATTCAGCGGCAAATGCTTGGAATAAATTACCACTAAGTGTTAGATAGATCTTTAACTCCAACTCCTTCAAAACAACACTAAAGGAAACTTTACATACACCATGGAAATGCTTATGTTATGACCCAACTTAATCCACCTCCTGTCCTATAATACTGCTGCAGCAACCTTTTCTTCCACCTCTCTCTGCCTCTGCTTCTAATAAAGTCTGCTAATAGTCAATAATTCCTACAGCTTCCACAACAGTAGTCAGGCTAATTGTTGTTTCAACATACATCTCATACATATTGTAATTATTGCAATTTTAGTTATAACTCTGTCATGATTAATTTTGTTACTTGTACTTATTGGAGCTTTTCTCCTCAGGCCTCTGCTGATAAAGGGCTGCTGTCCTGTCGGACTGACCCAGGCAACAAATGTCAAATAAATAAAATAAATAAATAAATATGTCAGTATGTGAAGCATTACATCATGTTTTTGCTGCAAGGGATATGTGTGCCTCAATTGCTGTACTAAGGCAGCAATAAACAGAATGTTATCTCATTCCCTGTGATGCTTCCTGCATATTTTACATAAGGAAAATGTAACCACATGTCATCTTTACACTGAATAAAAGCATTGTTATGTGAGAAATTACCATAGTGTTTTATAAGAGGACTCATCATTTACATATGTACACAGTAGATGTGTTTGACAACAGTATTAGTGACATGTACAGTCACAATAACAATAACTCAAGATAGGCTGAGCTGGATTTGAACTAACTAACTAAGATCACAAGCTACAGTTTAGTGCCTGATTTGCAAGTACCACATGACATGCTGAGATATAAATGGGACAGTGCACAGTGGAAAGGATGACATTACCACTATTTATTAGCTGGATGTTTATGCTAAAATATGGTAGAAGGGCCCAGTAATGCTATACAGCTACACATCATGTATGTATTTGAAGAGTAGTATACACAGTATGAGGATAAGAGACACAGTCACAGCTGGCCTCAAACATCTAATATATGTAGTTACACAATGCACAAAGCACAGTATCGAACTCAAGCAACACAGTAGAACTTGCACTCCAGCTGTGAGATACTGCAGTTATGGTAGCATTATGCAATCACTGTGCGGCCAAAAATTTATTTTCTCTAGGAATGCAAGTATTTTCTAGTGTAATAGAGTGCCACTATAAATCATCTCATATGTAGAAGTGTACATAAAGGTGGTTGTGAGGTGGCCAGTGGTATATGACAGTAATCACAGTCACACTAATTAAGCAGTGATGGATTTGAGCATCTTACCTATTCACTTGCACCATCTGCACAATGCTTTATCAGCAGCCAGTACCACAGTAGAATACTGAGTATAAGTGAGGCATACACCATCTATGAAGGGATGACATCAGCAATTTATTTTGCCAAGGAGATATGTCTGGTAAAATAAGGTTGTAAAAGCTGCCACTGGAAATGTATGGATTATAATGTTCCTCATTAACAAGGACATTGGTAACCTCCAAACATTCAATCCCACACAGTTTGGCTTCATCAAGGGGAGGTCATGTCTGTTAAATTTGGTCGACTTCTTTGAGACAGTCACCAAAGCCATGGATGAGTGGAAGACAGTGCACACCGCCTACCTTTATCTGGCCAAAGCCTTTGACACTATTCCCCACTCGGGAATAATGAATAAACTCTCTCAACTAGGCATCAATCCATATGTTAACAGATGGGTAGCAAACGGGCTCACTGATAGAACCCACCTAGTCAAACTAGGGAAAGCCAACTCAAGCAGTAGACCTGTAACAAGTGGCGTACCCCAGGGTTCGGTCTTGGGGCCTCTGTTATATGGGATATACTTTTCTGAGGTGCAGGACAAAACCAGTGGACTATGGCTGATGAAATTTGCAGATGATTGCAAGCTGGGTGCTGTCATCATTTCCAATAGCGATGTAGACATCTTCCAAGAGGGTCTCACTCAGACAAATGACTGGTGTCAGAAACATGGTCTCAAGCTGAATACCAAAAAAATGCATCATCATCCCCTTTGGGGAGAGTGACATCCCCACAAATTATCACATTAATAACAACATCCTAAGCATGCAATCAGTCGTGAGGGATTTGAGCATGCTCATTGTTAGCAACCTGACTTTTGACAACCATGTTGCTTCTGTTGTATGGAAAGCCTTCTACATGGCCCACCTCATAAGTAAGGGTATCTCATCCATGGACAAGGAGGTCATAACATCCTTGTATTTATCTATTATAAGGCTCCTTATTGAGAACAACTCCCTTTTCGGCACTACCTCGCAAAGCACATGCAACAGCTGGAGAGACCACAGAGGTTCCTCACCAGAAGAATCCAGGGCCTCAAACATCTACCATACACAGATAGGCTAAAAGCGCTATCCCTCTCCTCTGTTTCCTACAGATTCCTCAGAGGTGACCTCTGTCTGGCATACAAGGTGATCACGGACCCCACATTGATGGAACTGCTGCATATCCACAAGTCAAGCTCTACTTGAGTAACTCACACTCGCAGCCTCAACCTGGTCTGTGACATCAACAGGACTTGTTGCGGGACTCATTTGTGTCGCAGAGACTCCGCCATCTATGGAATAGACTCCTCACCCTGTCAAGCAGAGTACCTCTTGACAACTTTTTAAGCGCAACCTGGATAACTGGATGAGAAACAGAAAATATACCCCTGGGATTTCACCAGTGTCCTAGCTGGACAGGGGCATCGGGTATTGACTTGTCTAAACATGGAATAAACTCTTGGCTAGGCTTATAAAGCCCTCAGGGCCAATAGCCTAGTACCCTCCTATGATCCTATGATCCTATGTAAACCAACTCTGAATTCATTCACAGTCACACACACATACTTTTAGAAGTTAAGCACCACTGTAGTTGAACCTCCAACATATTTACTTATACATTATTGTGCATATTGCAAGTAATACAAGCAAGATAGGAGAAGTCTGACATTTAAAGTGCAACAGTTCACTTTATAAAGAATGACTTCATCATTGTGTTGCACCAGGGATGTAGGCAGACAATATAATCTTGTAATCATGTGCTCTTATTGGTGGCCAACAAACCACCTGTCTTTTGAAAATGGAAATGTTCCTCCCCCATTTACCAAATGTTTGCATCACTTTCCCTGAAAAACATTCAATAGATATTTTTCAGTCTAGGAAACTCTTATTGGAATCATTAATTTAGACAGTTATGAACATAGTATGGCCTAAAAAACCATAGTTTCTTAAGTAATGTCTAAAAATTGTACTCAGAAGAGTACAAACAGTATGCTGACTGGCCTAGTGGGGTAATGCACTATGCCTGGCTGCACCTTTATGTTGTAAAGATGTTGTGGTTGTGAAAGGTGGGATTAGAGGATGATAGAGTCATCTATCACTTTAAAGTATTTATGCAGAGAAGAAGTGGACTGATCAGATGTTCAACTAACTGTAAACATCTCCCACACAGACATAGACACACGTACATGTGAATGGACATACACACACACACACACACACACACACACACACACACACACACACACACACGCGCACAAGTTCCCATATTGAGCAACAAACCTCCTATCTGTCTACACAATGTCTAAAGAGTGACAAAAGGAAATACTGCCAGCCCACCTATCTGGAATTTTGTAAATAATTCTATGTCATTTGTGATTATCGATATTATTTATACAGAAGTATGTGTAAAGTACTGAGCTAAAATGTAACCACAGCATGCCCTATAGGAACAGAACAAGAATCTACCTGCACTATTGTGACTATTTAGATGCACTCTGAAGAAGTCAATGGTTTGTAGCCTGGTGAAAGTACTTAGTCATTTGGTATTTCTGTGTTTGTTGGCGTATTAAAAGTGGAAGACCATCGATTTTTTTCTCTGGTGACTGTTTTTTATTATTTTTATATTTAGATGCATATGTTTAATGGAAACTAAAGCATAGGAGATTAACATGAAAAAAACTCAAAAAAAAATTGAGATTAAACTGATTCATAACCACATAATAAAAAAGATTTTTATCTCTCAGTTTCAGTGCAGTAGCCAACACAATCCCCAAGATTCAATAAACTATGTGCAGGAACAGCGTTATTCTTGCACAGAGTGGTTCGTGTCCTTGTAGCATTAGCATGCTGTTAAGGCTAAATGGACACAAAGAGTGAATGAGTGCAGGGGGCACATTTAGGCAGTGCACGGATATTGAACACATCCCCTGCACCCAGAAAGTGCCGTATGCCACTTAGAAAACATGTACAGTGTCCGTGGACTCTGAAAAGTAAACATACACAAGCAGGCACATCCCTGGACTGTACAGACTATCACAGAATATCCAGATAGGTATGCTAGTGCACAAGCTGGTAAGCCACAAGTTCTATGTATAACAAAATATGGCCAAGCAGGCTGTGAGCAAACCAAAAAGAAAACTTTGAATTGTGAGCGTTTTCGTCAGAGCCAATACTCTAATTTCATCAGACAATCCAGGGCAACCCATCAAACCCTTAAATAAATATAAAATATCAATTAGTCAATTAAGTCACAGTTTAAAATCATTGGATATCCCCTTATTTAAAAACTATGGGGTATAATCAAACTATTAATCACTTAAATAAATGAAAGAAACACCAAAAGTATGTTAAAAACAGTTCCCTGTCTATAAATTCATCCATCAAAAAATGAACGTTCATTTCTTATGTTATGTTTTGTGGGTGATTGATTGAAATCAAATATATGTATGTATATACAATTAAATCAATTGTACTTGCCCGTTTATATGTAAATATAATTATTAATATCCATGATATACTTAAATATGTTTACAACAATATTAGAACCTGTAAGCTCATTATTATGGATAAAATTACCATAAATATATGTTAAAAACTTTGATGACTATGTGGATACCTAAAGACTAAAAGCATTATATAGAGATAATATGTTAAACCCTTCAACAATAACAATTCTACATCTTTGCAATATATTAAAAAAGAACAACCTAAACTGTTGAAAAACTATCATTTCATATGCATATGTAAGACAATCCATTTCATATACATATTATTTGAAGTGCATGTTTTTTAAAATACTTGATTTTTAAAAATACATGATTTATAAAAAAAGTCTGTTACATATCCATGAATAAAACTATATATACCCACTTTTTAATGAATAAATATACATATATATAAATAAATGAATCAGCCATACTTTATAAACATATAAATAAATAAATCAGCCATACTTTATAAAAGTAAAATGGAAATTGGAAATGCAGAAGAAAAAATACAAAGCTAATACTGGGATGAGTAAATGTGGTTGTTGTGCGCAGTGCAGATATATAAAAACAGGTAACTATGCAGTGTATACTATACTGGAAAAACAGAAAGAAAGATCAAACAACGAATATATGAACACCAATATAGTATAAGTAAAAAAGCAGTTACGAATGCCCTAGCGAAACACATTTTAGAAAATCCTACACATAAGTTCCAGTTTTCAGTTTTAGAACAAGTGATATATGACACGAGGGGTGGCCCTTGGGAACTAAAGCTGGAGGAAACAGAGCTAATATGGCAGATCTGTACTTCAGCATACATTCCACCGGGTTTAATATCCATAAAGCTTAAAGCACTTGCTAGATCATCCAATGTCAAGAATCTAAATGATTGTACCTACTGTAACATATTATGTTTATAAAGTATGGCTGATTTATTTATTTATTTATATGTTTATAAAGTATGGCTGATTTATTTATTTATATGTTTATAAAGTATGGCTGATTCATTCATTTATATATAAATAAATAAATAAATATATATATATATATATATATATATATATATATATATATATATATGACTTGGTTGACAGTTCATTTGATTGACACTCATTTGGTCGACAGTTCATTTGGTCGACAGGCATTTTAGGTGGGGGGCTTCGCACACCACACACCCCCAATGTGGGGGCTGTGCCCCCACCCCTAACTATATATATCAACTCCAGGGTTGCACAACATTAGGGAAGGGGGCAAATCTGCTTGTCAACCAAATGAACTGTCGACCAAATGAGTGTCAATCAAATGAACTGTCGACCAAGTCATAGAGACCCATATATATATATATATATATATATATATATATATATATATATATATATTTTTTTTTTTTTATTTATTTAAACATTTAAAAAATGGGTATATATAGTTTTATTCATGGATATGTAACAGATGTTTTTTATAAATCATGAATTTTTTAAAATAATGTATTTTACAAAACATGCACTTTAAATAATATGTATATGAAATGGTAGTTTTTAAACAGTTTAAGTTGTTCTTCTTTTTTAATATATTGCAAAGAGTTAGAATGGTTATTGTTGAAGATTTTAACATGATTATAATACTTTTAGTCTTTAGGTATCTACATAGTCATCAAGGTTTTTAACATATATCTATGGTCATTTTATCCATAATAATGAGCTTACAGGTTCTAATATTGTTGTGAACATATTTAAGTATATCATGGATATTAATAATTATATTTACATATTAATGGGCAAGTACAATTGGTTTAATTGTATATACATATATATATTTGATTTCACTTAAACATCCACAAAACATAATAACATAAGAAATGAATATTTTTTGATGGATGAATTTATAGACCGGGAACTGTTTTTAACATACTTTTGGTGTTTCTTTTATGTATTTAAGTGATTAATAGTTTGATTATACCCCATAGTTTTTAAAGAAGGAGATATCCAATGATTTTAAACTGTGACTTAATTGATTAATTGACATTTTATATGTATTTAAGGGTTTGATGGGTTGTCCTGGATTGTCTGATGAAATTAGAGTATTGGCTCTGATGAAAGCGCTCACAATAAAAGTTTTCTTTTTGGTTTGCTCACAGCCTGCTTGGCCATATTTTGTTTTCAATAGTTCATTTGGTTTTGGTTTGTTTGGTTTAAGAAGAATGGCTAGTGGAGCTGGAGTGGTTCTTAAGTCCCTGTTCTCTCAGCAGGACAACATGGCTTCTGGCAGCGGTTCCACTGAAGCGAACGCCGTGGGGAATTTAACTGTCCTTGTGCAGCAGTTACTAGAGAGGGTGGAAACCTTATCACAGAAAGTTGAAAACAAAAGGATGAGTTCAACTACAACCATTTCAAATACCAATATTCCAAGTACCAGTGGACAAACCCAGTTATACTCGGAGGTCTCGAGTGTATCACCGAGGGCACAATCCCACCAGGGTAGTTCACTGAATAGCAACACTTGTGCCTATAATGTGGGGCAAGCACAACAGCCGGTAAGAGACAATTGAATTCCTACAATGGGTGAATACTTGCGAGTGCCTTCTTTCTTCACTAATGGAACATTGATTAATACACAGCAAGGGAACAATAACATAACAGCTTCCATCATAACAAATCTCAATGAATTCGATCAGAAGCTGTTCAAATATTGGAAGCTGCAGCTTGAGGTTTCATACTTTCCGAAATGTATAACTAAAAATATTATTCCTAAAGGGTTGCACCAGTGGCGTTACCCGGTGGGTTTAGTCAAAAACCTCTCCATTTCATTATGAGTTAGTAACATTGTTTGACCACCAAGGAATTGAATTTTTAAATTTATTAATTAAACATTATGGAATTAAAATAGATGCTTCAAGGACAGAACTGGAATTTTTGGAGCTTACCATCGTAATTGATGTGGACTTTTCTAGATACCGGTTTGAGCACAGCTGCATTTTCACTAAAATTGAAGCTAGTATATCTAAAGCTCTAGAGATAAAAAAGAAAAAAATCAACCATGATATAAATTATTATTCAAAGGGTAGTGCTTATCCGCCACCCCTAAAGGTTTCGAGACCTTCAACTAATCCGGAAACTTTTTCACGTCAACACCCATCGGATGACGTCAACAGCAGAGAACAAGCTTATGAAGGCGAGGAATATACAGATGCTCAAACTGAACCAGCTCCTTTGAGGATTAGTGAGAGACTACAAAACAATGCACAGCAAAATAATCAACCTCAGCAAGGTGAAGGAAGTAATTACAACAATGTCAGTAACAAAACCGGACAATGGGATTTTTAGGTGGGCTAAGGGAATCAGTGGAACCAGTGGAACAACTCGAACCAAGGCCAGAAAAGGAGATGCCAAAATCGGTGAAGGAGAAGAATGAGGTTGGTCATGACATTTTAAAATCTATAACTTCACCTCCATTACCGTTACTGACACAATGACTAAGACATTTGCAAATGGCTCTCCTATGTACCGGATCGGAGAGCAGATCTGGTAAGAACTATTACTGATTTAAAGTTGTTTGTGCGTAAACATAACCTCACTAGTTTAATGGGTGTTAAATCATCCCTCACTAGTAGCTTGAGTGTCTCTAGATTATTCAATCTGCCTTTAAATGAGTCTCTAGCTGTCTTTAAAAAAATGTGTGAAATGGACTTTAGAGCCTTAAATAACAATGTGCACCAAAAGAGAATCATTAAAGATATACATAGAAATATTTCTTGTAAAGACATGGAAGTTATTAATTTATTAAATGTGTGCAATATTACAGTAATGAAGCCAGATAAAAATGGTAGCTTGGTTTTCATGAATGCATGTGATTATAACAATAAAATGTCTGAATATCTTGACACAAATGAATATGAGCATGTTAGTATCAACAAAGTGCATGGGGCATATAGAAGGATTAACAGCATTTTGCAGGATTGTTTTTGGAGGGTAGTACTGACTTGGAAACATACCATTATTTGTCAATGGCAGCTCCAAAAATTCCTGTTCTTTTTGGGTCCCCAAAAATCCACAAAAATATTAGCAATCCCCCTTTTAGACCCATAGTTGATGGGCGGGGGGTCTATTACTTATGCTAGTGCCAAGTATGTAGATCGTAAACTTAAACCCGTGATCAAAAATGAACCACAAATTTGCCTCGATTCATGGAGTTTTCTAGGAAGTATAAATAAACTAAATTTTAATAATGATAACATCTTCCTTACTGTCAATATAAAAGACTTGTATACAGTCATTCCTTAGAATTTAGGAGTAGAATGGGTTAGGGAATTTCTGACTATGAAAGGTATGCACGACAGTGATATCTATATAATAGAAACTCTCCATAAAGTTGTGTTAGCGAACAATTATATGTGTTTTTATGGTGATTTTCATTTACAAAAAAACAGGGGTCTCAATGGGTTCACCCTGTGGTGGTAGTTTTGTGAATTGTGTCATGGCGTATTGGGAGAGAACATTGTTATTCAATAATCCTCTGTTTCAGAATCATGTCACTTGGTATACAAGATATCAAGATGACATGTGCTTTATTTGGAAGGGGGATATAGCTATTATTGAGACCTTCATCGAAACCATGACACAAATGACAGATTTTTTAGAGTTTACTTTCCAAATAGGTTTGGAATCCATTAATTTTTGGGACGTTAACCTAACTAAGGATGTGGTTAAAAATAGGTATAAAAGTACAATATATTGCAAGCTTACATATTCAAATGCATTTTTGCATTTTACAAGCAGCCACCCATATCACCAAAAAAAGCGGTTGTCAAGGGACAAGCAGTTAGAGCTGCCAGGATGGTGGCGGCCGACAATGATTATCAGGTTGAATGCGAACTATTGAAATCGATGTTTTTGCAGAGGGGGTACACAGAGGATTTTCTAAAACATATTTTCCATGAAGTTAATTCTAAGAGGGAATCTGGGCATTTAAAACCAATACTCCAGAAAGGGTATGGTGAAAAACAACACGATAATTTAGTGCAAATTAATACAAGAGATAAGGATACAGTGCACAATTTGGGAAGTAGATCCTAATCACATATTCAATGGATGCCAGGCACATTAGAGACATAATAGTCAAAAACTGGGCCATAGTAGTTGAAGACAGTAATCTTAATAAAATCTTGGGTACTGGCCCATGGGTAACTTATAGAAGGGGACCCAATACTAAATGCATATTGGAAATGCAGAAGAAAAAATACAAAGCTAATACTGGGATGAATAAATGTGGTTGTTATGCACAGTGCAGATATATAAAATAGGTACCAAATTGACTATCAAGGACAGGAATTATGTCATCAGAGATAAATTTAATTGTCACTTTAAAGGAGTTGTTTATGTGGCTGTATGTGAACTATGCAGTGCATATTATATTGGAAAATCAGAAAGAAAGATCAGACAACGAATATATGAACACCAATATAGTATAAGCAAAAAAGCAGTTATGAATGCCCTAGCGAAACCTTTATAGAAAATCCTATACATAAGCTCCAGTTTTCAGTTTTAAAACAAGTGGTATATGACACGAGGGGTGGCCCTTGGGAACTAAAGCTGGAGGAGAAAGAGCTAATGTGGCAAATCCATAATCCAGCATACATTCCACTGGGTTTAAACAAATATGTATCTATAAAATGCATCCTGAAGCTTAAAGTACTTGCTAGATAATCCACTGTCAAGAATCTACATGATTGTTCCTACTGTAACATATTATGTTTATAAAGTCAAAGATACCCACACCTACAGGTTCGTGGCACAGCACGAAGCATCAGAGACTATCCATGTCTAACTAACAGTGGGTAAAACTGCCTTCCAGTTTATAGCCTGCTACAGAGCACCCTCCCAAACCCAGGAACCCCACTCGGCCTTCCTGAGAACACTGGAAAATATGAAGGTATCTCCAAACACCATTATATTGGGCGACTTTAACTACCCAAACATAGACTGGGAGCATTACTCTAGATCCAACACCCTAGCCCAAAGGTTCCTAGAATTTATAAACTCAAATGCTATGGAACAACTTGTTACCACTTCCACAAGAGGGGAAAACATACTGGACCTGATCATCACCAACATGGGGACTCTATGCTCCAGACCAGAAGTGTATCCCTCACTGGTAAGATGAGACCATAAACTAATCTCACTGGATATTCACATTCTGACCCCACCCCCTGCCCAGAAAACCACAGTGAAAAACTTCTCTAAAGCAAATTTCACATTCCTCAAAATCGAGGTGGAATCCTTCAAAGCCCCCGGGCCTGTGGAAAATACAGCCCAGACCGCAGAATCCTTTATAAATGCATTCTATGAACACCTTCAGGAATGCATGGATCATGCGATCCCAAATAAAACCAAGACACAATCCTCCAAAGGCAGACGTCCTGTCTGGTGGACCCCAGCCATAAACAAACTATACAATAGAAGGAGGAAGCTACTACATGATAGAGCAAAATCCCAAAAAGGGAAGGCATCCCTGATCAGTATTAGCAAAAAACTATGGACACTCATAAAATCGTCTAAGGCCAGCTTAGAGAGAAAAATTGCACAGGACACTAAGGATAATCACAAGGCTTTCTTTAGTTATGTTAGGAACCTGGGTGGGAATTCCCAGATATGCTCAGAATTAGTCCAAAATGGCAAAAAATACACCAAACCCCCAGACATTGCCAACATCCTAGCTGACAGATTCAGTGCAAAATCCCCCCCTCCCCACCAAAAGGGCAAATATCTATCCCAGCAGAGTGCTGCCCCCCTGAAATCTCAGATGCTCAGGTAAGAACCGCCCTCTCCAAAGCAAAAAACACAGCATCAATGGGACCAGACGGTGTCCTGGGCTGTGTCCTACATGAACTCCAAGAAGAGCTAAACCCAAACATAAAGCTACTGTTCAATCTCAGCCTTACTACAGGATATGTACCCAAAGAGTGGCGTACAGCAACAGTGGTCCCTCTCCACAAAGGTGGTGCCTCAACGGATCCTGGAAACTATCGCCCCATAAGCCTGACTAGCTTGCTCTGCAGAGCTATGGAAAGGATCATCATGGACCTCATAAATAAAGATATTGGGGACCTACAGACACTGGATACTACCCAGTTTGGCTTTGTTAAGGGCAGATCCTGCCTCTTAAACCTAGTTGATTTCTTTGAAACAGTCACCAAGGCCATTGACGAGGGGAAGGTGGTCCACACAGCCTACCTGGACCTTGCAAAAGCCTTTAACACAATACCCCACTCGGGTATTATAGATAAGCTCACCAGCTTAAATATAAACCTCTATGTCACTAGATGGGTTGCAAACTGGCTCAAGGACAGAACCCACATGGATAGAATTGCTGGAGCCATGTCAGACTCCAAACCAGTTACAAGTGGCGTCCCACAAGGCTCAGTCCTGGGACCTTTCTTGTTCGGTATATATTTCTCGGAGGTACAGGCCAACATGGAAGGACTGTGGCTGACCAAGTTCGCAGATGACTGCAAACTGGGCACCATAATCGACTCTCCAGCTGACACAAGCATCCTCAAAATGGGCCTCATAGAAACAGACAACTGGTGCCAGAGCCATGGCCTCAAGCTAAATGCCAAAAAAGTGAAGAGTCATCCCCTTTGGCAAAAACAAAGTGCCCACAAATTACCAGATAAGTGGTAATCCATTAAGTACAGAAGAAGTAATTAGGGACCTGGGGACCCAAGTTGATATCAATCTCTCATTTGACAACCACGTGGTGCACCTCAGAAAATCCAAATCCCATTGAGCTATGCGCTCGAGAGACTTGAACCTCATCACTGAAATAAATAGGACATGCTCGAGGGACAGATTCATAACCAAGAGGCTCCCTTCACTCTGGAATAAAATCCCAGTCCAGGTTACGCAGAGTCCCTCATTGACTCTCTTCAAGAGGAATCTTGATGAGTGGATGGGAGATCATAGGTTTACCCCGGGTATCACTTCTGTGTCACTGTTAGACAGAGGCACAGTATACTAACCTCAAAAAAGGGCATAGCAAAATTAATTTAAAATGGGTGGCGAAAGCCAAACACATTCTGGCTAGGCTTATAAATGCCCTAGGGCAGATAGCCTAGTATGAACAAAAAAAAAAAAAAAAAGTATGGCTGATTTATTTATTTATATGTTTATAAAGTATGGCTGATTCATTTATATATATATATATATATATATTCATTTAAAAAGTGGGTATATATAGTTTTTATTCATGGATATGTAACAAATATTTTTTATAAATATTTTTTTATAAATCATGTATTTTTAAAAATCATGAATTTAAAAAAAAAAAGCGCTTTAAATAATATGTATACGAAATGGTAGTTTTTAAACAGTTATGGTTGTTATTCTTTTTTAATATATTGCAAAGTGTTAGAATGGTTATTGTTGAAGAATTTAACATATTATCTCTATATAATACTTTTAGCCTTTAGGTATCCACATAGTCATCAAGATTTTTAACATATATTTATGGTAATTTTATCCATACTAATGAGATTACATGTTCTAATATTGTTGCGAGCATATTTAAGTATATCATGGATATTAATAATTATATTTACATATAAACGGGCAAGTACAATTGATTTAAATGTATATACATATATATATTTGATTTCAATCAAACATCCACAAAACATAGTAACATAAGAAATTAATGTTATTTTTTTGGTGGATGAATTTATAGACAGGGAACTGTTTTTAACATACATTTGGTGTTTCTTTTATGTATTTAAGTGATAAATAGTTTGATTATACCCCATAGTTTTTAAATAAGGGGATGTCCAATGATTTTAAACTGTGACTTAATTGATTGATTGAAATTTTATATGTATTTAAGGGTTTGATGGGTTGTCCTGGATTGTCTGATGAAGTTAGAGCATTGGCTCTGACGAAAGCGCTCACAATAAGTTTTCTTTTTGGTTTGCTCACAGCCTGCTTGGGCATATTTTGTTTTTCAATAGATTGTTTGGTTTTGGTTTGACAAGTTCTATGTATGTAAGAGCAATATTTAAAAAGTGTCCCTAGTAGTGACCAGACATTCCCCATATATGATGTAGGTGTCCTGCCCTAAGAAGCCTAGAGGTATGTGCATACCCCTAAATTAAAATTAAAAATAAAATGTATTTTATTTTAGATTGTTTTCCATTCAAAAGTAAAGTGTAAGCATGGTTGAGAGGGTTTGAGCATTGCACCACTGTGCTCTGAAACATCCCTAAAGATCTAAATGGAAATATACAACAAAAGGCCCCAAACTGAGGTAATGGAGTGGTTAGAGTCCCGGTTTTCCATGCAGGCATTCACGATTTGAATACCAAGACAAGAGATTTATTTTTACATGGGAAAGCAGTGTTAAAATCATTATTTTCATCTTAAAGTATGTAGTAATTGATTTTTGTCAACCAGGGTAGTATAGCTGGTGTAAAATGGAAGTGTGAGTGCATATAACATGTGAAACCACCCATGTATACACAAGTGTCCCATACAGTAGTCACACCCCTTGTTAATGTAATGAAAGCACATAGAGGGATGTCATGTAAAGTAAATCATATAGACTTACTAAATAAAGTCATCATTCTGATAATGATTTAAAAATGAAAAGTGGACAATGGTTAGAAATGCTCAGCTATGCTTATGCAGGTTTAAGCATAGCTGAGATGTGAATGCTAAGGAGCAGGTAGCTCAGCTAAGCAGATTTGCACACTGTTAAGCAGTGCTTAGCAATTACTCATTTATGAACTGTTCATGTCAGCTTAGCAGATTTGTGCAATGCTTAACGGAACTTAACATTTTCCAAATGGTCCAATGACAGCAAAGGGCAGGAATATCACCTTATTTAAATGGCACAGATGGAAATACAGGCAGAATCTGTTATAGTTCATCTGTGCAGGTACTATGGCTGGTGTACTTGAAGGATCGTGCTTTCAGGCACAGCACTGGAGCATTCGGGAGTCCAGGGTGATGGTTGCATTCCTTGTAGAAATCCATGAGGAGAGACTGCTGCAGGGCCAGTACCAGGACTCACAATACAAAGTGGAGGCCTGGGACCATCTTGCACATGAACTCACCAGTGCTACTGGCATCTCCCAGACTGATAATCAGGTATGGCACCACTATGCTGACCAACAGTGGAGAAAGGGGGTACATTTGGCCCAGTGAATCCAAGATGCATGGGCACAGAATGCTCCAGTAGTGTGTAATTATCACTATCAAGTAGTTTGTAGCAAATACTATCCTGAGAATGTGATAGACAGGTATGCATAATGTTTGTTTTTCTCTCCTACTGTTGCAGCAGAAAGAGCTAGTAATATCGAAGCCCATGCTGACAGACTGCTGAGGCTGCAATGACAGGCTGGTGAGTACAAATCTATTTTGCAGTATATTGTGCTAATAACTAAGAAGGAGTAAATTGCGCACAGCTAGTAGGTATACTTTTACTGTGATAACTGAACAAAGAAAAAAGTTTGTCCAACTAATATTGATGTGTAATAAAGATCCCTACAAAAAACTGTTATGCTTACTCTGGTATGTTGTTGTAAACATATAGAATGTTTACAGGTTCTTCACAGAAAATATGGCTGTGACAGCATACATTAACTGAGGTTGTTGTGTGAACCAGCTGTTAAGAAAAACTGTAGATGGTGGAGCTGTAAAACAAGATATAAATGAAATGTGAAATGTATACTGCACTAAGCTCTGAACCCTGAATAGTAAAGTGTAAAGCATCAAAGTGTGTTTCATGCAGCATTGCCTTGTGTTAACCTTTGCTTTCCAGATTGTAGTAGTCCAAATGATTAACGCACAGTACAATAAATGTCATACATGCATCACAGAATTACAAGTTCAGACTGTCTAACCAAGAGACTATTAGGCAGAAACCAGTAAAACAAGAGACAGCAGTTCCCCAGTAGCTTAGTGTGATAAGAAATAGTTTAGTTGTTAATTTTGCACACCCAGACATGGTTCAAATACAAGGAGTGGTATTAAGATTTGTGCATATCTACACAGAAGGAATCAGGAATAAATGTAGAAAGTCAGGTACTTTTAACACATATTTTCTCCACAGGTTTTACAGGTAATGAAATGTTTACTGGCAAATCCAGAGAAACACCAAATAACAAAAAGCACGAAAGATGGAGCAGGATACGGGAAAAAGTAAAATGTATTTAGTGCTTTCGTCAAATATTAGGATTGACTTCTTCAGAATACCTGACAGTCTGAAAGACCATCCTTTTATACATCAAGCAATTAGTTCATCAATTAAATAAAATTAAATAATTAGGCATTAAAATACGTAAAGAAATAGACTCCCTTAACTTGTAGATTGTTTCTTTCGTGATAAGATAGGCCAATTCATAGTACAACTGCAGAGAATATGTATTATGAATATACACCCTGAAACCATATTATAAAAAATGCCAGCTGATGAATACATAGAATGCTAAAACATACTAGCAGAAAATAAAACATACTATATGTATGTCTATACAACAATAAATATGTACAATATAAAGTCCAAGTGTCCTAGAACAAACAATAACTGGTGTCAAAATGAAAATTGATGTAAAATCTTACATAAAAATGAAAAACAAGTTATAGTGTACACCTCGTTAAAATAAGAAATCAGCTTTAAGTTTTAAATAGCTGATGAGGGACACCATGTCATTCAGACCTGGGTTAGTGGTGGAATTGTACATATGTATTCACATTAATAACACATTTTTAAGTATATTTATATATGCTTTTTAATAGTTTGGTATTGCTGTTTTAAAATAATGAATTGATTATGTTATTATTGAGAAGTCTTTTTTATTGGCTATTTCAAAATATAAATTATGATGTCTTTTTTTGTAATGTAGAGTCTGAATAAGTGATTTTTATCGCAAAAGTGCTTACTTTCATCAATTAAGCTCATTTATTGTTTTCCATCAGCCGTGGTCAGTTCGTTTTATCAATATTTTCTACATATTTCGCTTTGAGGTGAAAACCGGGCATTGACCCAGTCTAGGAATATTTTCTTTTTGTTTATCATTTTTGTGGCTTCTGACTGGGAAATGGCTGAAGGAGAGACTATGGAGCTGAATACAAATGGATGTAGAAGGTATTATAACCATTTTATTGATATGCTGCATGTGGCCTCCAACCCTTTGATGCTGAATCCAGTAATGAACCTATTGACTGTAATACCTACTCAAATTGTATGGAGGCATTTAAAGGACTTGAGAATAAATTATATAGTTTTAAGAGATTGCAGTGGCAGAGATTCCATCTTGAGGCATCTTTGAAGTATAAAATAGTACCGAGAGGGCTTAGGGTACTAACGATGCCCACATATGGCAACACTTACCCTGAACTATTACAGAAATGGAAGGGTTAAAACTTACAACTAAGCTATGAAACAAGAAATAAATCCACTCAGCCCTGCTAGAGTCCTGCTAGTCCAAATTAGCAATACAAAAAAGAAAGGTGGCAGGACACTGCTGCTGCTCAGTAAAACTTTTAATAAAAGCTTAAAAACAAATAATCCAAGTACAAATAAAGTAGGAAAGTAAGCGCTTTTGGGTTACACCCTTCATCAGACATCAAACACTTCATACACTTTCTTTTTATATAATTCTCAACCAATAAAATCCTTCTTAATCAGTGAAATACACGCCTTCTCAAAAGTGTAGGTTTTAAAGGGATAACATCATTAAGACCAGGGGGTATGTGTGCCATTAATTCTATAATCCATTTGGTTTCATCCAAAGCAGTCTGCAACCTGACACCCCCCCCCCCCCGATTATTCAGTCTAACATTAACAATTACTCTGAACAAAAAGCTGTGTGTTGGATGTATACATATATGCCTGAATAGAGCATTACTGTCATCTCTATTCCTTATACTGCCTAGATGTTGTAGGATTCTTACCTTAAACATATTTGTGGTCATTCCCACATAAAAACTGGGACACTTTGTACATTCAGCCAAATAGACCACATTTGGGGTTCTACATGTGGCCCTGCCTTTAAAAACAATGTTCTGACCTGTTGCTCTATGTGAGAAATTAACCTCTTTGTTAATAAAGCTACAGGCTTTGCACATGCCACATGGGAGTGTGCCTGCCATGTTCTTAAACGGCCTACTCTCAGAAGGACATCTCTCTTTACATAAAAGGTCACTCAAATTCTTGTTCCTTCTATATTGGAAATAAGGTCTATTGTCAATTAGCCCCTTTAAACTGGTATCACTGGTAAGGATGTTCCAGTTGTTATTAACAATTTTACAGATGTCACTTATATTGCTCCCATAGGTGAACGACATCTTGGTACCTCTCAATGGGGGGGCATCCTGCACGTTCACTGCAGGAGCCAAATGCTGATTCCTATTGAGCCAAGGTCTATATTTGGTCTGCCTATGAACCTTACTGTTGTCTATAGCATTCCTCACCATATTCTTCCCATAGCCTCTCTCCTCAAAATAACCTGTTAGATTCACTAACTCTTGTTCAAATTGCATATCGTCGGTGTCAATCCTAGAGGCCCGACTCACTTGTCCTCTGACAATGTTGGGAAAAAGATGGCGGGGATGCATGCTGTCGTAAGACAGCAGGGTGTTTTTCCAACAGTCTTTTGTATAGGCTGGAGGAAAACCTCCCTGTTGTTGTGTGACCCTCACATCTAAAAATCTATACTGTGATAAGACGTTTTGGCACTAAACTTTAGGAAGGTAGTGGCGGTGTGTAGATGAGACAAAAAACTATTGAAAGTGTCATACTCTCCATTCCAAAGAATAAAAATATCATCTACAAATCTTACATACATCAAGATGTAATCCTTCCAGATGTCATTTTCCAAAATGTTAATAGTTTCCCATTTTGAGAGGACCAGGTTCGCATAGGTATTGGCACAGGGTGTGCCCATGGCAACACCCTGTGTTTGCCTATATGTGGAGCCAGCCCCCCAAAAAACATTGTTGTCCAACACTAATGTTAATAAATCTTTGATGAGTTCTGTTTTATTCTCAGTGACTCCTAAATTTGTTAAAAATTCAATTACTGAAGTAATACCATAATCATTGTTGATCACCGTAAAAAGGCTATTGATGTCCAATGTGACCATAAGAACTTTATCAACACTGGCCGGTTTAGTGACATCCCCCAAACTCTGTAGAAAATGTCCTGTGTCTATCAGGATGTTTTTCATTTGTTTAATGTATGGTTTTAATAAAAAATCCACCCATATAGAAACATTTTCAGTTACCCACCCCCTGCCTGAAACAATCGGTCTAAGGGGTGGGTCATATAGACACTTATGTAGTTTGGGTAAGGCCTTAAATATTGGAATTATTGGTTTTTCAATCAGTAAAAACCGATATGTATCTTCTGTAATGCTCAAGTTGTTCTTCAGGGTAATTAACTTCATGTGCACTTTATCAACAATATGCTTCACAGATACCGGATTAATCTCTAAATAGGCTATATCATCCTGTAACAAATGTTTTATCTTATCATTATACCATACAGCATCCATTATAACAATTGCTCCCCCCTTATCCGCCTTTTTTATTATTATAGAATCATTATTGGCTAATGCCTTCAAAGCTTGGGCCTGCTCTGTAGTTAAGTTGTAATATTTAGAAAAAACACCTTCAGTGTAATATTTGGCCATATCCTTCTCACAAGCACTCAAAAAAAGGTGTAAGGCGGGTGAAAGCTGTGGTATAAATCCACTTGCCTTCCTAGGCATGCTACAATCAGATGTGTCATTCCCAAACATACTTTTCAACATTAAATTTCTACAAAACAACATAATGTCCGTAATTACCTCATTGTGCATACAATTGTTGCTGGGCACAAAAGTCAGTCCCTTGTTCAAAACGAACAGTTCATCAGTGGTTAAAGAATGTGAAGATAGATTGTAAACAATATCGTTAGGGAGGCCAGAAGTCACTGGAGAGTTCTCCTTCTTTTCCCTGCCTCTCTGTCATCGCTTTGTGATCTTTTTCCGACCCCTCTCTTCTTGACGGGCGCCGGTAAAAGTTCCAAAAAACACTTTTGTCCCTGTGATGCCTTGGGACGTGCTCCAATCCCTGTATCCACCTCTTCCATGACCTGTGCAACGGTCGACATGACATCCTCCTCTGCCAGCAAGGAGGAAGCCCCCGCTTCAATCCTGGACTGTTCCCCAGAAGAACATGAACCGGCACAGGTAGTGTCGGTAGCCAGAGTCAGGCCTGTGGAAATGTCCCCTGTGTCTATGTCGCCTCCCTGTGAAAGGCGAGTTGATGGTGTAGACGGGTGAACTGTATCGGCTGTGGTGGAGCGTCGTCCATAGATGACGCCAGCAGGCTCAATGCGTCCTACTGCAGTGCGTACCTCCACCGGCAGCTCATCACGCTCTCTATAATCCCTCTGGTGCCCAGTGAATCCTGTGATGGTACGCGCCTCATTCATCCGCTCATCACGCTCTCTGGAATCCCTCTGGTACCGTGGGTTTCTGGGCCAAACGAAGATATTTCCCCTGGAGAAATCCTCATGGTCCCTCTTGATTTTATTCATCTTATCGAGGCGTAATTTCTCGGCATTGTCTTGAAGTACGCCGCATGTTTGTTGTAAACGTTGCTTGCTTCTATGGTCAGTGAAATCACTCTCTAATTTGCATAAGAGGAGCTGCACCTCCTCACTTAACCTCTCCATTTCAGGTGCAAAAAAGCTGATTAACAGTTCCATATACTTGTAACTGGTGTTAATATTTAATGCCTGCCATTTAGTCAGCAACTCAGGAAACCGATCTCCTTGTGCCGGCATACACATGACCCTCATACCTCTAGGTACGATGCCGTATTTAAGACAGGCTTCGAAATGGAATTTTTGCCACTGTAAACATTGTAATTTATTCATTTTAAAATTCAAATCTTTTAACAAGTCCTCAAAGGTCTTGTCGACCGGTGCTGGTGCATCATTATTCTCATTCCTATTTTTGACTACGTCAAAGCCCAGATTCAGCAGCGGATTTAGTGATGGTATAAGAAGCTTCTTGGACCAACCTCCATTTGTTGGTCCCAATACAGAAGCACCAACATGGGAGTTGTTCAACTCACCCGATGTATCAGCAGCATGCATGGCATGTAGAACAAAAGCAGCACCAAACAAGAAATAAATCCACTCAGCCGTGCTAGAGTCCTGCTAGTCCAAATTAGCAATACAAAAAAGAAAGGTGGCAGGACACTGCTGCTGCTCAGTAAAACTTTTAATAAAAGCTTAAAAACAAATAATCCAAGTACAAATAAAGTAGGAAAGTAAGCGCTTTCGGGTTACACCCTTCATCAGACATCAAACACTTCATACACTTTCTTTTTATATAATTCTCAACCAATAAAATCCTTCTTAATCAGTGAAATACACACCTTCTCAAAAGTGTAGGTTTTAAAGGGATAACATCATTAAGACCAGGGGGTATGTGTGCCATTAATTCTATAATCCATTTGGTTTCATCCAAAGCAGTCTGCAACCTGACATCCCCCCCCCCCGATTATTCAGTCTAACATTAACAATTACTCTGAACAAAAAGCTGTGTGTTGGATGTATACATATATGCCGGAATAGAGCATTACTGTCATCTCTATTCCTTATACTGCCTAGATGTTGTAGGATTCTTACCTTAAACATATTTGTGGTCATTCCCACATAAAAACTGGGACACTTTGTACATTCAGCCAAATAGACCACATTTGGGGTTCTACATGTGGCCCTGCCTTTAAAAACAATGTTCTGACCTGTTGCTCTATGTGAGAAATTAACCTCTTTGTTAATAAAGCTACAGGCTTTGCACATGCCACATGGGAGTGTGCCTGCCATGTTCTTAAATGGCCTACTCTCAGAAGGACATCTCTCTTTACATAAAAGGTCACTCAAATTCTTGTTCCTTCTATATTGGAAATAAGGTCTATTGTCAATTAGCCCCTTTAAACTGGTATCACTGGTAAGGATGTTCCAGTTGTTATTAACAATTTTACAGATGTCACTTATATTGCTCCCATAGGTGAACAACATCTTGGTACCTCTCAATGGGGGGGCATCCTGCACGTTCACTGCAGGAGCCAGATGCTGATTCCTATTGAGCCAAGGTCTATATTTGGTCTGCCTATGAACCTTACTGTTGTCTATAGCATTCCTCACCATATTCTTCCCATAGCCTCTCTCCTCAAAATAACCTGTTAGATTCACTAACTCTTGTTCAAATTGCATATCGTCGGTGTCAATCCTAGAGGCCCGACTCACTTGTCCTCTGACAATGTTGGGAAAAAGATGGCGGGGATGCATGCTGTCGTAAGACAGCAGGGTGTTTTTCCAACAGTCTTTTTTGTATAGGCTGGAGGAAAAACCTCCCTGTTGTTGTGTGACCCTCACATCTAAAAAATCTATACTGTGATAAGACGTTTTGGCACTAAACTTTAGGAAGGTAGTGGTGGTGTGTAGATGAGACAAAAAACTATTGAAAGTGTCATACTCTCCATTCCAAAGAATAAAAATATCATCTACAAATCTTACATACATCAAGATGTAATCCTTCCAGATGTCATTTTCCAAAATGTTAATAGTTTCCCATTTTGAGAGGACCAGGTTCGCATAGGTATTGGCACAGGGTGTGCCCATGGCAACACCCTGTGTTTGCCTATACGTGGAGCCAGCCCCCAAAAAAACATTGTTGTCCAACACTAATGTTAATAAATCTTTGATGAGTTCTGTTTTATTCTCAGTGACTCCTAAATTTGTTAAAAATTCAATTACTGAAGTAATACCATAATCATTGTTGATCACCATAAAAAAGGCTATTGATGTCCAATGTGACCATAAGAACTTTATCAACACTGTAGTTTGTGTAAGGCCTTAAATATTGGAATTATTGGTTATAATGGATGCTGTATGGTATAATGATAAGATAAAACATTTGTTACAGGATGATATAGCCTATTTAGAGATTAATCCGGTATCTGTGAAGCATATTGTTGATAAAGTGCACATGAAGTTAATTACCCTGAAGAACAACTTGAGCATTACAGAAGATACATATCGGTTTTTACTGATTGAAAAACCAATAATTCCAATATTTAAGGCCTTACCCAAACTACATAAGTGTCTATATGACCCACCCCTTAGACCGATTGTTTCAGGCAGGGGGTGGGTAACTGAAAATGTTTCTATATGGGTGGATTTTTTATTAAAACCATACATTAAACAAATGAAAAACATCCTGATAGACACAGGACATTTTCTACAGATTTTGGGGGATGTCACTAAACCGGCCAGTGTTGATAAAGTTCTTATGGTAGTAGCACTGTCCAGGACCATACCACAATGTTATGTGGGCACCTACATAACTGTATGGACTCAGCAATACCTGACAGATAACATCATCTCCCTCAAGTTAGGGTAAATGCCTGTGGTGGACAGCAGCAATACACAAATACCATAATAGGTGGAAACAATTGCAGGGAGGGCCAAGAAGGGACAGATGCCTTACTGGAAGCAATATCACCTTGGTCTGCACAAGCAAATAAGGGTGCAGGTGATGTACCATAAGGTTGTCTTTGAGTGCAAATTAGACACATCCACCAAGGCCAGTCTCTAGGCCTTCCACACACGTGTATGCAATTCCAGAGGCAACACACAAATCTGCTCTGTAGAGGTGGTCCATAACATCACATACACATATGGCATAGATATAGGCAACCGGCTGCAGACAGGTGTGAACATCACCCCCCCATCCCCCCATTGGTACACATGTGTATTTTACAGCACTTGCCCCCTCCCCTCATCATCAGGAAGCCGGTTTGTAATGTCCTCTCAAAGGCAACACACAGAGGTCTCCATAGGCCTGATACCAACCCTGGCTGCAGCCTACATGAACACAGGCATGGGATCTCAGATCTATTCTGCACTGTAGTCAATCACAGCTTGAGCACTTGTGGCATCTCATCTGCACAGAGGACAGCCAATGTCATCCCTATACACAAAGGTGGACCAAACCAGTTTACTTACTTACTAATTGCTAGAATTAGTGAACACTTATGTGAAATGAGAAACAAAAGGGTTTTCAATGCCCTTTATAAACATATTTTAACACACAAAACTGCTAAATTCACCTTTACTATAATAGACACAATTCATATGAACAAGTCATGTAAAGCCTCATGGCACAATTTATTAAATCAAAGAGAATCTGATTGGATTATTAGGCTAGGTGCTTTATTCAAACCAGGCTTGAATGAGATAAGTTAGTCCTGCTTTAGATTAATTGATGGATTACTTTGACTTAGTGAGATATATAAGCAGCAGCAAGGGTTTGTCCCATTGAATACATTTTTTTGCACTGAAGAAGGCTATAATCTTTTAGCTGAAACCGGTTTGCTTTATTGTATTTATGGGTTTTGCCACGTTAAATTACTAAATATTTTTACCTTTCCCATGTGCTGGATATTTTTTGGATTTAATACTATAATGGTTTGAGCCGTGCACTTTGTCTTCCCTGCGTATTTTTGGTTTGGTCTGCGGGGATGTCAGTCCCACCGTATCCATATTGGGGTTTATAGACTTCTGATTTCCAAACACCCTCCCTGCCCAAAGTGTTTACCTCCCACATGTCATACACAACCCCTATCTGCTGTCTTGTCTGTCTTGTCTGCCTCCCTACCCAACCTACCACCCTAGATGTATCTACAATCCTTCCCCAACAACTGACTCTCACCTTAACAAAAAAAAGGCATCTGTCCCAATAAAAATATCACCCCATACATACCCATCCATTTCATATATGCGTCCACTGGACACATGTAATCGACTCCAATTGGCTTGGTGTTTGAGTGTCCAAATTCACCTCTACATTCTGAACAAATGCACAGCTGTTGCTGTATAAGAAATGAACAGCTATGGACTCCCCTACACCCATCCTGCACATCCCTAGCTACCTTTCATATCATTTTTCCCTCAGCATGTCCCTTTTTCACCACATTTTATCACCCCCTTTTCTTTTCTAGTAAAGAAATTAGCTAGGGTGTAAGCGGGAGTAAGCGAGTTTGCACGATGCTAAGTGAAGCCAAAACGGATTAAGGATCTCTACGGTTAACCGTATCTTGGTATCTGCTCAGCATTACACAAACCTGCTTAAAGTCACTTATACCTACTTTTTTCACTCTGTCTCCATCAGCCACTGTTCTGCCTAGCAACAAATAATCAGCCCTACTAAGTCGCAAACCCAGGACCCTATAGTCACAGCAATGTACCACTACACAATTTGAGTTACGGGACTGTCTGATACTTTTTCAAACATATGCAGCAGAGTCATTCAACAGTAGGGAAAAAGATCTGTGGAATCACCCAGGTTTTATATATATATACATATACAGATATATGTATGTATATATATATATATATATATATATATATATATATATATATATATATATATATATATGTGTGTGTGTGTGTGTGTGTTTGTGTGTATGTATATTTATATGTACATAACATGTAGTGCAGTCATACCTCAGAACCACACCTCTCAACATCTTAGTGAAAGATATCTGGGCAAAGGTTGTCAAAATGGGGGGACAATGAGCCAAAACTAGGGACATATGTTAAATATTGCACTAGAATCTGTTTCTTCGAGCTCAGCACTTGCTCAGAACTTGTTGTAAGCACTAAATAAGCTACAAATTACTACAGCACTCAACCTTCCTCATTATGTAGAGGAAAACAGTTTTTGTACTTACTTTCCTCATTTGCCTAGAGGAAAACAGCTCTTATACTTACTTTCCTCATGTATCTAGATGAAAATAGCTTTTTATTCAGGCATGTCCAAGGGTCAGCTCCTGGTATTTTCCCCTGTCTATCTGATGAATCTGGGCATCTTGAGGCAATGTAGGTATTGCCTCATGTACACAGACAACCCTCTCTTCCTACCACCCAACACTACAACCTGTGAGAGATTCACTTATCTAGTCAAACTGGAGGCAAAGCTCTCTCCAACCAAGACTGAACTTGACAGTCAAGAGGAGAAGGTAAACTCTTGCACCACACCACACTCATCACATAGTCCCACTAAACCTAGACAACCAAATCCACACATAGAAACACAAAAACATTTGCAGAGGCTCTCAATAATAATCTGCCCATGCAATAGAGACCTCCAAAGCAGAAATGCAAGCAGCCTCCACCCCCAACACATCCCAAAAGACACATAGCCCACAAACTTGGTGTGCCACGCAGTCACAGCCCATAAGGCAAAACAACGTACCCAACACACTAGTCATAGGTGACTCTATAGTCAGGCACACTGATGTGCCACTCACCAGGCTTAATAAGGAGAAGGTTACTGTCAGCTACCTATCATGTGCCAGGATATGCCACATAACCCACGTAATCAGGTTACTCCACAACAAGTACAAATATGACTCTGTCATTATCCATGTTGGTGTGAATGACCTGAAATGTACCTCCCTGGACTACATCAAAAGAGACATGGAAGAGCTCTTCAATCTTGTAGTGCAGGCATGTATGACCCTAGGTTTAAGTACAAAACTTCACTAAAGAATATAAATGATGTACCAAAACCATACATTTAAATAATAAAATCACACTAAAATTATTACATTAAAGTTACCTTCATTTAATTTTAGTTAAAACAATAATAAATAAAAACTAAATTTTTGTTAATATCCAACCAGTAAAGACTTTTAGTTAAAAATAGAATAAATAAAACTTGTTTTTTATTTAATATCAACAAAAAGTTTTTAAGAAACATTTAATATTCCTTGTTTCGTTGGTAATTTTAAATATATCTGATTTAATTTTATTTATGATTATGCCTCCCTCTGCGGGGTAAAAAATAAATCACCATCCTCATGTAAATGTATTTGTTTTCGAACTCTAAATAAAATTTTAGAAAGATGGGCCAAATCAATGATCAATTAAATCTTTAGTTCTTCCTGGTCCTTAGATTTAATGGAGTATAGGTGTTCTCTAATTCTAATTTTAGCTCCCTAGTGTGGTCTCAGTCTATAAATGGGCACCACGGGTTCTATCAAAACAATGTAAAATTGATTTAGTGTATATTAACCACTAAAATGCAGGCACCTCAAACATTCTACAATGTAACTCACTAAACCTAAAAATGTATATTTGATCTGTTGATTACATTGAACTTTCATGCTTACCACTTTTATAGAGCCCAAAAAATGGAGCCTTGTTCTTGAAACTCCAAATCCGTTTTAAATTAAACCCATTTTTCTGAACAAAAATCTAATTTTCTCGCGTGGAAAGCAATCTTATTGCCCTTGATAATGCCCCAGTTCTTCTTTTTCAATTTTTGGATACCCCAGCTTTTTTGGGAAAAACAAGAAGAAACAAATAAAATTGGCATTCAATTTACTTTTCTTATTATTTTTAGGGGAAAATTTCTTAGCATTATCAAAGATAACTGGAAAGGAAAATATTTATTATTTCTTTGGGACAAAACATTCTTCTAGCATTATCTTCAATAACTGGATCATAATTGTTTTATAAATAATTCCTAATAAAAACAATTCCTTGGACACTCCGCTAATGTAGAGATTATATGGCTTGCCGAACTCGTTAAAAGGATTATTATTAAAAGATACCAGGATGTCACTTTTTTAATGTAGATATCCGTTTTTAAAAATTTTCCCAAAAAGATACTGCTGTATTGGTGTTTTCATCAAAATCCCATTTAATGAAAAACATAAAAATTAATATTAGACCCCATGGTACCCATAGTAAATTTTTAAATAATCTGAAAACATATCCATAAAATATACAAATCATTCAGTGCTAATATAAGCCTCAATTATAAAATGGTAAGTCCTAAAATCTACAAAAAAAAGATACATTGTTTTTTTAAACTAAGGAGGGAAGAAGTGCTACCTCCACAAGCCATAACCAAATTAAGCGAATGCTGAAAAAAGAAAGGAACCATTAGCTACCCCTCTTCCCATAAACAGCCACAACGCTTCCAAAAAGAAAAAAAATTATTTTCAAGGTACTTCCACACACCTGCCTTTAACAATCATAGGTCATTAGTAAAAAATTTGAACAACCCAAACAACATCACTTCAAATCATAACAACTCCCTCTAATGGTTAATGCAAGTAAAAGCGAAACAACATCATAAAACTCCATAACCTGCTTGCTGGGCCTAAAACCACAGGTGTTGACAAAATGGAAACAACAGGCAAATGCCAGGAATCCCATATAAAAGAGGTTGCATGGAAAGGGTGTTTGCAAAAATGGTTGCATCTAGAAACAAAAATCCCCTCGGTAACTGGATAGAGGTGCAGACTATAGGTCTGAAGTATAGAAGGGCAAAGATTCCCAAACTAACTCAATGGGTTCAGTAACTAATGGGCTGTTCGATGGTAGCGTCAGATAAATAGAGCTTTATAATTTCCTAAAACATAAGCTTTAATTTAAAATGTCTAAAACAGAAGCGAAAAATCCTAATTTCAAATAATGTTCTAATTGTTCCCTTCCTTGTTTAATAAAAGTTCTTTCTAACCATATTGATGTAGACTGTCTATGCATGATAACTATATTGTTCCCTTATCCTCTTTTCATAGCGAAGTTCACTAGTCCTAAGTGTAAACCTCCTTTCAGGCCTGCCTTTGTCCTGGGTTAAATTATTACGTTGCCTAGCCGTAGTTGTAACCTCCTCTATCAACCTCTTTTGGCCAAAAGGATTTAGGTTTAACCGCAGGGTCATGCAACCTAGGTAACAAAGAATGACTTTAATAAAAATTTATTGACCTCAATTCATGCATAATGTAAACAAAATTTAACTTGAGAATAAAATTTATGTTCAACACAAAATCATCAACAAATAATGCTTGAGGAACAAAAATTTAACCCCAGTTTAAAACAAGTTGATTCTGCTTGGTCAAAAACATGTTTATTTAAGTTGATAATAAAAAATGATCATTAGCTTAAGAAAGTTCACCCTGGTGGAGACTGTTTAAAAAAAGTTAGAGCTCCTGGTGGAAACAAAGTTGTTGTTGTTGTTGGTTCCTCCGTGGAAACTCCTGACCAGATGATAATGGAGGATTAGAGTCGTCCTCCTGTCCCCACAACAAGAAACGTTCCCATTATTCTATGTTATTATCACCAGGCGGCCAGTGAGTTGCCCAGTTTGTTCTGTTAAGGTAGAAAGTTTCGCCAGTTTTTGGTCAGATTTTTTCTGTTTCCATGGTGGTGAATGCTGGTCGGAAAACCCAACCCCTGGCCTTAATAGTTTGAAAAGTACTTGTCGCCAACGCCGGCTGCAGATTTAGCCACAGAACTTCCAAGATTTAACCACAGAATCCAGTCTCCCCACTCTTTGTTTTTGTAGGATTCTTTTACCAGCAAATTTGTAGCGTGAGCTAAGTTATTTTTATAGCGGAGTCAAAGTTATTTTATTAGTCAGGTCCCTTAGCAGCTTTGAATTTGAATCTAAAAATATTATCCAAGGAGGGGGAGACGGTTTTTTTGAGACAGATTCAAGAATTCAGAAACTTTACCTCGCTAAAGTTCTGCTTAAATAAGTCTCCAGACTTTTTAAATCCCTTTAATTGACTCATTATTTTTGTCCTGACAGTAACATAGCAAACCTAGAAACTCAGGCTGCTGAAAAGAAAAAGCCAGTCAAAAAAAAAAAAAGGCATCACCTACTCCCATTGGGGCATTTGAAAATCAAAGCCCCTTTGGGACGATATTCAGTTTCAGTTCAAACACAAAAATAAATGTTTTCAACATGTATGCATGGCATCATACCATTTGCTTTATTAGTTGCCCCACCTTTTTAAGTTATGTATGACCCTAGCCCTGAGTAACATCCTGCAATCACTTAGAATGATACCACAGTACAAGGACAAAATGATTGACATCAATAATTGGCTAAACTTCTGGTGTCATTCTAAGGGAATCCAGTATCTGTCTGCCTGGGATGACACGGTCGACAGAGATGGCCTGCACCTGTCGCCACTGGGATTACAGATACTGGCTAAGGCTCTTGCTGACCCTATAGTGCCTTTTTTAGGCAAGATTCAAATGACAAATTCACCACTGTAACAGGCACAGGCAAGCAAAAACTGAGGGTAATGCTACTGAAAGTTAGAAGTCTAAACCTCAAAATGCGCTCACTAGAGGCACTCCTTAAAATGGAGAACATTGATATATGTGCAGTGACTGAGACCTGGTTCAATTCTCCATAGAGCACCTCTGCATTAACAGGCTATAATTCATACCACACCTTTCAGACATCTAACCTGGTCCAGAACACTAAAGGAGGAGGTGTGTCCATATTCATTAAGGATATCCACAGCTCCAGGCTGGTTGCTCAGCATAATGCATCACAGATTATTTCAGTGCAACTAACTCTGGGCAAAACTGCAATCCGAATTGTGGCTTGCTACAGATCCCCCACCATGCTCCAGGATTCCCACTCCTCTTTTCTTGATATACTGGAAAATATTAGGGTTCAACCAAACACCCTAATAATGGACAATTTCAACTACCCCACCATTAACTGGGAAAACTACTCGTATACCAACTCGTTTGCTCAACACTTTCTGGAATTCATAAATTCCAATGCCCTGGATCAACTTATCCATACCCCCACCAGTGGCAACAATATCCTAGACCTAGTCATTACCAACATGAGTGATCGGTGTTCCACACCTGAAGTCAACTCCTCGTTGGTCAGATCTGACCATAAGCTAATCACCCTAGATATTCACATCCCGTCCACACCCCCCAATAAGGAAACCACCATAAAACATTTCTCCAAACCCAGCTTCATGCTTCTTAAGACAGAAGTGGTGAACTTCATGACACCCATGCAGATGGACAATACAGTTATGACTGCTGAATCCTGCATAAATGCACTCTATAAGCACTTACACAAGTGCATGGATTGTGCTATCCCTAACAGAACTAAGACACTATCCTCCAAAAAGGAAGCTAATCTGGTGGTCCCCTGCCATAATCAAATTCTACAAAAGAAGGAAGAAACTGTTGCAAAAGAGAGTAAAATCTTTTGAGTGGAAGAGCTCCCTGGTCAGCCTCAATAAGAAGCTGAGTTCCCTCATAAAATCCTTCAAAGCTAGTTACACCCACCAGTGGAATTGCCACTGATTCTAAGGACAACCACAAAGCATTCTATAGCTATGTCAAAACTCTCAATGGCAACACTCAGATCTCCTCTGAGTTACAGCACAATGGCATGAAAATTACAAAACCAATTGATATTGCCAACATCCTGGCAGATAGGTTCAGCGCTAACTTTACGCCACTCTCACCCTCTAAAGGGCCCATATCTATACCAGAAGAATGCAGAGTCCCTGTAATCGCAACTATGCAGGTAAAAACTGCGCTCTCTAAAGCCAATAACACAGCATCCATGTGACCAAGCAACATCCCAGGCTGCGTTTTACACAAACTTCAGAATGAACTGGCTCCCCACCTAAGTACCATGTTCAATCATAGCCTTATGTCAGGCTTTGTGCCCACTGAATGGTGTGCAGCAACAGTTATCCCACTCCACAAAGGGAAGCCACCACTGACCCCGGGAACTATCGCCCTATTATCCTGATGAGACTGGTCGGCAAGGCAATGGAACGTATCATCATGGAACTTATAAATAAAAACATTGGTAACCTCCAAACTCTGAACCCCACCCAGTTCAGGTTTGTGAAGGGCAGATCATGTCTCCTGAACCTGATTGACTTCTTTGAGGCAGTCAACAAAGCCATAGATGAGGGTAAAGTGGTTCACACAGCCTATCTTGACCTTGCCAAGGCTTTCAACACCATCCCCCATTCTGAAATTATAGATAAACTCACTAATCTAGGTATAAATCCCTACGTCACAAGATGGGTTGCCAACTGGCTCACTGACAGAACCCACACTGTAAAAGTTGCAGACTCCAAATCCAACCTCACACCAGTGACAAGTGGAGTACCATAGGGTTCAGTCCTGGGTCCTCTCCTGTTTGGTATCTACTTGTCTGAAGTACAGCCTAACACATAAGGTCTCTGGCTAATGAAGTTCGCAGACAACTGCAAACTAGGAGCCATAGTCAAGTCCCCAAATGATGTGGACATCCTACAGAAGGGCCTCACTGAGACAGATGCCTGGTTTCAGAGCCATGTCCTGAAACTCAATGCCAAAAAGTGCATTGTCATCCCCTTTGGTAAAATCTCTGTACTCATGAACTACCACATAGGCAGCAGTCTACTTAACACCGAAAGTGTGATAATAGACCTTGGGACCCAGGTGGACAGTAGTCTCTCCTTTGATAATCACATTGCCACAGTGGTCAGTAAATTGTTCTGCGTAGCACACCTCATCAGGAAAGGGTACTCATCCAGGAAAAAAGAGGTTATTATTCCCCTCTACTCATCAGTCATTAGATCCATTATAGAGTTCCCCTTTTGGAATGTACCTCACAAGACATCTGCAACAGCTGGAAAGGTCACTGAAGTACCTCACAAATTGGATTACCAGCCTCAAGCAGATGCCCTACGCTGACCGTCTCAAAAAAAGTCCAGGTTTACTCCATAGCATATTGCCAACTCTGAGGTGATCTCTGCCTAACATACAAAGCTATGTCAAACCCAGAGCTGTTGGACATGCTACAGCTAAAGAAATCCCAATCACTCTGAGCTACATGCTCTAGGGACCTAAACCTTGTCACCACAATAAACAGAGCATGCTGGAGGGATAGATTCCTGTCCCAGAGACTTTCCATACTCTGGAACAAGCTGCCTATCTATGTCAAGCAGAGTTCCTCATTAGCACTCTTCAAAAAAATATTGATGAGTGGATGGGAAATAGGAAATTAACCCCGGGGATCACTTCTGTGGCTCTGCTCAACAGGGGCACAGGAAAATAACTTTCTTGGGAGGCAAAAACCAGGGAAGCTTATTGGCTAGGCTTACTTAGGCCATTGGGCCTATAGCCTAGTACCTACCAATGACCCTATGAACCTATAACATAGAAAGTTGTTAGAGTAACATGGTTTGTTTCAACCTACAGTTTCTGCAGGATATGAGGTCTGAAATTGAAATGTATGTCATCATTTACTGACAGAGATCCTCAGATCATCACAGTGATTTACCAGAGGAATACAAATAATTTGTGGAACATACCAAAAATATGAGCAATAAACCTGGACATTCTCTAACAACCCAGCCAGTTGGCAGTTATGCTCAGATCCCCTCGGTGCAATAAATCTAGACCACGCCTGATGAAGTGGGGGGAGAAAGCCATGAAAAGAAGGACATATCTGAGATACTTGAATGGATAAGCTGAGACAGTTGCTGCAGTAACACAGTCTGTTCTAACATGTATTGACTGAAACAGCACAAGTGCAAGACTCAGTCGCTTCTTATTAGTTAGTGACTTAAATCTTCACATCATCCCACTGATTTATCATACATACACAACAGTTATGGGGAACAGACCAAAAATATGAGCCACACATCTAGACATCAGTGAAACTCTGTACTGTTGAGAGGTATGTTTTGTAGGAGTTGCCACTGTGCTATACAGGTGAACAGCAATAATGTGTACATGGGTGCAGTGTGTGCTAGGTGAAGGCCAATTTCCTACTAACACTTCTCACGTATCCCAGAGTTGTATGTTAGTAGTAACATTAAGTTGAAAGGGCTGCACTGCATGATGTTGAGGGCCTGTTCAGAGTGTGTATGTTGTGGTCTGACTGTGTGTCATGAATGTCACAGCTTGGCTATTGTGAGGTCTGTGTAATGCCTTTGTGCCACCTCACCTGTATGTGTCTGAATGTGTGTCCATGTGTGCATGCATGTGTATATATGTGCGTGTGTGTGTGTGTGTGTGTGTGTGTGTGTGTGTGTGTGTGTGTGTGTGTGTGTGTGTGTGTGTGTGTGTGTGTGTGTGTGTGTGTGTGTGTGTGTCTGTGCATGTGTTTGAGTACCAGCAAACTTTATAGTTCAGGTATTAATTTATATATATTGTCTTCCCCTCACAGTTGGACATGGTAGTCGTGGTCCCTTCTGCTCAGAATCTGTTGTCAGTGTCTCTGCTGACTCTGACAATGATGTTGGTCCTAGTGAGGCACAGGTGGGGTTGTCAGGGCCTAAATCTGTGCCATCGGTTGCCATCCCACAGTTGTCAACAATGTCCCTGCACATAGTCACAATGCCCGCACATACCCCCTCCCCAGCAGCCACAGATAATGGACAGTCGGTGGGTGATGGCATGGAACAGGCCAGTATGGTCACTATGGCAAACATTAGTGTAGACACTAGCCATAGCCAGAGTGCAGGTGAGGTCCCACACAGGTACATGGACAGGGGTGCTCGAAGGAGGACTGCTGTTCATCAAGCTGCTGTTGCAAGTGCCACAGCAAATGTCACCAGACACATGTTTCTGGCTGTCATGGATGCACAGGCATGTAGTGAACGCAACACCAAACAAATACTCAGGGCCTTGGATGCAACTCTTTCTGGCTTACGTGATGACCTGCTTGACCTTATAGAGGCCACACGTCATAATATTGAGGTCATGAATAGATGGTGGGATGAGACCTTGGCAATCCTTGACAGTGGAGTGTCTGTGCTGCAGCATGTGGTGAAAGATGGGCATCAGTCATGTGGACGTAAGTCAGCACCAACATCAGCTGAGAGTCTATGTGGCTATGCACCGTTACACTCTCATAGTGGCAGTACCACCAGTACTGCTGAAATGTGGGTGCTGTCCACACCACAATGGAACAGGCCATGGGCATGTGTGCCTGGTCGGTCCTGTCAGTGACACGGATCCAGCAAATAGCAGTCAACACCGGGGAGTAATACTACATCTGAACTTTGGCCTGGTGGTGCCAGTGAGACCCCTGGCAGGACCAGTTCTTGTGTCCATGGCAATAGACAGTGAACTGTACACCCTGCCATGTACGGTCCACAGCCGTCCAACATATCCTTGTGAAGGGCAGCCACATGACATGACTGTGTGCATACAAACACACATCACCATCGCAGCCAGGTCACCTCCAGACACACACACACACCACCTCTGCATGGCCCATTCATAGAACACCTCTCCAAACACACACACACACACACATGATGTCAACCATATCGCCCTGCCAAGGCCTCTGTCAAACCCACACAACACCCTGTGCATATGATGATACCTGTGTCACATCACTGTCATCCATACCACCAATGCAGGGACATGCTAATATGGTTCTGATGCACAGGGTGAATGAAGTACACTTTAGCTATGTAACGCTGTGTAAGGTGCTATCAGCTGGCATTTGTAATGTGTACAAATCAGATTGTGTGTACCTTTTTAGCCATAATGCATTATTGCTGCTAGTAACGTTTACTGAATGTAGTCTCACATGCTGCATTCTGTTTATGTTTTAGGTATCTGTGTTTCTGCAGCATGTGGCCCTGCAGACATTGCCAATGAGGGGTATGGCAGAGTGGTAACACATCAACCATGTCATAGCCGAGGTGCAGCTGTATATGTACACATTTACCAGGTCTATGTAACAGTTATTACATGTGCCACAGAGCCTATATGGCTGAGGGGTGTATACAGGTAAGTCTATGATGGTCGACATCAGCAGCTCTTGTAAAGTGGACAATAGTAATACTGTTCTCACACACACAGTCACACAGACAGACACACACATACACACACACACACACACACACACACACACACACACACACACACACACACACACACACACACACACACACACACACACACAGGATCACAGTTGCCAGTGTTGGGTTTGGAACCCCTACCCATCTAGTTAGTGGTACTACAGTGTTATGCGGTTATCACAGGTGGCATGGAACTAATAGTGTGATGACTGTTCCAAGGTACCTGTAAAGTGAATAACATAATGTTCCCTTGTGATGTATGGCAATGGGGGGTGTACTGAGTGGGGAAGGACTCATTATACTGGTCACCTACGAGTCTACACACTCACAAACACTGCTATACACACCAATGCACACACACATTTGCCAATACTGACATTAGTGGCCCTGCCTATCATTTTATTCATTCCATGCTGTTACATAGCTGTTACACGTGGCACAGGGCTTATGGAGCTGAAAATTGTCTAGAGGCACCTCTACAGTAGATGTGAATAGTGGGCTTTGTAAAGTGGACCTTGGAATGTGTACTGGGAGTACCATGAAATAAAATTGTAAACCATGGTCACGCAATGGATATAGTTCTCAGTTAAACACACACAGGATACTGTGATCACACACATACACACACACACACACACACACACACACACACACACACACACACACACACACACACACACACACACACACACACACACACACACACACACACACACACACACACACACACACACACACACACACACACACACACACACACACACACACACATTTGCCAGGACTGAGATTTGAATCCCTACTTATCTAGTTATTGTTACTACAGTATTAAGCATTTATCGCACATGCTACAAAGCTTACAGGGTGAAAAGTGTCCTAAAGTAATTCTAAAGTGAACAACATTAATAGGCCTTGTAAAGTATGGCAATGGGAGGTGTACTGGGTGAGAATGGACTGAAATTACATGACCTACAGTTATACACACTTACAAACACAAATACACTCATACACACATTTGCCATGACCGAGATAAGCAGCTCTGCCTATCTTGTTAGTCAGCCCATACTGTTACATAGCTCCTGCATGTGGCACAGGGCTTAATGGGCTTAATAGTGTCAACAGATACCTCTACAGTTGATGGAGACAACAGGTCTTTTAAAGTGGACCTAGGGACATGTATTAGGTGTACCATGGCCAAAAACTGTAAATCCCACCCCCCAATGGATATAGTTCTCACTCAAACACATACACAGGATACAGTTCTCACATACAGACATTTTTCAGGACTGAGATTAGAACCCTTACCTATCTAGTTACTGCTACAATAGTGTTATGCATTTATTGCATGCATCATACTGTTACATAGTTCCTGCATGCGGCACAGGGCTTAATAGGCTTAAGAGTGTCAACAGATACCTCTACGGTTGGTGGAGACAGCAGGCCTTGTAAAGTGGACCTTGGGATGTGTACTAGGAGTACTGTGGCCTAAAAATGTAAACACCCCCCAATGGATATAGTTCTCACTCAAACACATACACAGGATACAGTTCTCACATACAGACATTTGTCAGGACTGAGATTAGAACCCCTACTTATCTAGTTATTGCTACTATAGTATTATGCATTTATTGCACATGTCACAGAACTTATAGGGTCAAAACTGTCCCACGGTTCTTCTAAGGTGAACAATATCACAAGCCCTTGTAAAGTATGGCAATGGGCAGTGTACTGGGAGAGTGAGACCACAAAATGCTGTATCCTATAAATGTACACACTTACAGTTACACACACACACACACACACACACACACACACACACACACACACACACACACACACACACACACACACACACACACACACATGCACACACTCATATTTGCTAGGACTCAGATTAGGAAACCCTACCTGTCCAGTTATTGGTACTATAGTGTTATGCAGGTACCACACATACCACGGGGCTTGTAGGGTGAAGAGTGTCCCAAGGTACCTGTAAAGTGAATAACATCACCAGTGCTTGTAATGTATGGCAATGGGAGGTGTACTGGATGAGAAGGGCCTCAAAGTACTTTCTCATACATGTTTACACATTCACAAACAAACACTTTTATACACACTGATGAACACACAGACATGTATGCCAGTACTGAGATCCATAGGCTCCTAGATTCAAAGGTGTGTACTAAGTGAATGGCCAATGAGCCTTTACAAGCCTAGCCCATAGCATTACCCTGGCATCGTGCCATCTGACATTACTCCCCAGTGTGTCTATTGAGAATGGCCACTGGAGAGATCCACAGGGTGAGATTTCAATTTACCATCCACTCATCCAGATTTCTCTTGCAGAGGCCCAGTGAGGTGCTCTGCTTGACATGTATGTGAAGGCTATTCCATAGCATGGCCAGTCTCTGGAGTATGAAACGGTCCCTCCAGCTTGTTCTATTGATTGTGGAAATCGGGTTGAGGTCACTGGGGCATGTGGTGCTGACGGAGTGGGTTTCTTTTGATGTAGCATGCCTAACAGAGCTGGGTCAGACCTGAATTTGTATGTCAAGCAGAGATTGACTCTAAGTAGCCAATATGAGACAGAGAATAGTTGGAGGTATTGGAGTCTGTCTGCTTAGGGCAAGTGTTTAAGGCCTAGGATCCTCTTTGTGAGGTTCTTTTGCAGCGTCTCCAGGTGTTGCAGGTGTCTAGTAAGGTATTTGTCAAATGGGCCATTGTACTCAATGATTGGCCCACTGATGTAAGAGTAGAGGGGGACTATGACCTTTTTCTTCCTGGATGCAACACTCTTAGTAATGAAATGTGTCACAAAGAAGGACTTTCTGACCACAGTGGCACTGTGGTGGTCAACAGACAGGTCACTGTCAACCTGTTTTCCCAGTTCTCTTATAACGACTTCTGTGTTCAGTGTACTACTATCAATGCGGTGATTCATGGGAACCAAATTGTTCCTGAAGGGGATAGCGACACATTTTCTGACATTGAGCATAAGTCCAAGTTTCTGACAACAGTGGTAGGTCTCAGTGAGGCTTTCTGCAGGATGTCAAAATCATAATAGCACCCATGTTGCAGTTGTCTGCAAACCTTGTCAGCCAGAGTCCCTTCATGTTGGGCTGTACTTTAGAGGCATAGATACCGAACACAAGGGCACTCAGGACCAGACCCTGTGATACTTCACTCATGACTGGTTTGCAGTCTGACATGGAGTCCACTACTTTCACACTGTGGGTTCTATCTGTGAGCAAATTTGCAACCCACCTAGTGATATAGGGGTTGATGCCTAGCTGAGTGTGTTTGTCTATGATTCTTGAGTGGGGAATGGTATCAAAGGCTTAATAGACCCGCATATCTAGTTATTTATTCCATTCTATTACATCGTTATTTCATGTGGCATGGAACCTATAGGGCTGCAGAGTGTCTACAGCTACTTCTACAGTGGATGACAATAGTGGGCCTTGTCAAGTGGAAATTGGCATGAGTACTGGGTGGACCACAACAAAAAATTGCAAAACCCACCCCCAATGGATATCACACACACACACACACACACACACACACACACACACACACACACACACACACACACACACACACACACACACACACACACACTTGCTAGGACTGAGATTAGAGCTCCTACATATTTAGTTATTGCTACTACAGGATTATGCATTTAGCAGACACACCATGTGTCTTACAGGGTATACAGTGCATCAGGGTACTTCTAGGGTGAGGCCCTTGTAAAGTATGGCAATGGAAGATGTACTGGGTGAGAAAGGCCACAAAATACTTTAACCTACAGATATACACACTTACAAACACAACTGCACTCACACACACATTTGGCAGGGCTGAAATTAAAACCCCTACCTAACTAGTTATTTGTACTATAGTGTTACACAGTTATCACACACACCACAGAGGTTATAGGGCTGAAGGCTGCCCACAGGTGCTTCTAAGGTGACTGACATCAGCAAGACTGCTAAAGTAGGGCAATGGGAAGTTTTCTGGTTGTGAATGGGCTCAAAATCTTTAACCTGCAAACAAACACATTTAAATTTGCCGGGACTAAGATGGGAACCCCTCGTTAACTAGCTATCTGTATTACAGTGTTACACAGTTATCACATGTGCCACTGAGCTTATATGGCTAAGGGTTGCCCACAGGTACTTCTAAGGTGATTGACATCAGCAGGACTGCTAAAGTAGGGCAATGGGAGGTTTTCTGGTTGTGAATGGGTTCAAAATCTCTAATCTGCAAACACACATGTTTACATTTGCCAGGACTAAGATTAGAACCCTTACCTAATTAGTTATTTGTACTACAGTGTTACACAGTTAACAAAGGCACCACAGAGCTTATAGGACTGAGGGCTGCCCACAGGTACTTCTAAGGTGACTGACATCAGCAGGACTGCTAAAGTAGGGCAATGGGAAGTTTTCTGGTTGTGAATGGGCTCAGAATCTGTAACCTAAACACACACATATGTTTACATTTACCAGGACTGAGATTATAACTCCTACCTAACTAGTTATTTGTACTATAATGTTACACAGTTATCACATGTGCCACAGAACTTAGAATGCTGAGGGCTGCCCACAGGTACATCTAAGGTGACTGACATCAGCAGGCATGCTAAAGTAGGGCAATGGGAAGTGTACTGGGTGTGAATGAGCTCAAAATCTGTGACCTGCAAACACTTTTATATTTGCCAGGACTGAGATTAGAACCCCTGCTTAACTAGTTATTTGTACTATAGTGTTACGCAATTGTCGCTCACACCACAGAGATTATAGGGCTGAAGCCAGTCCAAAAGTACTTGTACAGTGAATGATGTTATCAGATCTTGTGAAGTAGGGCAATGGGAAGTGTACTGGGTGGGAAAGGGCTAAAACACTTATTCCTACACACATCCTTCCAGGACTGCTAAAGTATGGCAATGGGAAGTTTTCTGGTTGTGAATGGGCTCAAAATCTGTAACCTATAAACACACACACACACACACACACACACACACACACACACACACACACACACACACACACACACACACACACACACACACACACACACACACAAACACACACACATTTATATTTGCCAGGTCTGAGATTAGAACTCCTACATTATTAGTTTGTATTAGAGTGCTATACAATTATCACACACATCATAGATCTTACAGGGCTGACGGGTGCCCACAGGTACTTCTAAGATGACTGACATCACCAGGCCTGCTAAAGTAGGGAAATTGGAAGTGTAATGGATGTGAACAGGCTCAAAATCTGTAACCTACAAGTACACATACCCACAAACACGTTTTACATTTGCCAGGACTGAGATTAGAACTCCTACCTAACTAGCTATTTGTACTACAGTGTTATGTAATTGTCACAAGCACCACAGAGATAATAGAGTTGAGGCCAGTCCAAAGGTACTTCTATGGTGAATGACATCAGCAGATCTTGTTAAGTAGGGCAATGGGAAGTATACTTGGTGGGTAAGGCATCATAATAGTGAGACCTATAGACACACACACACACACACACACACACACACACACACACACACACACACATACACACACACACACAGACACACACAAAGGTAGGTGATGTGATATTACAACTCCTACCTCAGTACCATCAGACAATGAATATCATCTTCATGCTGGCATGTGCCAGTGGTTACAAGTGGTATGCAACTGTCTACAGCAGTACATCACTCTCTGCCATTCAGGGTATCCCTGTGTATGACTCCCTCTGTGTGTGTCTCCCTGTGTGTCTCATGCTATCACTGTCTGTCTCTCTCTTCCCCATGTCTATGTGTGTAATATATATATATATATATATATATATATATATATATATATATGTGTGTGTGTGTGTGTGTGTGTGTGTGTGTGTATCACATGCAACATATGCTCAAATACAAGAAATGGGCCACCTACACCTGGCTGTGGGGAATCCTATCTGATGGGTGTGTGTGGAGACAGTTAGGTGTACATAGCTGTGTGTATGCAAAGACATCTGACAATACAGATATATATATATATATATATATATATATATATATATATATATATATATATATATATATATATATATTTATAGAGTCCATTGTGGTTTCAGACATGGGCCTTATTTCTCTAAATGTAGGAGCATGTCCAGTATGACCTTCTATAGTAAGTGTGAGAAACCATTCCAGTAATAGTTGTAACTCGAGTCTGGGGTTTGTGTGCTAAAGCAACACCTTGCAACCTGTTTTTGTAGGATATCTAGAGATAGGCTGCCAATATGGGGAAACAATGGCCCAGACATAGGGAGATACTGTTACTATTGCTCTTATTAATGTATGAGTTGCTTGAGTTACAGGTTTGTTTTAGCAGACATTTTCTGTCTTATGTAATATTTGACACTATAATGTATTGTGCCATTATCTATTGAAAGATATCCTCAGATCATCACAGATATTTACCAAAGAAATTCAAGATGGATGATGCACAGACCAATATTATGAGGCAAAGGCTAGACATTCTTGAACAATCCGGCCAGTTGGGAGGTGTGGCTACAGCCAATTGACTGCTGAAGCTGTGTAAAATTTCCAGCACCTTGGAGATATACTGGCTGGGGATCTCCTGGCTGTGCAGTATTCTTCTTACCTGGAAGGTCATATCCTGGTGTGGACATGCCTCTCAATCATACAGATTCTCAGAGATTATCCAGATTCATAGGTTCATAGGTTCATAGGTAGGTACTAAGCTATCAGCTCAAGGGCCTAAGTAAGCCTAGCCAACAAGATTCACTGACTTATGCCACCCAATAAAGTTATTTTCCTCTGCCTGCCGAACAGAGCCACAGAAGTGATCCCCGGGGTGAATTTTCACTTTCCCATCCACTCATCAAGATTTGTCTTGAACAGTGCTAATGAGGAACTTTGCTTGACTAGATGGGTAGCTTGTTCCAGAGTTTGGGAAGTCTCTGGGACAGGAATCTATCCCTCCAGCATGACCTGTTTATTGTGGTGACAATGTTTAGGTCCCTAGATCATGTAGCTTGGAGGGATTGGGATTTCTTTAGATGCAGCATGTACAACAGCTCTGGGTTTGATATAGCTTTGTATGTTAGTCAGAGATCACCTCGGAGTAAGCGATATGCTACGGAGTAAGGTTGGAGTTTTTTGAGACAGTCAGTTTAGGGCATCTGTTTAAGGCCAGTAATCCTCTTTGTGAGGTACTTCTGTGGTCTTTCCAGCTGTTGCAGATGTCTTGTGAGGTACATTCCAAAAGGGGCGTTGTACTCTATAATGGGTCTAATGAGTGCTGAGTAGAGGGGAACAATGACTTCTTTTTTCCTGGATGAGAACCCTTTTGTGATGAGATGTGACATGTAAAAGAATTGACTGAATACTGTGGCGATGTGATTATCAAAGGAGAGACTACTGTCCACCTGGGTCCCAAAGTCTCTTATCACACATTCAGCATTAAGTAGACTGCTGCCTATGTGGTAGTTCATGGGTACAGAGTTTTTACCAAAGGGAATGACAATACACTTTTTGGCATTGAGCTTGAGGCCATGGCTCTGACACCAGGCATCTGTCTCAGTGAGGCCCTTCTGTAGGATGTCCACATCATTTGGGGACTCAAATATGGCTCCTAGTTTACAGTCATCTGTGAACTTCATTAGCCAAAGGCCTTCTGTGTTAGCCTGTACTTCAGAGAAGTAGATACCAAACATGAGAGGTCCCAGGACTGAACCTTGGGCTACTCCACTTGTCACCAGGTTGAAGTCAGACTTGGAGTCTGCAACTTTTATAGTGTGGGTTCTGTCAGTGAGCCAGTTGGCAACACATCTTGTGACATAGGGATTTATACCTAGTTTAGTGAGTTTAGCTATAATTCCAGAATGGGGGATGGTGTTGAAAGCCTTGGCGAGGTCAAGATAGGCTGTGTGAACCACCTAACCCTCATCTACGGCTTTGGTGACTGCCTCAAAGAAGTTGATCAGTTTCAGAAGACATGATCTGCCTTAAACAAACCCGAAGTGGGTGGGATCCAGAGTTTGGAGGTTACCAATGTCTTTGTTTATGAGTTCCATGATGATATGTTCCATGGCCTTACAGACCAGGCTCATCAGGCTAATAGGGCGATAGTTCCTGGGATCAGTGGTGGCTCCCCCTTTGTGGAGTGGGATAACTGTTGCTGTGTGCCATTCAATGTACACAAAGCCTGATGTGAGACTATGATTGAACATAGTGCTTAGTTGGGGAGCCAGTTCATTCTGAAGTTTGTGTAACACACAGCCTGGGATGTTGTCCGGTCCCATGGATGCTGTGTTTTTGGCTTTCGAGAGTGCAGCGTTTACCTGCATAGTTGTGATTACCGGGACTCTGCATTCTTCCTGTATAGATATGGGCCCTTTAGGAGGTGAGAGGGGGGTAAAGTTAGCACTGAACCTATCTGCCAGGATGTTGGCAATATCAGTTGGTTCTGTAATTTTCATGCCATTGCACTGCAACTCACAGCAGATCTGGGTGTTGCCATTGAGATTCTTGACATAGCTATAGAATGCTTTGTGGTTGTCCTTAGAATCAGTGGCGAGTTTGTTTTCATAGCTAGCTTTGGAGGATCTTATAAGGGATCTCAGCTTCTTACTGAGGCTGTCCAGGGAACTATTCCACTCATGGGAATTTACACTTTTGCAACAGTTTCTTCCTTCTGTTGTACAGTTTGTTTATGGCAGGGGACCAGCAGATTGGCTTCCTTTTTTTGGAGGATAGAATCTTGGTTCTGTTAGGGATCGCACGATCCATGCACTTGTGTAAGTGCTTATAGAGTGCATCTGTGTAGAATTCAGCAGTCATAACTGTATTGTCCATCTGCATGGGTGTCATGAAGTTCACCTCTTCTGTCTTAAGAAGCATGAAGTTGGCTTTGGAGACATTTTTTATCATGGTTTCCTTAATGGGGGGTTGGGGCAGAATGTGGATATCTAGGGATATTAGCTTATGGTCAGATTTGACCAACAAGGAGTTGACTTCAGATGTGGAACACCGGTTACTCAACTTGGTAATGACTAGGTCTAGAATATTGTTGCCCCTCGTAGGGGTGTGGATATGTTGATCCAGGGCATTGGAATTTATGCATTCCAGAAAGCGTTGAGTGAAGGAGTTGGTACATGAGTAGTTTTCCATGTTAATGGTGGGGTAGTTGAAATAGCCCATTATTAGGGTGTTTGGTTGAACCCTAATATTTTTCAGTATATCAAGAAAAGATGAGTGGGAATCCTGAGGCATGGTGGGGGATCTGTAGCAAGCTACAATTTGGATTGCAGTTTTGCCCAGAGTTCATTGCACTTGGATAACCTTGGATGCATTATGCTGAGCAACTAGCCTGGAGGTGTGGATATCTTTAATGAAGATGGACACACCTCCACCTTTGGTGTTCCAGTCCAGGTTAGGTGGCCAAAATTTGTGGTATGAGTTATAGCCTGGTAATGCTGGGGGGCTCTTTGGAGCCTTGAACCAAGTCTCAGTCACTGCACAGATATTGATGTTCTCCATTTTAAGGAGTGCCTTGTGGGAGTGCATTTTGAGATTTAGATTTCTAGCATTGAGTACATTACCCTCAGTTTTTGCTTGTCTGTTCCTGTTATGGTGATGAATTTGTCATTTGAACCTTGCCTAAAAAAGGCACTATAGGGGCAGAAAGAGTCTTAGCCAGTATCAGGAATCCCAGGGGTGACAGGTGCAGGCCACCTCTGGCAAAGCATCATGGTCTGTTGACCATGTTGTCCCAGGCAGACAGATACTGTATCCCCTTAGAATGATACCAGAAGCTTAGCCAATTGTTTTGCCTCATATATATGATCATTTTCCCTTAACATTGCTGTTTACAAGCAGGTTTGCTGCAAATCTCTCAGGGTTGCAGTCAGGGAATAATGACCGAACATTAGAGTTTCAGACTTCACACCATTCATGACATCCATGCTACTGCACACCTATTCTGTTATTCTGTCACCTTTCTAACATTATGAGAGCATTATTTCAAAAGTGTCCCTATATTTGGGCCTTTATCCCAGCATTATGTATGGCTTTGTCCAGATTTCTTGCTCTACTAGGTTGAGAGGTATGCTACTATGATTTAGCGGCATGGTATTTCATTTGCATTTTTTTGACTGTGTTATGTTGGTAGTATGGATCCCCTGACATTCCCTACAACAGCAGTGTGGGTGAGGCATGGACCTTTGCCAGAGGCCTGTAGACCATGTGAGACTGATGTAGGTCATCTGTAGCAAGGCAGTCCGTTCGGTCACTCATATGTTCTCAGGCTGCCAGGCATTGGATCCCCTTGGGGTGACAATGGTAAGTGAGTCAGGTGTTACTGACAATCACTTTCTGTTCATATTGATCCATCACTCTGGGTGGCAGCAGGATACTGTTTACTGCTAGGGAACTTTTCATGCATTTTCATGCGTTTTTGCCTCTGAGGTGTCCTTTACTTGGGTTTTGATTTTTTTTGGACCTCCACTTATGTGGGCGTGTCTTGTGTATTTGTAGGTAATGCTTACTGACTCTATACACTGCAAGGCACCTATGTTACTGTAAAATTACCTCTGGTGTGCACATTCTCCATTTGTCTGGCCAGTGGTTTCCCTCCACCTTCTGTGTGTCTCTTCATCCTTCTCAGGTCCAGTCACAGGCATTGCCCACAGTGGCTGCTGTTATGTATTTGTAATTCTGGTGTGAGCATGACAAATGCCATAACACCATACACAAGGTTCTGAACTACACACCTCTGAGCATATCTATTTGGCAGGTGTTCCATCATTGCACCACTACATTGGCTGCGGTTCTCAGACAGATTGTGTTACTATGTTATTATGTGGCTACAAATTGGCCTAGCTGTCAAACTTTCACAGAGTCTGACATCTGGATAGGCCCACATTTGACAGTCAGATGAAGGCCCACACCTGAGGACAGGGTGTTGCTACTGTTTTGCCATATATAGACAGTTGAGGGACCAGTTTGTTACTTGCTTGCTTTCTGTTATTGGTGTGGCATCTGTTTCTTCACTGTCTGCCACTGATGTTTTGACATGACCTTTTCTTGTATTGCAAAAACTTTGCAGGCAAATTCAATGTTGGGACAAGCAGAACAGATATACAAGGCATACTTGAGCTCCTTCTGTGGCAACCTGACATTCTAGGGTTTGGCTGTTGGCCAGTGATATGTTGCCAGTGCTGACACAGTGAGCTGGCAGCTGTTTCTGACCTGCCAGTACACTGACCTTCAGGTATCTGCTGTGCTACTATGCAGCATACCTCTCTGCATATGAGAGCCAGACATCTAGACAAAGCCATAAGTAATTGGGTGACAAAGGCCTAAATATAGGGACCATTTTAATTATTGTCCTTACAAACCTAGAAGGGTGATACAATAACAGATGTTGCATTAGCATGTGTTTTCCATAGGGTGTGAGGTCTGAGACACTACAATCCATCATTATTTTCTGACTTTAGACTTTTGTGGTTTGCCATTGATTTGCCACAAAATCACTATTTCATGATAGAGACACCACAAATATGATGCAAACCTCTGTACATTCTGCAAAGGGTCTGTACATTTGGGAGGTATGATAGGCACTATGTGGGTTACTCTGACCACTGTACTGTTCATATGTGTGGCCCTCTGTCCATTACCTGTCCAAATTAACAGCAATAATGGATATTGACATCTGGGCAGTGTGTACAACTCCCACCATAGGTGTGGCTGACATGCAAAATAGTTGGCACTGAGATTCTTGGAACACAGTACTGTACATAGGCCACTGAGACACAACAGCCAGGAGTAAGTGCTGGCCACATCCTGAGAGGATTACACATGCATATACATAGATCATTGACTCCTGCATATTGTGTACATGCAAGAAGTTATCATGTTGACTGGGACAGCCCTGGCAATGTGTGCTCTGCTGCTATTACCCTACAAACCTACGTGTCACTGCATTTCTATGGGAATCTGAGTGTGGGTGGCATCTGTCAATGGTACACATTTGCACATACTGTGCTGATATTGGCTTTACATTTTGGCTCCATTTAGCATAGTATTGTGCCTTGTCTTGGAGATTAGAGGCATATCACTAGAGGCCACAGGTTAGATTGTAATGGCATACAATTGGGTTCCGATTTGTTACCCTTCAGAGCCTTACTGCAACTGGAAGGCCTGCTGTGATATCACTGTGTAAGTCTCTAGGGGGGTGTTCCATCATTGTTGCCATTTGCGGGCCTTTGACAGACATTCCTTTATAGTTTTCTACAGCTAACTTGCTGGGTAAGTCTGAGGGGTGAGTATGGGATCCCCACATTGACATCCATGCATGTAAACTATGCCCCCCTTAGTTGGCCCCCCACATATACTGCAGTGGGATATGTCACCTTGGATAATTCTGCATGGTGTGGGGAAGCCAGTATTGGTCAGACATTTCCTGGTGTACCACATAGCTGTCAGTTTTCTGCTGCTATACCAGTAGGCCACCCCATTCCCTTGCATGCATGCAGCAATACGATAGATATGGTACCAGAACATACTACTCCACGTATTTATTGTTTAGAAGACTGACTTATCTTGTGCCTGCTGTAGTTGTGGTGATGGTGAGTGAGGGCTGACTCTGTCAGATGCATGCAGTACACTGCTTATACAGGGTAAGCTACAGGTGCTGTGATGCATGTGGCATCCATTTTACTGTGTGTGCGAGTCAGAGAGAGGTGTCAGTCCCAGGATCCCTACAGTGTCAGTGTGTGTGCTATGCATTGCCTCTTTGACAAGGCCTGGGCATACCAGGCATGCCTCCATCTGCCTACAGGAGCAAGCTCAAGGGCTTCTTCCTCTGAGTCCCTCTGTGCCTGTGCAGACCTTGGCAATGGTGGGGGGCTGTGTGGACCTTCCCCATGCTGTTCCTGCTGCAGCTGTTTCTGCATGATCATATTGTGTAGCATGGCACATACTATGAACATGTGTGCACATGTGGCTGGAGAGTACAGCAAGGCTCTACCAGATATGTCAAGGCAGCAGAACCATGACTTGAGCATCCCAAACACACACACTCTATAATGATCCTGATTTGTGCGTGTGCCTCATTATGGTGTTCTTGAATGGATGTGTGTACATTTCTGATGAGTGTCATCATCCATGACTCCAGTGTATAGTCAGCATCTCCCACCAGATGCCCCCACCAGATAGCCATATGGGATGTCCCCACTGGCAAATACCTGGTACAGCTTTGACGAATGCCAGATGTAAGAGTCGTGATAGCTTCCAGGGCTGCCAGCAAACATATTCATGATAATGCCTTGGGGATTGCACATGACCTATCAGTTGATGGAGGGGAAACCCTTGCAGTTTATGTAGACCCAATCCTATTTACCAGGTGGTGATTTGATGTGGCTGTGCATGCAGTCTGTCACACCCAATACCTCCTGTTATTCTGCTACATGGTGGAAGAGATGCATATTGCTGATCCTCTCCTCGTGGTTGTTGGAGAAGGAAATGTGCTCACCGGCATGTGTTAGCTTGACATCCATGAACTGGTAGAGTACCATGAATGCAGATGAATGTGAGCCTCCCATCATGTCCCTAGTGGGTCTTTGGAAAGTATCTGTAGCTAGTATTCTTAAGGTTACACATACGTTATTATCCACTGGGATGGGTTCCCTCTATTGGCTCTGGGTCTGAGTTGAGGCTGGCACAGCTCAATCATTTGCAGAAGTATGTCTCTGTCCACCCTGTAGCAGTCTATTATCTCCAGATCATGTAGTCCCTGGTAGGTTACCCTGGATCTGAAAACTCTTCTCCTCCTCCTCAATTTTGGGAGGTTGTCAGCATTATCTTCCTCACTGCCCTCAGCCTCTAGAACATATTGATGTATCAAAGCAACAGCACCCTGTAACATTTTGTTGGTTAAAATTCCCCCGCGTGTGTACACTAATGGTGCAGAGTTTGTGGGAAAAAACAGACTGAAAGGTATTTGTATAGTTTATACTGTTGTGCTGCAGATGCTGCCTATATGATTAGCTGATTATGATGCATTCCACCTGACAGCTATGTTATTTGTACTTGATTGCTTAAATTCTGATATTTCCCTTTTTTTTCTTTTTTTCCCATACCATTTCCACCCCTGTTAAGGTCCGAGGTGCTCCATGCAAAAACCAGTGCCGAAATGTAAACAGTCCTGCTTTTTCCAGGATTTTTTTAAGACCTAGTGCACACCACTCAAACCCATTTAGCTAAAGTAAACACATTGAAATGGGAATGGCCCTCCCCTGGACATGAACCCGCTCTTCATTTCATGGAGTAATTCGATACAGCCTGAGACACACCCTCTTGCTTAGATTTTCTTAGCTAGGCTCAACTAGGAGACATGAAGCTCCAATGTGCTTACACCAAGCATGACACACCCCTTTTCATGTCAGCTGCTTCTCCTGCTTACATCACTGCCTTATAGCTCCTACATGGTTAGGTGCATTTTGGCACTTGTCTCCTTTTTGTGATTCAGTAAATTTCTCTCATTAGCATACCCCACTGCCTTAATCCCTAGTTACAGCACTACACCAGAGCCTTTCCCCTTAGCAACCACTGTTCCCTGCTATTGTTTTGATTCTGCATGCCATAGACTATAATGGCAAAATGCAGATTTCACTTAAATTAGCTTTTTCACATTTTATTTTTTATTTTTGGCATGATCCCATTTGTGCGCCGCTGCCCTTTGCTTAAACAGCCGAGATCAGCCAAAAAAAAAAACTTTTATTTTTATAATTTTGCAACACTTTTCCATGCCACTGGCCATATATATATGGCCATTGGCATGCCTAAGGATTATAATACATGCTTTACTTTGAGCTGTCATGTGTCCGTTTTGATTTTTCCAGAAATGTATTTGTCTAGTAGCTAAATGCATTTCTGCAGGCTACACTCTTCTGCCACAAATGCCTGCCTGGCTACTGGATCACTAATTGATCTCATTTGCATAGTTTTCACCAGCAAATGAGGTAATTAGCATAATCCAGTCATGTCCATGCCAGAATAGTGTTAGCAGGCTCGTGCACGTCTCCAGGCTCCTTTACTGGATCACTCGGTGGCCATATTCCCTGCAGGAGCTGCTACACTATTCCTGCATGGAAAAAAAACTTTATTGAATCCCACAAAATCTCTAGAGCTAGAAGTTTTTTGTATGGCCTTGAAAGAGAAGTAATTACTAGGTTTAAGATGTAAACGTGTTTTATTGTTTTATGACTTCCAGGATCTTCAAACATCTGAGAGATATGTATTTTTCACAGAGAGATGCTAAACTTCTGTTAGTTACTGACAAATGAGATTTAGCTTGGGAACTGAAGTCAAGTGACAAAAAGTGATCTCATCCAAGTTAACCCAGCAGTAATATTTGGTATTAATTTAAGAACTCTCTCAGAGAGAGACTGTGCATTTTGTATTTTGTCTTTGACCTAACAACATCTCAGTCAGTGACACAGTGAACATTCAGAGTTTCATATCACAGTTGTTTTATTTATTTATTTTTTTTTTGTTAGTAGTGTTAGGGAGAGCAGGCAAGCATGTCAGCAGAGGAGCATGGCAAGTTGACAAGGAGCCAGTTGGCTGAGATGTGCTAGGCTAAAGACTGGTGGCATGCTAACCAGACTAAAGCAGAAATGATTACAGCCTTGGGAAATGCTGCATCACAGACTATCAATCAGGAGAAGAACCAGGCTGGCTTTGGAAATGTACAACTCTCAGAAAATGGACAGTTCAACCTTTCCACAGAAGACATAAAAATCCATCTGGAGTTAAAGAGACTTGAACTGGAGACCAAATGTTTGGAAATGGAAGCAGCAGACAGACTAAGACGTCTTGAATGAGGACAATGAGAAGCAGAGAAAACATGAAAAGAGATGCTGATTCTTCGCCAGGATCATGGAGGTAATGGGGAAGGGAGTAATCAAACCCTAGAAGCCACAAAGGTCAGTAAATTTCTTCCACAATTTACAGAGGGGGATAATTTTGATAGTTTCATTGATATGTTTGAAAGGTTATGTAAACAGTATAATGTTGACCAAGGGCACTGGGTATGGTTCCTGACCCTCTTACTCCATGGTAAAGCTGTAATGGCTATTTCTACATTGTTTGATACTGATTGCTTAAATTATAATACTGCAAAAACTGTCTTTTAGAGTGCTTTAAGTTAACACTTGAAGCTTATAGTAAAATGTTGCGTGAGCACAGACACAAGGCAGATGAAAGTGTGAATGTATTGGTGAGCTAAGCACTTATTTTCATAGGTGGGTGAGTGGATGTCAGGTCACCACTTTTGAAGGGCTGGCAGAACTTTTGGTGAAGGAAAAAGCCCTTAGCACTTTGAATGAGGACATTAGAATCTGGTTAGCTGATAGACAATGCAATGTTGCAGATGAGTTGGGAAAGAAGGGAGACCTTTACCTAGCAAGCAGGGGATCACTGCACAGGCAAGGGACACTCAATGCTGCTCATTGGTCTAAAGGAACTCATAGTGGGCAGCCCAGACTGCCCCAGCAGAGTCTGCCAGTAGCAGGGGAAGCCACTAGTCCAAGTACATGTCCAGGACCAAGGGCTACATCTTTTAAATGCAACTAGTAGGGTCATGTAGCATACAGATGTCCATGGAGGCAAGGTGAGGAACAAAAAGTGGGAGAGTGAGTAAATGTGAATGACAAAATGCCAGCAGTAAATTGTCTCAAGACAACAAGGTAGCAAACTACCAAAGAGGTCATATCCTATCTTATTGGATGGGAAAGAGGGCAATGCTAAGAGATACACAGCCTCTGATCTAACCATTGTGAAGCCTGCAATGGTTAAACAGGATCACTGCTTGCTTGGTCAGTCTACACCAGTCAGAGCTTTAGGAGGCACTCCATTCCAAATACCTTTGGATAGGGTTCACCTTGACTGGGACGGTGGAAAAGGAAACAAGCAAGTAGGTGTGTTTGAGGCTATCCCTGTAGTTGTCCTGATAGGGAATGATTTTGATAATGCAGTACCTTGTATGCATGCAGTTACATGCAGTCCGGCTTGGAGACTTGCATGTGGGTCTGGTAGCCTGGGGAGATTCAGACAGACTGCACAGTTGGACTGGTGAGGTGGTTACTTCGAGGAGGGAGCTGCCCAGTAGCAGTGAGACTGATGGTGAGCAACAGCTGCTTGTGGGTACTGGTGTTCTCTTGGACAGAGTGACTGCAAGGACAGAGGTGAGTAGTACTACCCATGCTAACAGTGAGCCACTGCTGTCAGAGGATACCAGACATCCTGGGAAGGGTTACAAAGAGAGATATGAGACAGGATCAGTTCTCAGTCCCTACATTACAAGGTCTGAGGGAGGTAGCCAGTGAGACACCTGATTCTCAAGGGAAATGGGAATATGTATACTGGGACAAAGGGTTACTGTGTAGAGAGTGGATCCCTGAGGGAGGGCTAGATGGTGAGTGAATACATCAGTTGGTAGTGCCCAGAGCCTACAATTTGGCAGTCCTAACCATAGCCCATGATATTCCCTTTGCAGGTCATATGGGCATAAACCATACCAAGAGACATATTATGCAGAACATTTATTGGTCTGGGATTTCTAGAGATGTAACATGGTACTGCAGGAGCTGTGAGCAGTGCCAAAATGTAGGGAAGGCAGGAGACAAGGTGAAAGCTCTTTTGATGCCTTTGCCTATGATTGAGGAGCCATTTTAGAGGGTAGCTATATATATTGTGGGGCCTCTGAGTACTCCAAGTTCCACAGGGATAAAGTATATCCTAGTGGTAGTAGATTATGCTACCAGATACCCTGAAGTGGTGGCCTTATCCTCCATAGATGCAGAAAAGATAGCAAATGCTTTGTTAGAGATTTTCAGCAGGGTAGCTTTCACAAAAAAATACTGACTGACAGAGCTGCCAATTTCATGTCAAACCTGCTGACTTCTCTGTGAAAGTCTTGTCTGTAAAAACCTTTATTGAATCCCACAAAATCTCTATAGCTAGAAGTTTTTTGTATTGCCTTGAAAGAGAAGTAATTACTAGGTTCAAGATGTAGAAATGTTTTATTGTTTTATGACTTCCAGAATCTTCAAACATCTGAGAGATATCTATTTTTTCACACAGAGATGCTAAACTTCTGTTAGTTACTGACAAAGGGGGTCTAGCTTGGGAACTGAAGTCAAGTGACAAAAAGTGATCTCATCCAAGTTAACCCAGCAGTAATATTTGGCATTAATTTAAGAACTCTCTCAGAGAGAGACTGTGCATTTTGTATTTTGTCTTTGACCTAACAACATCTCAATCAGTGACACAGTGAACATTCAGAGTTTCATGTCACAGTTGTTTTATTTATTTATTTATTTATTTGTTAGCTTAGTCAGGGAGAGCAGGCAAGCATGTGAGCAGAGGAGTATGGCAAGTTGACAAGGAACCAGTTGGCTGAGATGTGCTAGGCTAAAGACTGGAGGCATGCTAATCAGACTGAAGCAGAAATGATTACAGCCTTGGGAACTGCTGCATCACAGACTAGCAATCAGGAGAAGAACCAGGCTGGCCTTGGAGATGTGCAACTCTCAGAAAATGGACAGTTCAACCTTTCCACAGAGGACTTAAAAATCCATCTGGAGTTAAAGAGACTTGAACTGGAGACCAAATGTTTGGAAATGGAAGCAGCAGACAGACTAAGACGTCTCGACTAAGGACAATGAGAAGCAGAGGAAACATGAAAAGGAGATGCTGATTCTTTGCCAGGATCATGGAGGTAATGGGGAAGGGAGGAACCAATCCCTAGAAGCCACAAAGGTCAGTAACTTTCTTCCACAATTTACAGAGGGGGATCATTTTGATAATGTCATTCATATGTTTGAAAGGTTATGTAAACAGTATAATGTTGACTAAGGGGTCTGGGTATGGTTCCTAACCCCCTTACTCAATGGTAAAGCTGTAAAGGCTATTTCTAAAGTGTCTGATACTGATTGCTTAAATTATAATACTGCAAAAACTGTCTTTTAGAGTGCTTTAAGTAAACACCTGAAGCTTACAGTAAAATGTTGCATGAGCACAGACACAAGGCAGATGAAAGTGTGTGTGAATATATTGGTGAGCTAAGCACTTATTTTCATAGGGGGGTGAGTGGATGTCAGGTCATCACTTTTGAAGGGCTGGCAGACCTTTTAGTGAGGGAAAAAGCCCTTACCACTTTGAATGAGGACATGCGAATCTGGTTAGCTGATAAACAATGCAATGCTACAGATGAGTTGGGGAAGAAGGGAGACCTATATCTAGCAAGTAGGGGATCACTGCACAGGCAATGGACACTCAGTGCTGCTCATTGGTCTAAAGGAACTCATGGCGGGCAGCCCAGACTGCCTCAATCGAGTTTGCCAGCAGCAGGGGAAGCCACTATTCCAAGTACATGTCCAGGACCAAGGGTTACTTCTTTTAAATACAACTAGTAGGGCCATGTAGCATACAGATGTCCATGGAGGCAAGGTGGGGAAAAAAGTGGGAGAGCGAGTAAGTGTGAATGACAAAATGCCAGCAGTAAGTTGTCTCAAGACAACAAGGTAGCAAACTGCCAATAGAGGTCATATCCTATCTTACTGGATGGGAAAGAGAGCAATGCTAAGAGATACACAGCCTCTGATCTAACCATTGTGAAGCCTGCAATGGTTAAAGAGGAGCACTGCTTGCTTGGTCAGTCTATGCCAGTCAGGGCTTTAGTAGGGACTCCATTCCAAATACCTTTGGATAGAGTTCACCTTGACTGGGACGGTGGAAAAGGAAGCAAGGAAGTAGGTGTGCATGAGAATATCCCTGTAGATGTCCTGATAGGGAATGATTTTGATAATGCAGTACCTTGTATGCATGCAGTTACATGCAGTCAGGCTTGGAGACTTGCATGTGGGTCTGGTAGCTTGGGTGAGAATCAGACAGATTGCACAGTTGGACTGTTGAGGTGGTTACTTCAGGGAGTGAGCTGCCCAGTAGCAGTGAGCCACAGCTGCTTGTGGGTACTGGTGTTCCCTTGGACAGAGTGACTGCAAGGACAGAGGTGAGTAGTAGTACCCATGCTGACAGTGAGGCACTGCTGTCAGAGGATACCAGATGTCCTGGGAAGGGTTACAAAGAGAGATATGAGACAGGATCAGTTCTCAGTCCTTACATTACAAGGTCTGAGGGAGGTAGCCAGTGAGACACTTGATTCTCAAGGGAAAAGGGAATCTGTATACTGGGACAAAGGGTTACTGTGTAGAGAGTGGATCCCTGAGGGAGGGCTAGATGGTGAGAGAATACATCAGGTGGTAGTGCCCAGAGCCTATAATTTGGCAGTCCTAACCATAGCCCATGATATTCCCTTTGCAGGTCATATGGGCATAAACCATACCAAGAGACATATTATGCAGAACATTTATTGGTCTGGGATTTCTAGAGATGTAACAGGGTACTGCAGGAGCTGTGAGCAGTGCCAAAATGTAGGGAAGGCAGGAGACAAGGTGAAAGCTCTTTTGATGTCTTTGCCTATGATTGAGGAGCCATTTTAGAGGGTGGTTATAGATATTGTGGGGCCTCTGAGTACTCCAAGTTCCACAGGGAAAAAGTATATCCTAGTGGTATTAGATTATGCTACCAGATTCCCTGAAGTGGTGGCCGTATCCTCCATTGAGGCAGAAAAGATAGCAAATGCTTTGTTAGAGATTTTCAGCAGGGTAGCTTTCACAAAAAACATACTGACTGACAGAGGTGCCAATTTCATGTAAAGCCTGCTGGCTTGTCTGTGAAAGTACTGTGGGTAAAGCACCTAAAGACCACCCCCTACCATCCCCAGACTTAAGGTCTTGTTGAGAGGTTAAACTCAACACTCAAGATGATGCTACAGGCATTTGCAGACCAGTTCAAGAGGGAGTGGGACAAATATTTGTCCCATTTGTAGTTTGCTTACAGACAGGTTTCCCAGGAATTCACAGATTTGTCACCCTTTAGGTTGCTGTATGGGCATAGGATGAGGGGACCTCTAGATTTGATTCGAGATGTGTGTAAGGGTGAGTGTGAATCCCACAAGGAGTCTGTTATGACATATGTCCTAAACCTAAAGGACAAGGCTCAGGAAACTAATAGGCTTGGCCCAGGACAACCTGACAGAAGCCCAACAGCAGAAAAAGGTCTGGTTTGACAGGAATGCTTGAGCCGGAGAGTATGCTGTAGGGCAGCAGATAATGGTTCTCATTCCTACCAGACATAACAAGCTGCAGGCAGCTTGGGAGCGACCCTTTCAAGGTGGTAAGGAAGTTCAGTGATGTTAACTACATGGTAGAACTACTAGGCAGCAGGCAGCAGCATAATGTGTACCATGTTAACATGATGAAACCTTTAGAAACCAAAATGCAGTCCAACTCTCCAAGAAATATTTTAATTGACATATAAAACAACAGCAAAGAAAGAAGTATTAGCACTTTCATCTCTCCAAAGGAGACTTCATCAGATAAAATAATCCCTCCCTTCAAAACCTTATATACAATCCCATCGTAATTAAAATGTTTATCACAGCAAACAAAATTTAAAGGGCCATTCACATATTTCACTCTTGTTGTAACCTTTCTGTAAAACATAAAACTTTAAACATTGTGCAAAATGTTATATGTATTCACCAAAAAAATTTTTTACACACCATTGTTCATAAAATCCATAACATTAATTTTGATAAACTTAAAAAAACAAAATGAATATGTAATTCTTATTTTAAAGTTTCAGCTTTTTCTTTTGACACTGGAATAATTGATACCTGGTCATGTATTCCAGGTGATAAAGTGGCATTTATCCTCAACTGCCAAACTAGCTCCCTTTTTTATAATAATCTCTGCCAGTCAGCCTCTCTTGGGTCAACTTTAATGCTTTCTAAAGTGCCAAAAGAAAACCTCTTAAAGTTGATGCCCACACAGGACTGTTTGTATAGGGCACTATGAATATATCTGAAGGCTGCCAGCCTAGCTAGATAGGATTTTGTAGATAATGATGTCATTTGTAAATATTAATATAAGCCATATGCTTGTTCTCTTAAATGTAAGAAAATTATGGTAAATGTTGAACTTCAAAAATGTAACCACATTGTTCTCTGCTGGAGGAAAGCTGATGTCAAGCATTGTATAATTGTTTGATCTCAAAATTCAGAGCCGAGATGTCTGAATGAAGGAATTCTTCCTATTGTTTTGAGACCAGAGTTATTGGCTAGAATTTACATGTATAATGTCTTTTATTGCTCTGGCTTCCTGACCAACTGCAAGATCAAAACGGCTATTAAACTCTGAGTTTCTGTTAGCCTGGGAAATAGACGATAATGATGTAATCTGAAATGAGTCAGTGGTACTGTGTTATCAATTTAAGGACAAAGAGAGAGAATCAGATAATTTTTGCATTTGTTTTCAGAACTGACAACATTACCAGCACTGCCTTGCTCTATATGTAGGTTTACCTTAGAACTGTGTTTGCTCTTAGATATAAATAGGAAATAGGAAGTCTAGTTTAGCTGTTTTCTGTATTGATGTTAGAACTTTTCTACTGTATTATTTCAATCATTTCTTTGTGATCTCTGAACTCTTGACTAGCACTGTGTAGTAAGAAGTATTGGCTCCTGTTGTTATTATTTATTATTAAATATTTTTAAACCTTTCAACTGTGGCTGTTTTATATAGAGATAATTTAAGCTCTGGAGTACAGTGCATGTATACAGTGATACTGTCCAAGCCACTCCAAATAAGCCTTGCTGTTCATCACACTTGCCATCTGGATAATAATATTGCACAGTAATAACTGGACACCCTTTGACAAGGGCCTTATTAGTAGCTGATATTAGTGGTTGGTGGCAAGTGGTACTACCGTATAGTCTGGGCAGAAGGGGCATAGCTGGAGAACCTGTGCCAGCCTTTCCTAGGAGTGTCTGTGTGTTTGTATATAACTCATATCTCAAAGTGTGTGTGTGTGTGTGTGTGTGTGTGTGTGTGTGTGTGTGTGTGTGTGTGTGTGTGTGTGCGTGTATGTGTGTGTGTGTGTGTGTGTGTGTGTGTGTGTGTGTGTGTGTGTGTGTGTGTGTGTGTGTGTGTCAGCTACTTGGGCAGGGACATTAAGCTAAGCACTGGTTGGACAGAGAGGGTGCTGGAGGTTATTGGTCTTATTTGGGATCTAGAGAGAAAGGAAGAAACCAGCCCCAGACTGACTGTGATCTCTGTGTGCTCTTAAGGGAAATTGTACTTTACTGTGTGTGCATTTGTTATCCTTCCCATTGTGGACACCCCTCACTGGGGTTAGTGGTGAGGATTGAGGCTCCTTGATTGCTGGGCCAGTGCACTGGTGTCACAGACAGTTGTCTCCTTCTTGTTAATTATATTGTACAAATGTTCATATATCCTTGTTTTAAGTGTCCTTTCCATCTTCCCAATGTAGAAGGCTGGGCAGTTGTCACATTTAGCTAAATATGCTATCATACTTGTAGCACAATTCCCATTCCCAAATACCACTTTACTATCTAACATGTTGCCAAAACTAATTTTCTACTTTTACTAATAAAATTGCATTGTTTACAGCTACTACAAGGCAGTGTACCCTTTTCTGATTTTACTAAATTGCCCCTTCCTCTTCAAGAAGTTGTTTGAAATGTTCCCAGTTTTATATACGAAAAATGGTTCCTGTCCAACAAACTCATGTGTTCCTTTACTGACCCTAAAGATGTTCTATTTTTTTATTATTTCTTTTATTCATTTGCTACACTGATTGTATTCCACCACAAGTGCTTTATCATAATGGCTATCATGTACTATTATCTTAGATCTAACAAAATCTGTTCCCAACAGTGGCTTATATTTAGTCCCACATCCTTGATATACCTCTTGCATATAGACATCAACCATTTTCTATGGGTAATCCCTGTCCAACAGCATTTCCTTTAACTTTGTAAGTTCACCCCAAAGGTCCTCATGCCTAGATGTCATCCTTGCTATCCGAATGGCCTGTGAGATTTTTGGACAATATAAGTAAAAAGAAGGAGACAAGTGCCCTATATAAACATTCCATTGTGGCCATCAACTTTAAGAGGTTTTCTTTTGGTATTTTAGAAAACATTAAAGCTGATCCAAGAGGGAATGACTGGCAGACATTATTGTTAACAAGGGAGCTAGTCTGACAATTGAGGATAAATGCCACTTTACCACCTGGACTAAATGACTAGGTAGCAATTATTCCAGTGTGGGAAGAAAAAGCTGAAACTTTAAAATAAGAATTGCATATTAATTTTGTTTTTTGTTTAAGTCTACCAAAATTAATTTTATGGATTTTATGAACAGAGGTGTGTAAAAAAAAATTCTGGGTGGATATGTATAACATAAGTAATGAAACTATAATTCTAAGTGATGTTAATATAAATTGGGCCTCTATTTAATCACCCACTACCACACTCGATCTAAACTTACATAACTTTTCCAAGCTTATCAACTCACCTATTAGACCCACTAAAGATAGCTCCTCTGGCACCATCCTGGACTGGAAACTTGTTTCTCACCCCCATACTATCTCTCACAAAGGTACCCTTCCTGACTCTTTTAGTGATCACCTCCCTGTCCTTGCCTTTTGCTCACCCACTCCATTACTTCTGTCTCACACGTATATTACCAGGCTCTCACTTTAAAACTTCAGCCCTCAATCCTTGTTTGATTCACTAAAACATACAATAACAAACATACAGGGTGGGAGGGTGGCATAATGGTTAAGGTGTTTAACTTACAAATACAAGGTGCAGAGTTTCACAAGGGATAATTGACTAGGCTTAAAATGGCCCACAAAGGCAGTTTGCCTAGTACTAGTCTATGAAACTATACTAACTGGGTCTCTCTAAAATCCCTCCCCCTGGACGAAGCAGTCACTTACTTCAACACTACTTTCATCAACCTCTTAAATAACTTTGCTCCCATTAGAACTAAAAGAATGAAATACAACACTGCCCCTTGGATAACCAAAGACACTTTAAGCCTCATGCATCTTCAGGACAAAGTATGGAGAAACTACCAGAAATACAAATTTGCCTCCTCCCTTACTGACTATAAGTAACTTCGCAACAAAGTCATACAACAGATAGCTTATGACCAAAAATCCTACTACTCTTCACTATAAAAAAAAACACAAAACCAATCCCAAAAATTTCTGGAACAGTATCTCTTCCCTCCTCCATCCTGGTAGAAAAGTTAACTCTTGCTCTGACCCCAACTCCTCTGACCTCTCCTTAGCTACCCAATTTAACTCTTTCTTCACTGACTCTATAGCTAAATACACTAATACTTGTACAAAAAATATACCTAGCACACAATCCCATATTCTCCTAATTCACCCACCTCAAACAACAAAACTTGTACTTTCCACCCTTTCACTCTACAACCTGCTCCTACCTCTACCATAAAAAACTCCTACATAATCTGACGCCTTGTTCAAATGCCCTGATGAACTCCCTTCTAAATTCCTTAAGCTAACTGCCAGTGATATATCCTTTTCTATCTCCATACTCATAAACCGGTCAATCAAAGAATATTACGTACCAACACTCTTGAAAAAAGCCTTTATCATCCCCTTCAAAAGGAGGGAACAATACTGATGTCTCTAACTTCCAGCCAATTGCCATTCTTTCCCCTATCTCAAAAATCTTACAAAAATGGATTCACCTACAACTACTACCATACCTGTTTGATAACCATCTACTTTCCCCTACTCAACATGGCTTCAGGCCTGCACAAAGTACCACCACCACTCTCCTCTCCTTCCTCGAAACTGTCAATTCTGCCCGCAACTCCAGCAATATTGCATCTACCCTCCTACTCGATTTATCCAAGGCCTTCAATACAATCTCACACAGCCTCCTCTTATCTGAACTTTCTCATTTCAACATATCCACCTCCTCTATGAACTTGTTCTCCAGTTACCTCTCTAATGGATTGCAGTCAGTCAAATGGAAAAACTCTACTTCTCCTTTCCTTAACACCCTCACAGGAGTACCACAGGGTTCATATTAGGCCCTCTGCTATTTAATATATTCATTAATGACTTCCACCAGTGCATTCCTAATGCCAAGCTCACCCAATATGCCAACAATTCAATAATTATCTGCTCTATTGAATCTCTCCCCGAACTACAGAAATTAACCCAAGAAACCTTCATTTTAACTGAAAACTGGAAGTTAAACAACCATCTTGCACTAAATGCTTCCAGATCTAAAATAATGATATTCACCCCCTCAAAGTATACTAAAGTCGGCAAGAACTATTTCTCCATAACTAGCCATGACAAGACCCTTATAGAAGTCGTACCTCATACTAAACTACTAGGTGTTATTATTGATGAACAACTAAAACTTGACATACATCTCCAAACTAATATAAAGAAAACAGACCAAAAACTAGGCTTACTCTATCGCCACAGCCACTTCCTCCCTCCCACAACCAAACATGTCAACTCTACCACCTACCTCATTACCTCCCTCTTGTATGGTGGTCCCCTCCTTACCAACCTCCAATCCGGACTTAAGACAAAACTAGCTTCCTGCTATAACAAAATTTCTAAATTTACCACTGGTGCCAAATCCTCTACTCATCACTGTATAGCTCTACAAAAACTAAACTGGCTTGAATTACCCCACAATCTATCCTTCATCCCACTTTCTCTTGCACATAAACTCATCTTTAAACCCTCCTCTGCCCTTCACTTGACTCCTGCCTCACATTCCATCAACCTGATAGATCCCTCAGGTCAAACAACCAAATCCTGCTCAAAGTACATATACCTGCTCGGACCCCAGGCAAGTTCCTTGTGTCATTCTCTCTATCCCGACTCTGGAACTCCCTTCCTCCACAAATTCATATCACTGACAACCACTCCACCTTCAAAACCTTGCTTCATTCCCACTTTACATCCCACTGGGAATGCTCTTGTTCCCACCCCTCCTAACTCACCTGTACTTAACCTTATCCTTCCTATCCCACTTCTCTAATTTCTCACATCTCATTCCCTCATCTCTACCTCCACACACATTATTCTCATATATCTTCTAATTCTCACCTCACTGTCTAAGTTTCCTACACCTTTCTCCTCCTACATCCAGTTTACTTCCACATTTTATACCTATTTCCTCACTCCACCTATTTGTCCATTAATTTCTCCCTCTTCACTGATATGTCTCTCTTTTTGTAATTTAATTGGAGAAGTCACTAATATAAACTATGTCAATTATATACACATATAGAAGCTACCTTGTTTACGCTGTGTATGCATTTTATCTTATTATTACATGCTTAGTATGTTTTTTTCCTTTATATTACCATGTAACTTGTGTTATATGTTTTTATCTAATTATGAACTTGGTTGACTTCTTCAAAACGGTCTCCAAGGCCATTGAGGAGGGCAAGGCAGTCCATACAGCTTACCTTGACCTCGCAAAATCTTTCGACACAATAACCCACTCGGGTATCATTGAAAAACTCACCACCTTAAATGTAAACCCATACGTCACTAGATGGGTTTCAAACTGGCTAAGTGACAGAACCCACAGGGTCAGAGTTGCAGGCGCTATGTCAGATTCCAAGCCGGTCACAAGTGGGGTCCCACAGGGCTCGGTCCTGGGTCCCCTCTTGTTCGGCATCTATTTTTCAGAAGTAGAAGCAAACACAAGAGGATTATGGCTGACAAAGTTTGCAGATGACTGCAAACTGGGTGCCATAGTTGAAAACACTTCAGACACAGATATCCTTCAGAAGGGTCTTATAGAAATGGAAAACTGGTGCCAGAGCCATGGCCTAAAGTTAAACGCCAAAAAATGCATAGTCATACCCTTCGGGAAAAACAAGGTAACCCCTAGCTACCATATAGGTGGCAACCCGCTGAGCACAGAAGAGGTCATCAGGGATCTGGGGACCCAGGTTGACAGTAGCCTCTCCTTCGACACTCACGTTGCTAAGGTAGTTAGGAAGACCTTCTACATTGCCCACCTGATCATGAAGGGATTCACATCCAGATCAAGGGAGGTCATTGTTCCCCTGTACTCATCACTCATCAGACCAATGATTGAGTACAATGCCCCATTCGGAATGTATCTTACCCGACACCTGCAGCAATTGGAAAGACCCCAAAAGTTCCTCACCAAAAGGATAATGGGTCTCAAAAATATGTCTTATGCTGCCCGACTGAAGGAACTCCAGCTCTATTCAGTAGCATACCGTCTGCTCAGAGGTGACCTGTGCCTGACATACAAGGCCATGTCCAACCCGGAATTATGCTCCACCTCAAAAAATCTAAATCCACCAGAACTACAAGAGCAAGAGACTTAAACCTCAACACGGTCATAAATAGGACATGCTGGAGGGACAGATTCATCACCCAGAGACTCCCTATGCTGTGGAACAGGATCCCAGTACATGTGAGGCATAGCACCTCGCTGGCCTTGTTCAAGAGGAATCTTGACAATTGGATGGGAGATCGCAGGTTTACCCTGGGGATCACCTCTGTGTCACTACTGGACAGAGGTACGGCAAAATAATGGGCATAGTATCCTTCAAATTTAAGGGGTGGCGATAGCCACAAAACGTTGGGCTAGGCTTATAAATGCCCTAGGGCAGATAGCCAAGTATGAACCTATGAACCTATGAACCTATGAACCTATGTTATATCTTGTATAATATTGTTGGAGCTTTTCTCCCCAGGACTCCATTGAAAACAGGCTCCTTCAGCCCAATGAGCCATCCTGGTAAACAAACTGTAAGATAAAAAAATGAAATACATTTTGTACAATGGTTAAAGTTTTATGTTTTAAAGAAATGTTACAACAAGTGTGAAATAAGTGAATGGTCCTTTAAATTTTTAATTGGAAATAATTGCTGTGATAAACATTTTAATTAAGATGGGATTGTATATATAGTTTTGAAGGGAGGGTTTATTTTATCTGATGAAGTCTCCACTGGAAGGATAAAACGCTAATACTTGTTTCTTTGCTGTTGTTTTATACATCAATTAAAATATTTTGTGCAGAGTTGGACTGCCTTTTGGTTTCTATTAGTTTGGATTTTTGCTGCCGGATTTTTGTTTTTTTAACATAATAAAACCTTACCCTGCTAGGTTGGGGACATGTTCACTAGGAAACCAGGGTGTACCCATGTGCTGCAGCACCATGAGGATACAGGATCACAAAGGCCTATTAAGCCAACCCCTTATATGGTGCTTGAGAGAGTCAAAACAGGACCTGAAGGAGATGATACAGGAAATGTTGGAGCTAAGGTTAATCCAGGAGTCCAGCAGTCCCTGGGACCCCAATGGTGCTGGTGCCAAAGAAAGATGGCAGCACCAGGTTCTGTGTGGACTACAGGAAATTAAATAATCACACAGAGTCAAATGCTTACTCCATGCCTAGGACGGATAATACCCTAGAGCAGCTGGGTCAGGCTAAGTATCTTACCACCATGGGTGGCTGGCAAGTGCTCTTAACTCTCAGTGCTAGAGAGAGGTCAGCCTTTGTGACTCCTTTTGGCTTGTATGAGTTTACAAAGATGCCCTTTGGGATGAAAAATGCCCCAGCAACTTTCCAGAGGCTGATAGATCATATCCTAGCAGGAGCAGGAGATTTTGTCCTTGCTTACCTAAATGATATTGCCATCTACACCGTTCCTGGCAAGAGCACCTTCAGCATGTCAGGAAAGTTCTGGGAAGACTACAAAGGGCAGGGTTGATGATTAAGCCCAGTAAGTGTCAGGTGGATATGGCAGAGGTCTCCTACCTGGGACATAGAGTGGTGAGTGATAAGATCAAGCCAGAACCTGTCAAAGTGGAAGCCATTCAGGTGTGGCCTGCCCCTGTTACCAAAAAGCAGATGAGAGAATTCTTAGGGACATCAGGGTACTACATAAAGTTTGTCCCCAATTATAGTACCATAGCTGCTCCCCTCACAGACCTGACAAGGAAAAACAAGCCAGATAAAGTAATGTGGACTCCAATATGTGAGCAGGCATTTCAGAAGCTTAAAGGATATTTGAGAGGGCCCCCTGTATTAGCCAAATCAGATTACATCAAAGAATTTGTTGTGCAGGTGGAAGCTTCAAAGCATGGGGTGGGGGCTGTACTCACCCAGGTCTCCTCAGAGGGAGAAGAGCACCCAGTGTTATATCTCAATCACAGGCTCCAACCTATGGAGGAATGTTATGCAGCTGTAGAAAAGGAATGCCTAGCCATAGTGTGGGAACTGCAAAAACTTCAGCCTTATCTGTATAGAAGGAAATTCACTGTAGCTACAGACCACAGTCCCTTAACATGGCTACATCTATCCAGCCACCGGTTGCAAGCATATGATATGACAGTGCAGCACCGCAGTTGGGTTAGCAATGCCAATGCAGGTGGGCTCTCAAGACAGGGAATGGGGTAAGATATTTCCAGATAGGCCCAACTGTCTCAAGCAACATTTCTCAAGGGTCACTTGAAATACTAGCTTGAGTTGTCAGGGGGTGAGAGAAGTGTGACAATGGGAAATACTGCCAGCCTAGCTATCTGGAATTTTGTAAATAGTTCTATGTCATTTGTGAATATTGATATGGTTTATATAGAAGTGTGTGTAAAGTACTGAGCTAAAATGTAACCACAGCATGTCCTACTGGAATAGAACAGGAATGTACCTGCACTGTTGTGACTGTTTAGATGTATATGTTTAATGGAAACTGGAACACAGGAGGTTACTTGAAAAAATCAGAGAAAATAGTTTAAATTAAATTGTTTCATAACCATGTAATAAAAGAGCTGTTATCTCTCAGTTTCAGTGCAGTAGCAGATGCAATGTTTAAATCTAGAAGTTTTTTGCATTGTCTTGAAAGAGAAGTAATGACTAGGTTTAAGATGTAGAAGTGTTTTATTGCTTTATGACTTCCAGGAAATACAAACATCTGAGAGATGTATATTTTTCACATGGAGATGCTAACATTCTGTTACTTTCTGGCAAAGGGGGGGTTTAGCTTGGGAGCTGACGTCAGATGACAAAAAGTGATGCCATCCAAGCTAATCCAGCAATAACGACATCAGCTGGAAACAGCCACTCACTTCTGGACTTACCTTGCTGTAAGTAAGTTTTTATGGCATAGTAATTCTTTTAGATTCAGATAGGAATATAGTAAAGTGTAGTTTATATGTTTTCTTTATTTATTTGATACTGTCCTGCAATGTTGTTTTAAAGATTTCCTGTGATTTTCGACTGTGATATAACTGATTACTTACTGAGCATTGTCTTGTTCCTTTATTATTTATTATTAAATATAATTAAACCTTTTAATTGTGACTGGTCTGTTTAGAGATATTTAAGCTCTTAGATTACTTGCATATCTATATGATGACACTACAGGCCACTCCTAAATATCCCTGTTCTTGGTCAGACTACCATTTGGATTAATACTAACATTACACAGCAATATTGGACATCCTTTGTTAAGGGCCTTAAAGTAGCTGATAAGAGTTGGCTGGTGACAGTGAAAACTACCTTATAGTTTGGGCAGAAGGAGACATAGCTAGTGAACCTGTGCCAGTCTTTCTTAGGTGTGTGTGTGTGTGTGTGTGTGTTTGTATATAAATCAGATGTCAAGGAATGAGTGTGTGTCAGCTACTTGAGCAGGGACATGAAGCACTGGTTAGACCGAGAGAGTACTGAAGGTCTTAGCTTGGCTACTCAGCTGCAATCTCAACTCTATAGCTGTGCCAGTGGGGAGCCTTATTGGGAATCTGGAGAAAAAGGGAGAAACCAGCCCCAGACTGACTGTGATTTCTGCATGCTTTTAAGGGAAATTGTACTTTACTGTGTGTGTACTTGTCATCCTCCTAGTGTGTACATTCCCCACTATTGCCGGTGGTGAGGATTGAGGTTCCTTGATTACTGGGCCAGTGCTGGGGCATCACAGAAAGCACTGTATTAAATACAGTCTGACTTTTAAGGGGAGAGAGTGTACCTTTGTTAAAATGACCTCATCATTGTTTCAGAGATAATTATTCTGTAAAATGTGAGATAAGGGAGCTGTGTGCACATTTAAATGTTTCCTCTTTAGGGAAAGTGAATACAGCACCAAGCATTTCATACGCGCACACACACACACACACACACACACACACACACACACACACACACACACACACACACACACACACACACACACACACACACACACACACACACACACACACTCCTACCTATCTAGTTACATACTCTAGACACCACTATATTAGTTGTAAGCACCAAAGGAAAAGTCTGACTCTAAACAGGAGAGAGTGCACTTTGACAGGATGACCTCATCACTGCATTTCATATAGGATGTTTCACTAAAATGTGTGATAGTGGAGTGGTGTGAAGAGTTAAATGTCTTCCTGTCAGTAGAAATGGGTACAGCATATCAAGCTTTACACACACAAGTTTCTGATGTTGGGCATCAAACCTACTACCCATCTAGTTACACAATCTAGAGAGTACTGTATTCGTCACAAGCAACACAGAAGTCTGACTCTTAAGGAGGGAAAGTGCACATTTGTTAGGATTATGTCATCAGGGGGTTTCATAAAGGATGTACAAAGTGGGATAATTGAGCTGCGTGAAGAGTTAAATGTATTCTTCTCAGAGGAAGTGTATACTGCACCAAGTGTTACACCCACTTTCACACATGTTTTGCATACTGGGTATCATACATCCTACCTATCTATTTACATAGTATAGAAAGTACTGTATTAGTCACAAGCACCACAGGAGAAGGAAATAGGACATTTGAACATTTTGAAAATCTACTGTTTGTAACAGATGGTGCTGTGCATCACAGGCTGTGCAACAAATGCACGTGTGTGCACAGGACAGTTGTAACATCATTATGAATGTGACATGTAATTACATACTTCTGTATTAACATTTTGTCATTCATGTATATTATGTTACTATGAGATACATTGCCGTTTCACATTATGGGATATCATAGACATTCAGTGTTGTACACCAGTGAATTATCAAACTTTCCTGCGACTTTGTGTTGGGATAGTTGCACACTTGTATTGTCTCATACTTGCACTATGTGCATTGTCAAAACAAACATGTAAGTCATACATAGGATAGTGCACTGTAGAATAACAGTTACATATACAAGCAATAATGTCTGACAGGATGTGTGTTAATGTGCAATTATTTTATTTATTTATTTATTCCAGTTTGGTGACCCGGGAGGTCCACTGGGCTCGAGAGCCCGTTTTCAGTGGAGGCCCAGAGAGAAAAGCTTCACAATACAAAGTTACATCACATAATGAATTACAAAGAAAAATATTTGCATTACAATCAATATGTAGTATTACAAAAACAACAGGTAGAATTGCAGTCAAACAGGTATCATTCACTAAAGCAACAAAGATATTAAAGAATTGTCCAGGAGGATGAGAGGCATAAAGCATAATGGCTGGATGTTAATATTAGTTACATTTATAATCTAGGTCTATGAGAGAAGTTAGAAAGGTATGAAGGTTAGCCAGGAGAGAAGGAGGAGGGGAGCTTGGGAGGTATGGGATGAAGAGTGCAGTTACATTTTCTGTGAAGAAACAGATATGAATGAAGTTGTGTTTTGAAGGTGTTTAGGTTGTCACACGTCTTCAGTGTAGAGGGCAGGGCATTCCATTTTTTAGCTAGGGAAAAGAAGAGTAGAAGCTGACCAGCTGGGCGCTTGGGTTTGTGGACGGTAATAAGGTTTTGGTGAGTAGGTCTAAGGGTCTGAGGGGGGTATATGGTTGTAGAATATTAGATAGTGCACAGCAGCTAGTAGGTTGAAATAATAATTTGTGGGCTGTGACAATTTGGAGGAAGTCAAGTTGATTGGGGAGTTCAAGCCAATTTAAAGTTTGTAGGGAGGTGCAGTGATGAGAGAAGGATTTTGCTTTGGTAGCGAATCTGGGGATTTTATTATAGCATACTTCCAGTGTGGAGGTGAGGGTGGAAGATAAACTAGTAAGCAGAGGAGCGCCATACAAAAGAGAGGGGAGGAGATAGGTGGCGGCCAAACTATGTCTAGTAGAGGGAGAGAGGAAGTGTTTGTTTCTGTAAAGTAGGCAGAGTTTTATGTGGGTTTTCTTGATGTTAAGTGGGATGTGGGTATTGAATTTTAAGTGTTCATCGATGGTGACCCCCAGGAGTTTAGCGGAGGGAACAATGTCAATAATGGAGTTGTTAAGCCTGGTAATTTGAAATGAGTTTTTACCAGTAGGAGTGGATTTTGAGGGAGTGAATAGAAGAATCTTGGTTTTGTTAGTGTTAAGTGAGAGGTGGTTTTGGTGCATCCAGTTTTCAGTCATTGAGAAGGCAGTTTGAGTTAGAGACTGGAGTTCTGTTAGGTTGGAGGCATAGCAGATCAAAGTAGAATCATCTGTGTATTGGACAATTTTGGTATTAGGAATGGCTTTGTGGAAATCATTAATCAAGATGTTAAATAGCAAAGGGCCAAGAATGGAACCTTGGGGTACTCCTGTGGGGGTGGGAAGGAAGGTGGAGGAGGCTTGGCCCCATTTCACAGCTTGGGACCTGTCTGAAAGCTAGCTGGAGAACCAGGAAAGAGTTTTTGGGGAGATGTTGAGGTTAGATAGATGGTTTAGTAGATGAGTGTGGGAGATGGTATCAAAATCTTTAGATAAATCTAGCAGAACAGACGAAATTATGTTACCAGAGTTTCGGGCTGAATTGACAGAGTGTAAAAAGGAGAGAAGGGCTGTGTTGGTATTGTGTCCAGGGTGGAAGCCATGTTGGGTAGGAGAGAGCAGCTGGTGTTTGGTCAGGAATGGCAAGAGCTGCAGGTGTATGCATTTTTCAAGAAGTTTAGAGATGGGTGAGAGAATGGCTATAGGGCAGAAGTTGGAGAAGTTACAGTTTTATGAGGCCCATCGCCGCAAGTGGAGGGCCAGTACACCAATGGAAGGGCATTAATTACACATTAACACACACCCTGGAGGGCATTATTGTGCTTTAACAATGGGTTCTCTGTAAAACTGTTGTGTTTTACCTACTTATTTATTTTTTATATATTTTTAATGTAAAATAGCACCTCTGTCTACTGCTTCAAGCTTGCTGTATTATATGTTAATGGAGGAAGCATTTTACATCAAATATGTATAAACAATAATATAGTGCTTAAAAAAAAGATAATAAGCAAGTGAAAAACAACAATTTTTTCATATCGCCCATTCTCTTTTCCATACACAGACACAGTCTTTTCTGCTTTCACACACATACATATATACACACAGTCTCCTCTGCTTTCATACACACATCACACGAGATCTGTCTAACTCTCGCCCTCTTTTTCAGTCTCTCACAGTCTCCAGCTGCCTTCATACAGACATTCAGTCTCAATCTCTATCTGTTTCTCTCACAGTCTCTTCTGCTTACATACATGCATTCACTCACACATCACTCTCAATTCCTGTCTTACTCTATCCATCTCTCTCTCTCTTTCTCTGTCTCTCTCTCTCTCACACACACACACACACACACACACACACACACACACACACACACACACACACACACACACACACACACACACACACAAAGTCTCTCTTCTTTCATGCATTGATTCAAGCACACATGCAGATGGAAACATAAACAAACTCTTATTTCACTCAGTCGATCGCTCTCTCTCCTACTCACGTACACGCATACACTCTCACATACACGCTGTATTTTATTTTTTTTATTATTTATTTTCCACACACTAAACAGCAAAAGCACTGCTTAGCGAGTGTAAAATAATGGAATGCACTCACACACAGACATAAACACATACACACACAGATACACACACCTTTTTTGTTGTTGTCTTCTTTTTTATATTTTACACTCGCTAAATAGCAAAACTGCTGCTTTGTGTGCATAAAATAATGGTGGCCATTCTGTTTCCTCACTCCAACAGGGCTTGAGATAAGCGCCGTGAAGTGGTGAACTCATTTTCACTGGGCATTACTTGTACATTAATACCCTGCTGGAGAACGCTTGTTCTCCAATCAGGGTATTGATGTGCAGTTCGCTCACTGTCTAATATGTGATAACAGCTTGTAGTACAGTTGCAAGTGTAAATACTGCCGAGCAGACAAACGTACATTAAACTACTAAATTAATTGATTCAACGTCATTCTGAAATCAAGATTACCTTTTGACAAAACTAATGCAAGCAGACAAGCGTTGTGCTAACTAAAACAATAATTATTTGATTTTCTTTTTTTTTTATTATTTTAATCTTTGATCAAAACACTGCAAAGTTATATTACAGTACTGCTGGCAAAATATTAGTACATGCATGATCATATCTTCAATTGCTGAATTTAGAATGGAAGTTAGCAGTACTCTATGTAGCCAACTTTCGCACAAATATCAGTATAAGACAGGCTTCACAATAGGAAGCAGGCACATTATTATAGCAGCAGGATGATGATGTGCTAAAGAAATGTGCAGCCAACATTTACAAGCCACAGGAGTCACACAAAACATTCTGACACATTTTTTCATGAAATTGGATTCAAACATTTAGAGCATTCCAAGAAAAGCATTTATACCCGAGTATTATCTATGCATACTTCTGATAGTTAGACTTTGCCAACATATTTACCTGATATACTTGAAATTAAGTAGGCAAGGTATAGAGAACTTGTGGAAGGGAGGAATGTAGATGGGAGAGATAAGGAAGGACCCAAGAGAAGGGGACAGTGGGAGTGGAAGAGGAACAGACTGCAATAGAGAGAAAATGCAGATGTGATGTAGTAGAGCTAGAAGACTGGAATGTACGATCACCCTGGAGATGTGCAGGAGCAGAGCCAGTTGTTGGTTAAGTGTTGCCTGAGAAGCTGTTTAAACTTGGATGACTTGGTGGCATTTCATATGTGTTGAGGAATGGAATTCCAGGTTCTGGATATTTGGTTGGAGAATACAGTCTCTCCATAGCTATTGTTGGATTTAGTGATTTTTTGATAGGAATTTGTCAGATGATCTTAGGTTTCTATTATTAGGGTATGGTCGTACCAGGCTTTGGAGTGCTGGGCATTTATCAGGATGATATTTGATGGTATGGGTAGTAGTTAGTCGATTGTAAGATCAGAGATTGGGTAGTTCAAGCCACTTGAGTTTGTGAAGGGCAGTACACTGGTGGGATTTGCAAGGGGAGTCTGTTGGGAATCTGGCAGTTTTGTTGTAACAGTCCTCTAGTTTATTTAGGTCTATTTTTTTAGGTTTGTGAATATGGAAGAGGCATAAAGAAGGATAGATAGTAGATGGCTCCTGGCAATTTATTGTCTGGTGGTGTTGGTTAGGAATGGCTTAATTCTGTAGTGTAAACCTAGTTTTATAAGGGCTTTTTTAATGACCAGTGCTAAGTGTTTGTCAAATCTCAGGCAATTTTCAGTGATGACTCCAAGCAATTTGCTTTGAGGGACATATGCAATTTTGGTTTTATTGGCAGAATATATGATAAAAGGGGGGAGTATTGTTTTGTGTTTGTTATTGGTGAATACCATTAATTTAGTTTTATTTCGACTGAGTATGTGTTGACAGTTAGAGAGGAAGGATTCTTATTCTAAGAAGGATTTGAGTTTTTTTCTGTAGTTCTGGAAGGGATGGTGCAGCACAGGTGAGAGAGGAGTAATCTGCATATTGAATGATAACAGCTAGGTGAGTAGCATTATAGTTTGTTGTAAAGACGGTAAAGAATAGTAGCCCAAATATCATACCTTTTGGGACACCTATAGAGATGGGTAGTAATGCAGAGAGTTCATTTTGCCACTTAACTGTTTGTTGTCGGTTAGATCCATAGCTGTGAAACCATAAGGATGCAAGTTCATTTAGGAGCTTTTGTTGGGCAATGGTGTTGAATGGCTCAGACACATCCAAGAAGATGGATGAAACCATTTTCCCCTTATTTTTGAGATGGTTTATTGTGCTAGCAAAACTTATAAGAGTGGTTGTGGTGCTGTGTCTGGGTCTAAACCACATTGGGAATTGGTTAGGAGGTTGTTTCTTACTAGATAGCCGAGGAGCGATTAGTATATACATTTTCAAGAATTTTGGGAGTATGACTATTGGTCTATAGCTTGAGAAATCTGTTGAGGTGCCACCTTTATGCAGAGGGATGATAAAAGCAATCTTCCAGAGTTTGGGGATATATTGTTCAGTAACAGATCGAATGACCAAGAGAGAGATGGGATAATAGATACCATCTGATGTTAGCTTGATATACTCAGTAGGAAGTGCATTTGCTGAGAGGGCTCTGGGCTTTAGCTTATTTAGTATTTCTATGGTGCTAGTTTGGACGGGTCTGACAGAAAAAGAGTTGAATTGTGTTTCTGCTACTGTAGGGATGAACAGGGGAGTATTATTATTTTTTACTAGGGATAGTATGGAGTTGATGAAGTGCGATTTAAACTGGGTAGCTATGTTGTCTGTAGTATTTGTTGTGGTGGAGGTTGGAGCTGAGCATTTTCCTGGTTATATAAGTTTATTTATAGCTCCCCAAAATTGTTTGGGGTTGCTGTGGTGTTGTTGCCATCGGACTAGTTCACTGTAGACTGCAAAAGACAATCAAGGAAAGTAAGTAATGGCAACTAAATCAAGGGCAAAGGGCATCGGAAGTAATAAACAGGGTGTTTAGGCGAAGGGATAAGGAGAGGAGTGTCAATAAACTAAAGCAGAGAAATTTATAGAAAAAGTCCTAGTAACCACAATGCCAAACAGTAGAGCTCCTGCAATGTTTGTGGCAGCTGTGGTAAAGGTGGGCAGCGAAAGAATCAGCGATTGAGGTGTAAGCATAAATAATTTCAGAAGGGTGTCTATGTACTAGTATGGAATAATAGTAAGGCACTAAGAAAAAGTGAAAAGAGGCTATAAGAATTACAGGGAGGAGAAGAACTACATCAATGTTAAAAACAGACAGAAGGAGAGGGGACTGAGGTGCAGTACAACTCAGTGGTCTGCAGGTAGTCTTTTAAAAAATGGGTAAAATGCAGGTGTATATTTAGAAGGAATAATATACAAAAAATAAGCAACTAGCTGTGCCAGGAAGGTAGTGACTGTTTAAGCAAGGATTCTTAAGTTTCAAGCAGGCCAGGACCATACTTTACATTCTGTTGTTTTGTTGTTTAGGCCTTGTAACTTAGGAATACAAAGAAATAAAGGGAAGAAAGGATAAGTGGGTTTTACAAGAAAAAAAACAACACAATAGTGCAACATTACATAGGATATAGAAAGGGAGACAATCTGGGAGATAAGGTTGGGGTAGGGGAGTGTGGAGAGCAAGAGAGAAAAAGAAGTAATAAAAGCAATGGCTAGTAAAAAGCCACCTATTGGCTGATAAGGGAAAGGAGGGGACAGGTCAAGTTAAGATGGTTGCAATACAAGGAAAAATTATCAGTTTTGTATAGGATGGCTATAATAAGGGACAGTGATGAGAGTTTTAAGCAAGTATTGTAGAGTGCGAAAGGCAATATCCAGTCAAAAGTAACAGAACTGATGTAATAAGGCCCATTCATATACTGAGTACTATACTGTACGCTAACACTGTGGTAGCTGCTATAATGATTACATAGGTGATCAGCTAGAAATGCCTAAACCTAGTATGTGAACATGTAACCATTTGTACAAGTGAACCACAAAGGCATAACAGGTAATGCTAATACATTCTTTAGAGGCACTTAGGAAGTCTGCACCACAGTTCTGGCTAGATAATATGACAAATAGTTGAAAAAAAGGTAAAGATGTTAGATATTCTAGCTCAATTGAGACAACTGCCGAAGTAGCAGTGTGTTGTTCACTGCAGTAACTAATCATAACAACATAAAACACAAATTGGACAAGGTATACGTTGTAGTGACCAGAACAAGAAGTTCCTTCAAGTGACACATTCATCCTTCTCACATGTCATTGCAACATCAGAAATGTACTTTGTGGAATTCATTATCAGAATTGTAGTTAAAGCCAAGTAATGTGAGACTAGCAAACAAAAGCTCACATGTTGCTAGCAATAGTGGCAAGAGTTGTTTTTTTAAACAAAATAACTGTATCACAAAATGTGATTAAATATGTGTTCTGTATCTGGACTTCAGCTAATGCCATGGGAATGGAGAAGGGCACTAGAAACAGAATACATACTTTTGTTGTTCACATAGCACACATAATTAATATTGACATGATTTCAAAGGACTTATTTGTGTTTCAATTTTAGTCAATACAGACATTGAGTTTTCTACATCAGCACATTCATACACCAAAATAAGTGTCAAGATATAGTAAGACCTCATTCAGTAAAATGAGGCAAGAACAGGTTTCAAACCTAGCATCACATGTGCTGTTTTTCTAAGGTCAATACTTTTGGGCATTATGCCACAGAAACAAGGTGTGACAACTTCAATTAGTTCACTCATTACTGTCCAGGCTGCTGAGGAAAGCCTGATGCCAGTCTTCACAATACTATTAATGGCAGTCGAAATAAAAAAAAAAAATGTCAGTTTTTGCCTTGGGCTGTAAAATGCTATTCACTGCTATTGACCATAGTCACTCAACAGAACGCAGTTCCAAATAACTCACAAAAGAAAAAGAAAAAAAAAAGTGGTGATCAAATACTTTAAATGTACATTTCAGAGGTTTAAGCAACGTTGATATTTTGCAACAGGAACCTGCATGGATTTGAAGATTCAAAGAAGGGTAGTAAGAACAATCATTTAATAGTATGTCGCATAGTCGCCACATACAAAGACATAATATTAGCAAGAAGAAAAACGTGTTTAGATGTACTGATGATGTGACATTGTATCAAGTCACATTGAAAGTGCAACAGAAACAAGTTATGAAAGCTGACTTTCCTCATTTGACACTAAATGCCTGTGATATTGCCAACAGTTAGAAAATCTATGTACTCACAAAATATTAAACAAAGACAGAAAACACTGCAGGTGTATTCCATTGTTTCTTTATGGTGCCTCATTCCCTAAGCTTTGCTTTCTTAAAGCAAAGTTAGGGTGATTTGGGGCTAGTCAAGTGAGGTACATAAACATAGACAGTTGCTGTTTAGGTTTTGTTTGTGATAGTATTCAAAAATAGGTAGTTTTTGTATTGGTCTAATTTCATTGGGGATAGAGTTCCAGAGTTTCATAGGTTCATAGGTTGGTAATAGGCTATCGGCCCTAAGGCCTATACAAGCCTAGCCATAACAATTCCCTGGATTTTTCTTCCCACAGTATTTACTTCCCTGGACCCCTGTCTAGCAGGGTGACTGACATGATCCCCAGGGTGAATTTCCTATCTCCCATCCAATTGTCAAGGTTCCTTTTGAAGAGGGCCAAGGAGGTGCTCTCCTTGACATGTATGGGCAGTCTATTTCAGAGTATGGAGAGTCTCTGGGTCAGGAACCTATCCCTACAGCATGTTTTGTTCATTGTGATGAAAAGGTTTAGATAACTGGAGTGTATGGCTCTGAGGGATTGGGATTTTTTTAAGTGAAGCATGTCCAACAGCTCAGGGTTAAACATGGCCTTGTATGTTTAGCAGAGATCACCTCTGTGTAGACAATATGCCACAGAGTATAGCTGAAGTTTTTTTAGATGGTCAGCATAGGGCATCTGCTTTAGGCCTGTGATTTTTTTTTAGTGAGGTATTTCTGCAGCCTTTCCAGCTGTTGCAGATGTCTTGTGAGGTACATACCAAACGGGGCATTGTGCTCTATTATGGGTCTAATGAGGGATGAGTACAGTGTGACAATGATCTCCTTTTTTCCTGGTTGAAAAGCACTTACTGATAAGGTGTGCCACATAGAAGGATTTCCTGACTGTTGTGGCGATGTGGTTATCGAAGGTGAAACCACTGACCACCTGTGTCCCTAAATCTCATCACACTTTCGGTGTTTAGTGTACTGCCACCTATGTGGTAATTCATGGGTACATGGTTTTTCCCAAAGGGGATAACTATACATTTCTTGGCATTAAGCTTGAGCCCATGGCTCTGGCACCAAGCATCTGTTTCTGTAAGGTCCCTTTATAGAATATCCACATCATTTGGGGATTCAGTAATGGCTCCCAGTTTGCAGTCATCTCCGAACTTTGTTAGCCAGAGTCCCTTAGTGTTGGCTTGTACTTCAGAGAAGTAGATGCCAAACAAGAGTGGTCCCAGGACTGAACCCTGAGGTACTTCACTTTTCACTTGTCTGGAGTTGGATTTGGAGTCAGCTACTTTTACAGTTTGGGTTCTGTCAGTAAGCCAATTGGCAGCTGTCTAGTTTCTTCTGCTAGCCATGGTACAGGAAATGATTTTACTCTCTTGTTCTGAATTGTTGCCATTTCATTTAATATAAAGGTAGGCAGATGGTCACTAATGCTATCAGGAAGAGTTTGTGTTAAATTTATAATGGTGGGTTTATTTGTTAGGATCCAATCCAATGTGGACTGTCTATTTGTTTTATTATTTATTTTTTGTTTTGTTTTTGTCTATTGCAGTTGTGGATTGGATAGGTTTGAAGATGCCAAATAGATTTGGGAGTTTAGGAGTGTTGCTGAGTTACAAGGCTACCAATCAGTGTTGAGGTCACACATTATTGTGGCTTCCTGATGTACATTTTGAGATATCCAAAGGAAGATATCTTCTGCTGTTGGAGTATTATTTCCAGGCAGATTGTAGATGCCAGTAATAGTTATGGATATCTTGGGGTTGAGTAAACGGAGACCTGGGATGGTTTCACCATTGTTAAATGTAGGAATGTATGTTGATATTTGTTACATAATGCTTTTAGTTTAGCATCACATGAGAATTGCACTGTCCACTGAAAAGAATTTGTTTTATCTTACTTGCTTTTTTTCTTTATCCCTTTCTTTTGGCATAGTCATGTCTGCATTACAAAAAGTATGCTACACAATGCTACATGACCTATATTTTGCAGTTGTATTTAATTGATGCATGCACGGTTATTGCAGATGACTACTTTATAACTTTGTAGGAAGGTCTAGCATTTTATCTATGCTGGCAGAATAAAAAATGTGTTACATTTGTGGATTTCTATGGCACTGCCCTTCACAGTAGTGGGGATGGCACTTACAATTGTTTTATCTTACATTTCTAATGCTACAGTTTGAATTATTATCATTAATGAGGCAATGTATTACAGTTAAACTTGTGCTATCTGCATTACAGAACTGTTATAGACTGTTGCTGATATTTAATTTAGAAATATTTTTTTTCGAGCGAGGCTGTCCTAACTTGTGTGTAGTGCTAGGAAGCATTAACCTTTACATTGTTGTGTACATGGTGTATGCATACATTCACATATAACTGAGTCCACATCATCCTGTCTGTGCATTATATATGTAATTATGTCTGTTTCCTGTTTCATCCCATACAGGGGTATGTCACCAAAGAAGAAATCTGTACCCATAAGCCACCATACATCGATTCAAAAAATGAGGTTGTTATGTCTCCATGTAGCTGTGTAATTGTTTAAAATGTGTTTTAAACTTTTTTTTCTTCTCTTATTAGCATTTGCATGGCACTCAGCTTAGCACAAACATAATACAATGCGTAAATGTTTAAAAATGAATGTCAGTTTCTTTAGGAAGTGTAATCATGCTTAGCTGGCAGATGATAATGACAGCATAAATTACACCTGTGAACCACTGTGTGTGTGTGTGTGTGTGTGTGTGTGTGTGTGTGTGTGTGTGTGTGTGTGTGTGTGTGTGTGTGTGTGAGTGTGTGTAGCACAACTTGGTACACAACACATAAGACAGGTAGACTGTGGTTTAAGTACTACAGTATGCTTTTACTGAGGAACAATCATAATGAGATGAACAAAAATTATCTATATTCTCTTTTGCCTTTCTCATTTCCACATTGCTCACTTGCACACAAACAGGATTCACTGCTGTGGCATAAAAAGAAACATTGTTACTTGCAAAAAACAAAAAAACAAAAAAAAAACATTGTTACTTACTTCGCCTTCCGTCATGCAAACAGGTGAAGTGGCGTTGCATGGCCATCAACACTCTGGACAGTACTGACTAAAAAAATACACCTGCAGCCTAGCTTTCCCTATGGCACCAGGTATAAGTTTATTGTCAGAACCCAAGTAAGACAGGGTTCTAATCCAGCACAGTGCATTTTTTTTATTAAGTGTCCCACTTAAATTTGTATCAAAAATAACAAATAAAAAAATGGCAAAATAAAGATAATTATACATAAACATAACTATGTATAGCAGGTTAACTTGAGCATACACATGATATCATATGTATTATATGTGTAACTAGTGTAGCATGATAATTATGTTTCTGTAATTAAAATAAAATATATATCTTCTGGCCTGGGATGGACTTCATAGTTTACTGGCAGTCATCAACACACCTCTCATAACCCAAGTATAGCTGTAAAATAGAATGTATTGTGTACTCTGACTCGAAAGTTAAAAATCTACTCTGAAAGTAATATTAACAAAATATATATATATATATATATATATATATATATATATATATATATATATATATATATATGTATATATATGCATTTCCAGTATATTGGCACACATTACTCCTTCATCGCACCTGAGAATGTATAAACCAGGACCTTGTCATGTCACAAACATACATGGTTAATTGAAGTATAGCATCCCTCCTCTTTTAGCTTTATATTAGTAATGACCATGTTTAACAAGCACTTCTTCTATGGCAATGTGGAAAAAAAACACCCATATAGAAATATATGTGTTCTCTATTTTACATAGGTTTGAATCTCACATTGTACAAATTACTTTTATCAGTGTGTAAGGCCCAACAAAATATGTGTCAAGTAAAAAAAACTGATCCCTCAAATTCAGATCTTAAAAGTCAAGTCATTTAAAATAACACCGTTGACCATTGAACAAACTGCTGTCATGTAGAGCAGCACACAAGCCATAAATTAATACCAACTGTCACATTACCCTTCTTACGTCATAAACTGTGTTACTTTTTGTCTGGCAGTGTTGGTCTCCACTTAACATCACGCAAACGCGGTTGGCATGGTTGTGCTGGCTTGCATACTGCTGTAAAACCCAATATCATGAATTGTCAGGAAATCACTTTAACTGCAGTTGCAGGATCTGTGTAGACATGACAGGAGCTGTGAAGGATGGTACCAAATTCAGAGCTCAAAGATGGGGTGTGGAGGAGTCAAAAATATTCATTGCACTCCTTGTAAAAATCTATTGGTAAACATGTTTGCTCTGAAATAGGGTCATACAGCTATAAAGGATGTTTAGTATACTGAGCAGGGTAAATAATTAGTTGTAGAGATTTTTATTCCAGATTCCATGTATATTATGATTCTACTTTTCACTAGTGTAGATTATGCTTGCAGGCAACTTCTTTTTGAGAAAGTTATAAAGCTTTAAGAAATGTTAATGTTTTACCTGATGAGTTAGTTCACAAGATCTAACAACTAAAGGAATAATGGATAGAGTTCTTTGTTGCTTAGCTATATTATACAGTAAAGGGACAGTGGCATCTTTCGTACAATGGTCAGTTCTCTCTTGCACTGTTTTTGGAAGTTTATGATTATAATATCAGCTGGACAAATTGAAGAGAGTGTTGGCTCTTGGTAACACTACAAGTGTACAAATTGGAGATGATATTAGTTTATGCCCAATATTCAAACATCTATTTTTTTTTTTTTTGAAATTATGATTGGTACACTCATGACATTTGACATGCTGCATTTACTCATACTGTAAATAATAATTCAGCATTTTGGGGGAAAAGGTAATAGGAAAGGTCTTACCAATTGGAGGCCTATTACCATTTCAAAATGTATGACTTCTACAATATCTGTCCTTAAAAGGACAAGAAATGTAAGGAGTAGTGGGTAAGCCAATTTTTGCCTTGTTGCTCATTATTAAAAAATACAATGACAACTAGGGGCTGTGAAGAAGGGGTGGTATTTGTTCGGTTTGTAATATTTCTAAATCTTTTAGCTCCCCCTTAAGAGCAGCTGTGGAATATTTTGACACATTATAGGTATGGGCAAATGTCTATACATGTTTATAGTCCATTTATACTAATTTTTATGCAGTTTCTTTGAGTAATGTTTTTATGGGCTCCCTCTAAGTAGTCTCTTATTTGTGCTAGTCATGAATGCCATAATTTCTGTAGCAAATTTTCAACTGCAGGCTAATGAACTGTGTGAAACATCTCAGGATGTTTTTATTCAATATTTTTAGTTCTGATGACTGGCTTATGATTAATACAGATTATTTGTGATTTATTCACTCTTTTCTAATTCTTGAGAAATTTTTAGAGGAAGCTGGACTTACAATTAATCCAGAATAAATTGCATTCAATTTGAGGTTACATAGGAGATGCCATTGCATTGTTGAAAACAATTTTTGTGTTCTGTATGAATAAGGTGTTTCTCATGCACCATGTTCTCCTCGATTTTGCTAGTTATTTTGCCAGAGTATATATAATTGATGGACTATATGAAAAGATTTATTGCAACTGATTTTTTCTTTGTTTTGTTGTTCAAGGTTACATCTTGTTAAATGAATATTTTGCACAACACATCACAATGTGGGGGATGGGGTAGGGACAGGATGGAATCATAATTTTTTTTAAGTTTCATTACATCGATTTTTTAAATATTATTATTAGATTAGCACTAATTAGAGATAAGACACACTCATTTTAGATATATTACTGTATTCTGCTTATAATGAATTTTGAGATGCTAACTTTCAAGATAAATTACTTTGTTTTCTGTGTTATTCTGAATTAAATGAGCTGCAGTTATACTATGTTCTTGGAACTGCAGTTACATAGGAAATTATTTTATGCAATTATAATGGTCAAATATCTTTTTAGAGACTGACAACTTTTGAAAATACTGAAATGTTTTGCATTTTTTATCACTGAGTTTTGAACCTCATTTCCTTTTCTGAAGTCTTGACATAGTGGAAGAACAATATATTTTCTTACTGCATTTCCCAAAAATGTTTTGCTATATCATCTATATGTTAGCCTAAAATTCAACATTAAAGCAGGAATATTTAACTTTGAAAAGAGGGAGATGTAACATATAGTCATAGATTTAATATGTTTGGCAACTGTAGCATGTGGAAGAGTTCTTGTCCAGTCTGATATACATGCTGATGAAGATGACTGCATGTGGTCAGCATTCATTTCTTTATTTAGGCCATCATAAATTCCCTAATGTTAAATCTCTACTAGAACCATCCATAACATGGGGATTATTCTTTCCTGGGATGTAAGGACTGCAACTTCATTGTTTGCAGATAATACTGACTTCATGGCCTTAACTGACTGGCATGAATCAAAATAACTCAAAGTGATGAGGATGAAAATCAGCACCTCCATATCAGAAGCCATCATTTTCTCACTGAAAAAAGTGAAATGTCTGCAAATGATGGGGTAGTAGCTACCTAATGTGAAATAGTTTAATGATATTGAAGACTTGTTTATGACTGAGAGTAGGTGGTAACAAGAGAGGCACCGATGGGTGGGTGCAGCAGCTGTATTGCATGTACTGAGCAGGTAAATTAACATCTCACTCATACAACACTGCTCTCGTTTTATGAGTCAATGTTTCCATCTAAACCCCTGAATGTAAGCATTGGCTACTGAACAAAATGATGGCACTGCAGATACAAGAAGATATGGTGTCCCTTTACCAAGTTACAGGGCTCACTTATCATGAGTGAGTATGAAGCCTGAGCATCTCAGAAGATCTCAGCATACATCTCCTTCTCTGCATGGTGTAGATTTAGATTAGTTTTATCCAGATTTGTTATTGTTGTGTAAGAAGACCAGCATTTCCAGATGGAAGATATTCAGAAAGATTAAGAGAGAAATTAGAAGAAATATATCTATTTGCACAAGAAATACTGTCAAGAGGTCCAGATAAAAAATTGCATTCATTAATACATCAGATCCATGAAAAACCTTACACTGACAAAGAAACTTTGCGCTCTATGGAAAAAGAAGTGATAGAGGAAGTGCAAATATATAAATAACAAAACCAAGAGCTTTTTGGAAGGTGTGTAAAAGAGACATGAGCATGACAAAGAAAACAACATCTAGTAAAAGCAATGCACAGTATTAAAGCAGGCCAGGATCTATCATACGCTATTGCAAATGTTGTTGTTTGTCTTTCGGCTTTTTCCCGGTAAGGGGTTGCCAAAGAGGAACTCTGGTCCGCTAATGATTGGCAGTAGATTTTTATGAAACGCCAAGATGCCAGCTCGATGCCCAACCTTCAACGAAGGCATGCCCATTTACGCATGCATGTCTTTCGAACGCTGCAAATAATAAACTAAAAATATCAAACCGGGAAGAAAAACTTAGAAGATATGCAGACAGATAGAAAAGGAAAAGTACAACATATAAAATAAATAAACACCAAAATAAGAAGAAATAGGCATATTTTGGTGAAATATTTATGAAGACTTTGTGAAATGTAACAAAGATGCTGAAAGGATAGAAAACTAAATGAAAGATTCTAATGCAGAGGATATGAAATGTGATGAAGTAACAACAGAGTAGCTGAAATAAAATTAAGAAAAGCTCCTACCTGGAATACCCCAGGCCAGGATGCAGTATCTAACTTTTGACTGAAAGTATTAACATATTTACAAAAAGCTTTAGGTTGAGTATGAATTACTTGAATGTGTAGCCCAAACAGGGGTCTATATTAAAAGAGCGAAGCAACTTAAGAGCGAACGCTCTTTCATCGACATGTAAAACCTGAAGTCTAAAAAGATCAAAGTTATGGAACAGCGATTTTTTTCCCAGGGAAAAAAAATCGGTATTCCAAAAAAAAAATAAATTCTAAAGACAAAATAAAGTGGGGGGCTTTGCCCCCACACCCCCCTACTTAAATATACCAACTCCAAGATTGCACCACAGTGGAGGAAATAGCAAAGTCCTGAGAATGGCCTAGCGATTGTTTTCCCTGGGAAAAAAAAAATCGCTGTAACTTCGCTGTTTTCAGACTTTGGGCTTTACGTGTCGACAGAAGAGCATTTGCTCTTAAGTCACTTCACTTTTCTAATATAGACCCCCAAACAGACACCAACCTAGTTAACAACAGGAAATGTGATCCTCTTTGTTAAGAATGAACTTGCAAGCCATCCCCAAGCAACGATTTCTAAGCTATACACTGGAATTGGTTCAGGCAGAGTTTATAAGCATTTAGAAAAAAAATTATTGCAATAGAACAAATGGTAACAACAGAAAGTCATCCGAACAAAGAATACTTTCTTATTAAATAAAGCCATAATAGATAATTGTAAAATGGGGGAGAATCTAAGTATGGCGTGGATAGATTACAGAAAAGCATTTGGCAGCATCCCATATTCATGGATAAAGGAATGCTTACAAATGTAAAAGATGCACCCTACACTGATCAATTTCATTACAGTGACCATGAAACAGTAGCAAACCACTTTGCAGTTAAGCCATCTGTAATCTCTATGATAAAAATTAAAAGGGAGATATTTGATGATGATTCTCTTTCACTGCTGCTGTTTTGTCTTGCCCGTAACACTTTACGCTGTTTACTTAGATCATGCCATAGTTATAATTTGGCTCCCAGAAAGCAACCTTGTTTAAAGACTTCTCATCTATGTTTTGTGGATTATAGTTCATCAGATGAGGAGTAAAAAGTACAACTGCAAGTAGTTAAAACTTTATCAAATGATATAAAAATTTCATTTAGACTCGATAAATGTGCAAAAGTAATGTTTCATAGATCCATAGATTCATAGGTTGTTACTAGGCTAATGACCCAGGGGGGCTTTCTAAGCCTAACCAAGTTTTTCCAAAAGAATAGTGATGTCCTGTATCTGAATAGGACATTGACAGACAGGCATTTATATACTACCTCTGTCCATAAGGGACATGGGCACCAGGCCCTACACAAATTTCCTATTCCCCATCCACTGGTCTAGGTTGCTCAACTTCACGTGAATAGGAAGGCTATTCCACAGAAGGGGCAGTCTCTGGGACACGTCTGTCTCTACAGCATGTTCTGTTTAGGTGACAGACAATATTCAGGTCCCTAGACCTCGTATTTCTGCTACACCTTGACTTACGAATATGTAGAAGAGTCATAAGTGTGGCATTTGTGGATGCCTTGTAAGCCAGGCATAGATCATCCCTCAGAAATCTATAGGAGACTGCGTGGAGGGAAAGGGTTTTACTGTGCTCTGCATAAGGCAGATTTGTTACACTTTGTATTCTTTTTGTAAGGAACCTCTGAGGTAGATCTATATGCTGCATATGCCTAATTAGGTATGTACCAAAGGAAGGATTGCACTCTATGACTGGTCTGATTAAGTGAAGAGTACACTGGGATAATGACCTCTTTGGACCTAGATGCCATGCCCTTACTTATAAGATGCACAGCGTAAAAGGATTTGCTCACCACATTGGCCACATGGTGGTTGAAGGTTAGGTGTACCCTGACCCCTAACCACTGGGACAACTCTTAGGGGCATATTATCAACATGATAATTAGCCAGGCCCATTTGATTTCAAAAGTACAATTATACATTGCTTAGCATTGAGTTTAAAACCATGTCTTTGGCACCTTTTCTTAGTCAGAGTTAGACCTTGAAAAATGCTAGTGGCTACAGCGGAGTCAATGATAACCCCCAACCTGCAATCATTTGAAAACTTATTCGGCCATAAACCTTCAATATTTGTTTCCATTTCAGAGAAATAGATGCCAAAAAGGAGTGGGCCTAGTATGGAACCCTGAGGACTCCATTTGTGACTGGCATCTTGGTGGAAGTGGTCACCTATTTTGACCTCCTGGGTCCTATATGTGATCCAGTTTGCGATCCAGTGGGTGATAAAAGAGTTTATACTTAAATTATTATAATGCCTGAGTGGAATATTGTATCACATTTCTTGGCCAGGTCATAGTAAGTTGTATGCACAGTCTTACTTTCATCCAGTGCTTTGGTGACCCTCTCAAAAAAGTCCACCAGATTTAATAGGCATTATCTTCCTTTATCAAAGCCAAATTGTGATAGGTCTAGCATTTGTACCTATGTCCTCATTTATCATGTCCGTGATGATTCTTTCCATGGCCTTACATATGAGGCTGGTAAGACTTACCTATAGTTACCTGGATGAGTGGTTGAAGCTCCTTTGTGCAAGAAAATAACTGTATATATCTTCCATTCCTTGGGCACAAAACCTGACTGAAGGTTCCAGTTGAAAAGTGATTCAAGTGGAACAGAGAGAGCATGTTTCATGCTATTTACTAAACATCCTGAGATGTTATTGGGAACCATTGAGGTAGTCTTTTTCGCCTTGTAAAAAGTGTATTGATGACTTGTTCCCTAGTAATGATTGGGGGGATGGTGATATGCAGTTATTTCCTTTGGACTATCAGGAAGGAAGTGGGGGGAGAAATGTGAGCTGACTCTGTCAGCCAAAAGGTTGGCAATGGCCTCAGCTTCAGTGTGAATGATGCCATTTACAATAAGTTCTGCATATTGTTGTATATTTCCCCTGAGGTTTTGGGCACAGCTATAGAAAGCTCTGTGGTTGTCCTTTGCGTGAGAAGCCATTTTGCCTTCAAATGTAGCCTTTGAAGTATTAATTAATCTTCTTAGCTGCCTGTTTAGATTAGTCAGGGGGATTTTAGTATGTATGGCTTTTTTCCTCCTATGCTTGGCCAAGATTTATTTTCTTTTGTTGTATAACAGATTGATATTGTGATTCCACCAGGGTGGCTTGTCTTTTGAGTTTGTCTTATTCTCACCACGAGCTGGCACAGCTTGCTCTATACAGCTATCACTATGGCTGTACCGAGATTTTGTAAATAGCTCAGCATATACTTTGGTGTTCACTGGGTTTGTGGATGCTTGGAATTTAGACAAAGTGCTGCTTAGTAGACAGAGGTTAGCCTTGGAATGGTTACTAAAGGTTTTTGGTTTCACTGGATCCTCATATTTAATTTTTGTTTCAAGTATTACTGTCGTATAGTCAGACCTGATGAGAGAAGATATTACATTGGGTGAAAAACATTGGCCCTCCACATTCATGAGCACAAGGTCAGGGATGTTTGTAACGCTGGTAGGAAAATGGACCAACTACTCCAGGATGTTGGCCTCAACAAAGTTTGGGAATTACTCTGCTTATGCATTAGAAGTGGTGTTGGATTCCCAATATATAGAGGAGTAGTTGAGATCCACCATGAATATCTTATTGGGTTGAAGGGTGAGGGACTGTAGTACATTGAGTTATGTAGCATGGGTTTCCTGGGATATGGAGGGGGGCCTATAGGTTGCAAGGGTATGGTCCAATACCCTGTTTATGCTGATTTGCACATGTGCATTTTCCAGTGGTCATACACTTTAACTAGTCTGGATGTGAGGTTGCTTTGAATATAGACTGAGACTCCTCCACCTTTAGTTCCCACCTGTGCAATAGCTGATCTAAAGGTGTGAAAGACATTATAAGTTTGCATTGCAGGGGTAATCTCCATGACTTTAAACCATGTCTCCTTTACTACACAGATGTCTACACTCTCCAGGGAGAGGAAGGCTTGCAGGGACTGGAGTTTCTTGTTAAGATTTCTAGCACTGAGCAGTTCCACTTTCAGATATTCCTTCATAGGTTCAGTTAAATCTGTAGGTTTATCAGGTTGGTATTGCCTAAAAAAGGCACTATGAGTGAAGCTCTTTGCCAAAAACCAAAAGCCTAGAAGGGATAAGTGCATTATAAAGCCTTGAAGGGATAAGTGCATTATATCCTTGGCAAAGCAGTGTGGTCTGTCATCCATGTCCTTCCACCCTGTCAAATATTGTACCTATATGGATTGATGCCAGAAGCTAAGCCAATTGTTAAAATCAATTAATTTTTGTTCATAATGTGGCATTATCCTTGGAGACGGTCATATGTTGCTCAGTTCTTGGCTCATACATGCCTGAGATACATAATCAGTGAGCTTGATCATGTCTCAATTCTTACAGTCAAGGGAGGTATGTCTCAGGTCTATAACACCCACATGGACTATGACAGAGTCATACTGGTACTTGTGGTTCAATGACCTGTGTACCTGTGTGACTTTACAGAGGCTAGGCATAGTACAACAGCTAACTGTTACTCTCTCCTTACTCAGTCAGGTGAGGGGGACATTGGTCTGCCTCACTATAGAACTGCCAATGACCAGTAAATTTGGCTGTGCACTGGTTTGCCTTAAGGGCTTATCTGTGGAAGAATTGGATACAGTGTTACTATGTGGAGCTGTGGGTAGTGTTTTAACAAAGTGTTTCTATGTTGGCTGAGGACCCTTTCTTTGATTGTACTGTGCAGTAGGACTTAGTGTTTTAGGATGGTTACCTGTACGTGTCTCAGCAAAAGTAGTTTTATGTGTAGGATCTTTTCCCTGTGCAGAAGGCATGGTACAAGTGTCTCTGGCATCCTCTGTTGGATTAGTTTTGGTTGCATGGAAGAGTTTTGCTTCTAGTGTTAAGTATATTTACACCTCTCACATACTTTATGTGTTTTATTAAGAATAAGTGGGTTGTCAATGTACATGAGGCAATTGCTACAGTATGTCAGAATACCCATCTCAATCAGACTGTCCACAGAGAGAGCACTGAGAACTGGCTACTGATCTACTAGGCATGATTGAGGGAAATTCAAATATTGAATAGATCAATCAGACAAGGAACTTGATGATCAGCACTGAGCTAAATGCAAACTTGATGATCTAGTAGTAAAAAAAAGCTGTCTACACAGTAATGCCACAAGAGTGTAGACCACAAATCTTCCTCATGCAAAGTAACTGGTTTGAAGCTCAAGAGATTAAATCAGAACAAAGACACTTAGAATAACAGGCACAATAAGCCTTAACCAGGAATTCCCAGCTTAGAAGGGTGGAAGCTACCCTCATTTCCCACAAGAGTGTAGACCACAAATGTCTTGATGTAAAATAACTGATTTGGAGCCCAAGCACCTAAGCCATAACTAAGAGACTTTTAAAAAATACAGACATAATAAGCCTTCAACCAGCAATTTCCAGATCAGAATAGTGTAGGCTACTGTGTACTGCCACAACAGTATAGACCACCAATCTTCCTTATGTAAGATAACTTATTTGAAGCCCAACTGCTTAAATCAAAGCTAAGAGGCTTTGAGTAACAGCTACAATGTAATCAGGCTACTAACAAATGGAAAGGGAGGAAACAGAAGATAATTCAAGTGTATGAGACTAAGGAGGAAAGTGCTGAGGAGATGGGACTGAGAGGAGTTTCCAAAATCAGATTTATAGTAGGGGCAAGCATCTCAAAAGCCACCAAATTTAAATGTAGAATAGCAGAAGAGAAGCAGGTGGGAAAAATAAAATTCAGAAAGCCATAAGCAGTAGTCAGGCAGAGAATAGCAAATCAAGCAAGTACTACAGCTAAATAAAGATGCTATTAAATATTTCTAGTTAAATGAGGAATGCTATTTTGCAGCTCCTCCCACTAATTAGCTGTATGTTATTCACAAGCAGGAAAGATGCAACACCAAGAAAATATCAGTTTGGGACAAGAATGTGGTATAAAGCAACTTGAACAGGAGGTAGTGTATAAATATTTGGGAACTGATAAAGGACTGGCAATAAAACATGAGCAAATACAAATAAAACTCAGTTAGGAATATTTGAGAATACTATAATAAATACTGAAAACTTCCTTGACATCCAGGAATAAAGTCCAAGGTATAAAACAATTTGTTGTTCATGTTCTGTTTTATAGTTTTGGGGTTATTGACTGGCTTCAAAAGGTATTGGACAAGTTGGACAGAAAAACAAGTTTATAAAGTGATACATAAAAATCAGCGTGTACCAAGGTTATGTATTCTTCCTTTTAAGGAGGTATAGACATGCTGAAAAATACTTATATAGATCTGCAGTCATTGGAATGCATACATATTTGCTAATCTCACCAAATCCAAACATAGTGAAAATTTTAAAACATAAGGAGAAGTCTATGATAATTTCTCTGCTTAGTTTATCAGAAGCATTTCAGTATCACATGGGAATGGAAGTCAAAATGTGCCAAAAACCAAAAGAAATTATTTAGAAGGATCAGATGAGAAGGAATGAAATGTGGAAAAGGCATAAATATTGTATAAGCACAGAAATTTTCTGGAACAACCTCATGTCAATCAGAATTTGACATAGGAATGGCTAAGGAAAGATGAAAGGTCAATGGCGACTCACCCATAAGAGTGGATTACATGCCTATTGGTTTACCAAGTCCATTAAATATGTGGGAGAAACAGACAAATGCAGCTTCTGTTAAAAAGAACCTAGAACTAGAAACAGTCACACATCTTTTTGTTGGGTATGATAAACTCATGGCAGAGGGCCTGTATACTGAAAAGCACAATAACGTGGCAAGATAATTGCACTGGATTTTGTGAAAACTCAACAATATTGAAGTAGTTGAGAAGCAATGAAAACATGAACCACAAAGCTTTTTAGAGAATGATTACATTTATATCACAAGGGATCACCCATTACCAATAATTCAAAAATACATTTGAGAAAACCAGATATAGTAGTCCAGGAAAAAAAAATAAAGTAGCATTGGTGACTGAATTTATTGCAACTAGTGATTACAGTGTCTTATATACAGAGAAATACAAAGTCATAAAATACCAGGATTTGCAGTTAGAAATGAGAGTAATGTAGGAAAAAGATACTCAGACAGTTCCAATAGTATTTGGAACAACAGGTCTAATAAAAACTAATTTAGATGTATACCGATACATGTAACTCCATATGAATTGCATAAAGAGTCAGTTCTGGGCATACTGTGGGTGCTGTGAAGAGCACTTTTGGCTAACATCAATGAGTGAAACAATGCTAATGGCACCAACTTTAATTATACCCTGCCTTAGAAATGGGGTCCATTCCTGTCATGGTATTATAAATCCAAAAGACGTGGAGAAATGAAACTGAGAGGTGTCAGTTGAAGTGGTTTGGACACCTGGTGAGAATGGCCACAGGACAGTTTCCCCATGAGGTATATCATGCAACATCCACTGGGAGAATGCCCATAGCAGGTTGAGGGCATGTCAGAGAAACTACTTTGATCTGCTTGCATAGGCATGACTGAGCTGGGACTGCTGCTAGAGACGGGAAAGTATAGTCTGTACCAATCATGGTGTTGCAGCTGCAGCCATCATCATGACAAGTGGGACAGAAAATGGGAAGATAGTTGTACTGATGGATGGCTTTCTATCTACTGAAAGGCAGTGCATACATGCTTTAGCCTGCCTACTCCAACTAGTCTCACATATTTTCTAGCTATCTAGTAAAACTATTAATACATCAAAAATATTTAAACATTTTTGAATTCAACGAAAAATTAAGATGAGGAGATAAAATAATGTGTTTACATTATTTCATCTCTGCTATGCCCTTTTCAATAAATTCTGGTATTATACATACACAATCATTTCAGAATGCTAAATACGAAATAAAGTGAAAAAATTAAACCATTAGGTTTTATACTTTTTTTAAAACATATTACTTTGTTCTCAGTAAAAACACAGCAAAAGCCAAATATTTTTGTAAGCATTTTACAAGTAGAAAGATACGCTCACTGTTTGCAATAAAATAGAATCTGATATCCATCATTTAACACAACTTTTGTGTTACAGCTTTAAAGCATATCATATTGTAGTAAGTCAGCATGACATACAATTTTCTGGAGTTCAGGTGCTTGAATTATATGTTTTGGTCATTGAGTTATGAAACTTGTTTTCATCTTCTGAAGTCTTTACATAGTGGAAAAGAAATATATTTGAGGTTTGTCAAAACCGAAACATTTATGTTTCTTCTTATTGTGATTACTTAATTCAGTACATATTGAGTAGGGTATAGCCCCCATAATGTGATTTGTAGGGATCTTCCCCTCATATAAAACATGATACTCTGATCACAATTTATATATTAGAAAATAATTCTTTGTGTCTCAGATCAACACCCATTTGTGCTGTGGATGCTGTTAAGTTTTGCCTCATGCTCACAAAAGACAAGATTGCTGATTCATCTGCAAGAAATGTATCATTTTTCATGGACAGTTTTATATGTACTGTCTATGCTATTCATGTGAATAAAAATTATGCGATGTACACAATGTATAGCTTTTGTGTCTCATATAATCTGCCTTTCTGTTTGTGAACTGTAATAGTTTTAAACTGTCATTGTGTCTCAGTCCACGACATCTGAAGTTGATATACTTTATTCTATTCACAATTCTGATGTTGCTCCATTCACTGTAGAATATCTTGGGTTTATTTTATTTTACTTTATTTATTTATTTATTTATACACTTGCCCCAACCACTGTGCAGTCACTGGTTGTTCCCCTGTCTTTTGCACCTGCCCAACACCAGATCCTCTAGTGATTCCTTTCCAGGCATCCACTTACATAACCATTTGCTGGGTAGGCCTTCCAACTCCTTTAGAAGTTGTCCTTAGTGATATCTCATTTGTAGCTCTTGGGACAGAGGGATACATAGGGAATTGTGGCCAGGAATTATTATTCTTGTGGCAGCTGGTTAAGGTCCCTAGCTGACAGCAACTATTGCAATAATGTTAAGGTTACGTTGTCACCCCTTGTAATCTAAGGAGATGACCTGTGAGGCTACTGGTCTCTATCAGAGGTCACACAGGCTTTGGAAACCATCCCCTTCGGTTTATTTACACAAACAGATGCTATAAATCTAAATATGTAGCCTATACATTGTATATTACGATCTTTACTGAATACACATGGTCCAGGAATGAGTTAATTTCAGGAATATTTTTCTGTCATCATTATTGTCCTGCCTTATATGGCTAAGATAGCACTACATTGTTAATGTGCCTGCAACATTCAAATCTACTACATATTGACAATGTGGCCACTGATTTTGATAATTATTTTGTCTTTTTTTCTTCTGCTCTTTCTAGAAGATTGATAATTATTGTAAGGCTGTCTCTTAGGACATAAGTCTAATTCTGAGGTTTTTTTTTTTTGCTTCTTTTGCCAAACCATTAAATGTGGTATGACAGAGATGAAAAGAAAAAATATATCCTGTCATTCACTTCTAAGTACTGATTTTGAAAGCCAGTCCCAGTTTACAATAAAATTACATAACTGTATCTCTGTCTCAGTAATGCTTTTCTGTTATGCGCCTGTGTGGTCCCTCTTCGATATTCAAATTAAAATTACTGCGCATGAAATTATTTTGCAATTCCTGTAACACATCACAAGCACTGTGTCATTTAAGTGCTTCTTCAAGTGCTTCTATCATCCTCTTTTAATTTGAATTTTGCTTAATTGTTTCCTCTTGGAGATGTTTAAAACCACTTACCATTAGATGCATTAGCATCAGATAACCCGTGCAGAGGACTATAATCCAATTAGTAAAGAGATAAGTTTTAGTTCTGTGAACTAACGAACTTTTAATAACATTATTGCATAGAAATTCTGTGTATGATCAGAGGAACTGCCTCAAACATCTGACACTAAAATTACCTTTTCCATTTCAAAGCTTCATTTTAATAACAACTAAATATATCTTAACATATAGTGGAGAGTTTTCTAATATGATATATGCTTCTTCTCTGTTTACTACTCCTCATAGTAAGAAATATTATATAAAGATTTTCCTCTCTGGAAAAGACAAGCCAAATACTTAAATTATAATTATGTCCTCCTTCAAAGAAAGAGTTACAGCTTCTCTAATTTTTTTCCAAAATAGTACCCTTTGTTCTAATTCTACCAACAATAAAAAATGCATTTATTTTTACTGGATGTTACTGACAGAATGTGCCATAGATACTTTGGAATGAAAACACAAACTGACAGATTACTTATTCACACCAGTGCCGTCAATAAATTCACTTAAAATATTAAGTAGTGAAAAGCCAAACTATTTTTTTAAACTTAGCAGATCTTTGTGAAATAACACAGCATCACAAAATGATGCCCTCATCAGATACAGGTAGTTATGATGGGAAACAAATCTGAAAACGCCCATTATTTTGCAAAGGTCATGTCACACAAAGTTTTCTCACTTAATTCCTATACTAGGGCCACATATACTAAAGCCTTGTAAATCTATTTTCTACTGTGGAGTTCTAGTGATCTTGGATTCTAATCTGTGTGGTTGTGCCCTAAGAATCAATAACTCCAGCTATGCTTGTCTTTCTTCTAATGGACACATGCTATAGATTCCCATAAGTGAAAGCCTGTTTTATCCTCCCTTCCCTGTGGTAAAAGGGAGAATTCATCATCTGAGGAATGCAGTCTTGCTAGCTTTCAGCTTATAATTAATTCTGAGCTGATGGATGCTGATTGCAGTAGTTGTGCTTGATCAGAGTCTTTCTGTTGTAAATGGTGTGTACACAGAGCAAAAGGAACATCCAAGGAAGTAATGCATTTTGTTTCTATGTGGTCCTTTTGGTGAGATATGGCCAGAGTCAAATAAAACACATTTCAAGCCCACTTATTCACTCTTTTCCTGCATACCAACCAGATTACTCATATGTGTTACCACAGTGTGATCACAGGTGTAAAGGCATGGCACAGGACATCTAAGCACACGCCTAAAGAAAATATCTTCTTCCTAAATACTCACTCAGTTTCCTCAGCACAGGCAATACTGATGTTTTAGCTGACTTCCAAAATGGAGTCTACCAAATCTTCAACAGTAGAACAAAAACAACATTTAAAGGAAATATCATTTGTGTAGAAATACTACAACAAAATCTAATACAAGTGTCTGTCCTTGAAGTTAAGACCATAGTGTGCATGTGTGTGTGTTTGCGTTTTTTAAACGTGTGTGTGTGTGTGTGTGTGTTTCTGTTTAAGCATCCACATGTATATGTGTGTGTATGTGTGTGTATTTTGTTTTATACATATATACGTGTGTGTGTTTTATACACATATATAAGTGCTTGCGTGTTTTATATATATATATATATATATATATATATATATATATATATGTGTGTGTGTGTGTGTGTGTGTGAGTGTGTGTGTGTGTGTGTGTGTGTGTGTGTGTGTGTGTGTGTGTGTGTGTGTATATGTGTGTATATGTGTATTATACATATATGTGTTTGTGTGTGCATTAGTCTGCTCATAAGCAGAAGGTTACAGATAGATACCTGCTAGGGGCCAGGATCCACCAGATCATGCAAGCCCTTGGGCCACTTACCTCTAAGTACCAGTATGGCTCAGTCATAGTCCATGTGGGTGTAAATGACCTGAGACATACCTCCTTGGACTAAAAGAGGCAAGACTGAGCTCTCAGAATATGTGTCACAAGTGGCATGAGCCTTGTACTGGGCAGCATCCTACCGTTTCCAAGGAGGATGCCATAATACCTGCAGAAAATGATCGACTTTAACACTTGGCCTATTTGCTGGTGTCATTCCAAAGGTGTCCAATACTTGTCAGCCTGGGAGGACATAGCTGACAATCCATGCTGCTTTGCCAGGGATGGTCTTCACCTTTTACCACTTGGCTTTCGGATATTGACCAAAACATTATCCGCCCAATAGTGCTTTCTTTTTAGGCATTGTCAAACAGACAAATCTTCCAACATACCAAAATCAACTCTGGACAAGCTAAAGGTGTTACTGCTTAATGCTAGGAGTCTCAAGAAGAAACTGCACTCCCTAGAACTTCTCCTTACCCTGGAGAATGCTGATGTCGGTGCAGTTACTGAAACATGATTCAAAGACATGGAAAACACTCCAGCAGTCCATAGCTATAATGCCTTTTATGCATTCTAGCCACCCACTAATCATGAAAGAGTAAAAGGCAGAGGTGTATCTATCAATATAAGGGCTAAGCACACCTCAAGGCTGGTCAAACAATATGACATGCTTGAGCTACTCCTTGTCCAACTAAAAATGGGAAAAATCCATTACCATATTCTTGCTAGTTACAGGCCCTCCACCATGAATGAGGAAACCTATACCTCATACCTGAAGTTACTAGAATCACTCTTCATCCAGCCCAATATCATACTGATAGGTGATTTGTACTACTCCTCCATTAATTGGGAAATGTACATGACCACTAATATGCAGGTTCAAAGATTCCTTGACTTTGTAAATTCAAATGTCCTGGAGCAGCTAGATGGCAGTCCCACTAGGGGAATATATATCCCAGATCTGGTACTCGGAAATATAAGAGAGTGCTGCACCCCACTAGTGGGATGTCCTCAATGGAGCGATCAGATCACAAAGTGGTCTCCCTTGAAATAAAGGTAAAACTATTCCCCCCACATATCCCCAAAAACTTTAAGAACTTCTCTAAGGTAAATCATACCCTATTGAGGGATGGCACAGCTAGTTTCCAAGCTTCCCCAAATCCAGAAAACACAGAAACCTATACAGAGGTGTACAGAAAAACCATGTATGTCCATATAAACAACTATAATACCAGATTGAAATAAACCCTGGTTAAATCGCAAAAACAACTAACCCTGGTGGACCTCTAGTATTAATAGTCTGCACAACAAAAGAAAGAAATAACGGTCAACAAGTAAGTGGGAATACGCATAACAGAGCAAAAGGTACCTCATCAGGCTAAACAAGATAATCCGTGAATGGGACATGTCTCTGGAATCAGACCTTGAGGTAATAAAATAGCTTCTAAACCTAAAGATAACCATAAAGAACTTTTAAGTTATGTCTGCAGTCTTTAAGGGCAATACCTAACAATGTGCGGAATTAGTTGTAAATGGTATCAGCTATACTCAGCCAGAAGATATAGCAAAGCTTTCCTGGTAAACAAATGTTAAATAAAATAATAATAAATAAAGATATAGCAAATCTGCTGGCAACAAATTCAGCTAAAATTTCACCTCCCTATCATCCCCAGTTCTCCCCAAGGAATACCTGCCATCAGTCCACTGCCAATTACCACCAAAGAGCAGGTAATCACAGAAGTCTCTAAAGCTAAAACATGGCTTCATTGGGGCCTGACAGTATACCAGGTTGCCCCTTAAACAGCTTAAATCAGTACTTATCAGGTCCATTAGGATCTGTCATGGCTGCTGGACTGGCTTTGTCCTGATAGAGTGGAGGTAGTCGTGAATACCATTGAGAAAGTCAATAAGGCCATGGATGAGGGTAAAACATATCGGCTACCTTAAAGTGGCCAAGGCATTTGACAGACTTCCCCACTCAGGTATTATAAATAAACTGATAAAAGTGGGCATAAATCCCTACATCAACAGACTGCTAGCCAGTTGGCTCATGGACAGAATACATGTGGTTAAAGTGGATGAATCCAGATCCAGCAAGAGGCCAATTACTAGTGGTGTGCTACAGTGCTCAGTGCTGGAACCACTCCTGCTCACCTTAACTACATTCATCTAACATTTACTTTCAAAATTATATTTAAACCGGAAAACTGCCCTGACTTAAAGTCTATACTCCAAAGCAACATAGCTACTAGGACCCTTCATTCCAAAGATAATCAACTTCTAAGTCTATATAAATCAAACAAAAAAGCTGACCAATAATTATATTCCTATTAAATTGTCAGAATTTGGAATGCCTTACCTCTGGATATCAGAACCATACCAAATTTCAGTAAATTCAAGGTCACACTAAAAATTCCCTTCTCAACTCATGTATCAGCCAGTGTACCAAACCACTCTAGTATCTTTTCCCACTGCCCCCCCTTTTCTCCCCTTTTGTTCTCCTTTTCTACCTCTATCACTGTTTTATCTCTCACCTATGCCCATTCCAGACCCCTTCTCCTCTTCTCTCCTTACTCTCGATTAACCACCCTGAAATCCCAGCTATATCTCCTTTCATTGTAATACTCCCCATTCTGGCCTTTCTTTTTGACACCTTTTTCACTCCTTTGCCCCACATTACCCCCTCTTTATATTCTTCACCATTCTGCTCCAGCAGCTCTTACTCCTCCCCTTCCCGCCTTCTTTCCCTCACTCTTTCTCTTTATTTCTTCATCTATTACCTCACCAACTATTTACCTTTTCTACTCAACTTATATCTCCCTGCTATACTATTACGTTGAAAAACCTTCTTACACCCATATTCTTTATTCACACTTCATCCATTAACATTTTTATCATAATGTATTTAGCAATCACTAATTTTAATCCCTGCTGTAAGATATAATATTTCTTATGTATAACTGCTGCTCTTCAGCTCTTTGTTGCACCTTTATTTTATGTCTATAAGGACTCTCACATATAAATGTACAAAGACTTTTATTACTACTTTTGTTCTCAATCTCCATGCTACATATTATATTGTGTTCACACTTTACTTAAAAATATTGTATGTATTATATTCTGTATTTCTTTTTGTAATGGCTTTTAGTTGGGAAGTTAGTATGCTTGTTACTCAATCTGCACATGGGTCACTGGCCAAACCACCCACATCCACCCATTTATTATGATAAGCTGTCTTGATGGATGTATGATATCATGAATCTTCTTCTTCTTCTTTCACCTTTTCCTGGTTAGGGGTCACCACAGCAGATCACCTGTCAGCGCATGATTGGCAGTGGAGATTTACAGTGTCAAGTTGCCAGCCCAGTGCCCAACCTTCCACAGAAGGCACACACATGCACGCATTCACACTTACGGCCAATTTAGAGTGTCCAATCCACCTACAGCATGTCTTTGGGATGATACCAGAGCAAACCCACATGACCACAGGGAGAACATACAGACTCCACACAGAAGGCACCTCAGCTGAGGATCAAACCGGAGAACCTCATGCTGTGAGGCAACAACACTAACTGCTACACCACCGCGGCCACCCTTTGATATCATGAATTTCCTTAAACTAAATTGGCTAGTGATGAGAAAGCACAAATTAATCAGGAAGATATTCTGCTATAGTGTTCCGGATATGCATTTGTTAGATGATGTTCTGCTGCAATACTCAGGAATTGTATTTGTTAGAAACACCACTACCTCATATCAAATTACCCATGCCCCAACTTGGAGGTCCCAAAGATCTGAATCACTCTTAATTTATCCAACAATTAATTCATTGCTAGCTATAGATCCCCATCAATGCCACCCCAAAGATCACATAAATTACCTTAATACCATTGAGGTCTTAAATATCAAACCAAATACCTTCTTGCTATGGGACTTTAATTACTCAAGCACAGTTGTACCTGTAAACCTTGTTATGCTCAGCATTTACTAGACTTTGTTAATACAGATGTGCTGGAGGAAACTGCAAAATTAGCCACTAGAGGTTCTAACATTCTTGACCTTGACCTTAACTTGCTGCTGCCTGTTATACACCTTGCATCTCCTCATCCTTTATTAAATCTAACCACAAACTGGTTATCTTCTATATCCGGTCTAGTTATACTAATCCATCCACAAATGAGACCATCTTTATGGATTTCTCTAAGGAAAACATAATTCAGCTTGTAGAAGACATTGCAAAATTCCCAACAATCTCTTGTAAGTAAACACAGGTAAGAGGGCTGATACATTAACCTGCAACTTTTATCAGCTCCTAAACAGCTGCTTAGAAAGGTCAGTACCTCCTCCTCTTCTTCTCTTTTGGCTGCTCCCGTCAGGGGTCACCACAGCGGATTATCTGTTTCCATTTCTTCCTGTCCTCTGCATCTTGTTCTGTCACACCAACCACCTGCATGTCCTCTCTCACCACATCCATAAACCTTATTTTAGGCCTTCTTCTTTTCTTCTTACCTGGCATGTCCATCCTTAGCATCCTTTTCCCAATATACCCAGCATCCCTCCTCACATGTCCAAACCAACTCAGTCTTGCCTCTCTGGCTTTGTCTCCAAACCATCCAACCTGACCTGACCCTCTAATATACTGATTCCTAATCCTGTCCACCCTCATCACACCCTGTGCAAATCTTAACATCTTTAACTCTGCCACATCCAACTCTGACTCTTGCCTTTTTGTCAATGCCACTGTTTCCAACCCATATAACATAGCTGGTCTTACTACCCTCTTGTAGACCTTCCCTTTCATTCTTACTGGTACCTGTCTATCACAAATCACTCCTGACACACTTCTCCACCCATTCCACTCTGCCTGTACTCTCTTCTTCACCTCTCTTCCACACTCACCATTACTCTGAACTGTTGATCTCAACTACTTAATCTCATCCAGCTTCATGGCCTCTACTCCCTGTATCTTCACCAGTCCTCTATCCTCCTTCTCATCCATATGCATATATTCTGTCTTAGTCCTCCTAGGGTTGGGAGGACAAACACAAGGTGCAGGGTTTGAGTCTCACAAAGGATAATTGGCTAGCAGTTAGCTTAGTACTAATCTATGAACCTATATACACTTATCTATGAACCTATATAACCTTCATTCCTCTCCTCTCTAGAGCATATCTCTACCTCTCCAGGGTCTCCTCAATCTGGTTCCTACTCTCACTACAGATCACAATGTCATCTGCAAACATCATAGTCCATGGGGCCTCCTGTCTGATCTCTTCTGTCAACCAGTCCATCACCACTGCAAATAAGAAAGGGCTCAGAGCTGATCCTTGATGTAATCCCATCTCCACCTTAAACACATCCGGCACTCTCTCCGCAGACTTCACCACTGTCACACTACCCTTGTACATATCCTGTACCACTCTTACATACTTCTCTGCCACTCCGGACTTCCTCATACAATACCACAGCTCTTCTCTAGGCACCCTGTATGCTTTCTTTAAGTCCACAAAGACACAATGCAACTCCTTCTGACCTTCTCTATATTTCTCCATCAACACTCTTGGAGCAAACATCACATCTGTAGTGCTCTTTCCTGGCATGAAACCATACTGCTGATCACTGATCATCACCTCCCTTCTTAACCTAGCTTCCACTATTCTTTCCCATGACTTCATGCTGTGACTGATCAAATTTAATCCCTCTGTAGTTACCACAGCTCTGCACATCACCCTTATTCTTAAAAATCGGTAACAAAACACTTTTTCTCCATTCCTCAGACATCCTCTCACTTTCCAAGATTTCATTAAACAATCTAGTTAAAAACTCCACTGCCATTTCACCTAAACACCTCCATGCTTCCACAGGTATGTCATCTGGGCCAACAGCCTTTCTATACTTCATTCTCTTCATAGCTATCCTTACTTCCTCCTTGCTAATCTATTGTACTTCATGATTCACTATCCCTACATCATCCAACCTTCTCTCCCTCTCATTCACTTCATTCATCAATACCTCAAAGTACTCTTTCCATCTCCTCAACACACTCTCCTCGCTTGTGAGTATGTTTCCCTCATTATCCTTTATCACCTTTACCTAAATAAAACTGTAAATTTTTTTTTATGAAACCCATTGCTCTTACTACTGCTGGAAGTATATATGTATCCTTTTTCCACATTGCCTTCCTTTAGGCCTACAACTCCTGGTATTTTATGACTTTGTGTCTCTCTGTACTTAAGGCACTATAAGCGCTGGGTGTAGCAATTTCAATGATCAATGCTACTTTGTCTTCTTTTCGTGGGCTACTATATATGGTTTTCTCACATTTATTTTTTGAACTTTTAGTAATGGGTGATCCCATGTTGTATAAACTTCATCATTCTCTGTAATCCCTTCTCTATGGGGCACCTCTTCTTACTAACCTACAATCCTCCCTCAAAACCAAACTATCCTCTTGTTACAATAAAATTGACAAATTCGCCACTTGTAACAAATCATCAACCCACCACTGTGAACCACTCCACAAACTGAACTGGTTAGAACTACCCAACTACCTCTCCTACACCCAACTCACATATGCTCACAAACTGATTTTCCAGCCACCCCTCTGCCCTGCACTTTCGTCTACCTTTAAAATGCACCACACTCAACGACATCTAAGATCAAATAATCAAAACCTCATAGAAAGTCACAGACCCCTCCACCCTCCTGGACAAAACCTCCTGTCCTTCTCACTAGCACGCTTATGGAACTCCCTTCCTCCCTCCATTCGTACCATTACAAGCCTCCCATCCTTTAGAAAATCACTCCACTCTCATCTAACGTCCACATGGGAGTGCTCCTGCTCTCACCCCTCATAACCTACTCTTTACTCTAGTACTTTTTCTCTTCTTTCACTCCAAACACCAGGTAGCATTACTCATGGGCTACCAGTATACTGCTCTCACCCCTCATAACCTACTCTTTACACTAGTACTTTTCTCTTCTGTCACTCAAAATCCCAGGTAGCATTACACATTGGCTACCAGCATACTAACTAACTCTCCTCAAAAAAAAAATAAATATTGTTGCTCTTATAACCTGTGTTTTTAGCTCTCTCTACATGTTTAATTACATAAACTGTACAATGTTTAACCCCATGTAATGTATATGTATATCCTCATCTTTGTGTAATCTGTATGTGGAGCTTTTCTCCCCAGGACTCCATTGAAAATGGGTTCTTCGAGCCCAATGGACTATCCTGGTTAAACAAATGCAAATAAATAAAATAAAATAAATAATGCTTTGCAGCTCATATTTCCAATGTTTCTCAGCTACTTCAATATTGTAATGTTACACAATCCCCAGCACAACAGTCTTGCTACATTATTATGCCTTTCGGTATAAAGGCCCTCTGCCATTAATGTATCACACCCAGCAATAAGATGTGGAACTGTCTCCATTTCTGTTTTGCAGAACTTAAATTCATCTGTTTCTCCCACGTGTTCAATGGACTTTGTAAACCAACATGTACATAGTCTACTGTCCTGGTCTGCTAATATTATCATTTCATCTTTTAGTTTAAATTCCCCTCTCCTTAACCATTTCTGCATTAGATCCTGATCAACATGAAGTTGTTCCAGGAGTTTTTTGTATATGCAACTATATTTATGCCTTTTATACATTTCTGGCCTTCTCATCTGAGCCTTCTCCTTATATTTTTTGTTGGCTGCCTGACTTTTGTCTACTTTTGGTGCTAAACTATGCAGGGAAGACATATTCGATATGTTCTTCTCATCTTTCAAAATGTTTACCATGTTTGGATCTGATGAGGTCAACAGATATGTATGCAGTCCTACAATTGCAGATCTATACCATACATGTAATCAATTTCAAGGAGACACATATCGCCTTCAGAATGAGGGATATATAATTTTGGTATACACTGATTTTTATAGATCATTTGATAAAAATGAAGATTTTTTTTTGTCTTCCTGTCCAACTGATTCAACATTTTTTGGGGCCAGTCAATCACCCCAAAACTGTAAGTCAGAACAGGAAGAGCAAACTGGTACCTAGGCTGAACCTTGTTTCTAGATGTCTGGGCTGCTTTCAGTATTAATTTTAGTCCTCTAAGATATTCTTTACTGAGTTTTGTTCACATTGTTCGTGTTTTATTGTCAATCCTTTATCAATTCCCAAATATTTATACTCCCCCTCCTGCTGGAGTTCCTTTATATCACATTCCTGTGCAAGACTGATATTTTCTTGGTGCTGCAGCTTTCCTGCTTTAAATGTTGCTTTTGCACATTTATCAAGACCAAATGACATTCATATATCATCTGAGAAAGTTTTAACCACTTCCAATTGCGTTCATCTCCTCATCTGATGAACTGTACAGTTTTAAATCATCTACAAAAAGAAGATGACAAGTCTTAACACTTTTCTGTTGTCTGGCAGCCAAATTGTAAACATAACCTAATCTGTTATGTAGACAGTTTAATGGGTTACGGGCAAGACAAAAGAGCAGCAGTGACAAAAACTCACCATGGAATACCCCTCTTTGAATTTTTATCCCCAGGATAATAATTTGTCCTTTATCATGGCTTAGCTGGAAAGTGGTTTTCCACTGTTTCATGGTCATTGTAATGTAATCAATCGATGTAGGGTACATTTGATACATCTGTAAGCACTCTTTTATCCATGAATGTGGGATACTGCCAAATGCTTTTTTGTAATCTATCCATACCATACTTAGATTCTTCCCCTATTTACAGTTCTCCATTACGACTTTTATTTAACAAAAAATTATCTTTTGTTCCATATGACTTTCTTTTGTTACCCTTTTGTTCTATTGTCACACTTGAGCTATTTTCTAAAAGACTATAAACTCTGTTGGCATCAGTTCCAGTATATAGCTTATACACTGTCGAAAGACAAGTTATTGGTCTATAGTTTTTAGAATAACTTGCAAGTTCACTCCTTAGAAGGAGTATCATTTTCCCTGTTGTTAACTAGGTTGGAGTGTTTGGGGCATGCTTATAAGGAGTTCTTACTCAGGGCTAAATCTTCATGAAACAATGTTAGCATTTGCTTTTTGTAGAGGTGGACATTGTTTCTGAGATTCCTGACATAGTTAAAGAAGGCTTTGTGGTTATCCTTCACCTAGCTGGCTATTTGTACCTCATATCTGGCTCTGGTTGATTTGATCAGGGACTGAAGATCCTTGCTAAGTTTAACAAGAACATTATTGGCATCATTTTATTGCATGCAATGAGCTTTTTTTATTTTATTATACAGCCTGTTTATATTAAAGGTTTATTTTTAAATTGGTTATTATATTTACTTTTAAGGGGGACACCTGCATCTAGCCAACTTTTTTCATGTTCATAGAATTTGGTGGTAAAGAATTCTGCATACCAATGGGGCAGCAAGATGGAAGAGAATTCTGAATTTAGCTACGTCATCACTCAGTTTTATTAGATTAGTGTTGAGATAATCTGTGACTACTGAGGTATTTGTAGACGCTTCCAGCTTTAGTATTAAGGCAAATCTGACTGCTTTGTGGCTGATTTGACCAGGGAGGAAGTTACAGTTGTTGTGATCAAAGCCAATCTATATTTGTAAAGACAAAATCCAGGATTTTATTGCACTTGGTTGGGGTTGGACTAACTGGTGCACAGAGTCTGTATTGATGAAATCCAGAAATTTCTGGGCATAAATGTTTGAGGATGTATAATTCTCCAAGTTAATGGAGGATTAGTTGAAGTCTGCTAGGAGAATGGTGTTTGACATAGTAGTGCAAAGGCACTTCAAACGTGTTAGGCATGAATTATGCACTGAGGGTAACATAGAGTGGTCCTATTAATAGGTATAATATGATAAGGAGGGGGTGTTAATAGTAAGCTGGATGTGGAGGAGTCCTAAGTTGTTATCTTGCTTAACGAGTCTGGAGGTGAAATACTTTTTTAAGAACATGATTACATCACCTCCATTATTACATTCATCTAATGCAGTGGGCCAAAATGTGTGATAGTCAGTGAAACCCTGTACTATTGGAGCGCTCTCATTGGTCTTGAACCAGGTGTCTCTGACAATGAATATATCAATATTTTTAAGGGTAAGGTGTGTTTGTAGGGAGACGAGATTTTTGTTAAGACACTTAGCACTGAGCAACAATACTGTTATGTTATTCAGATTCTGTTTTGTTATGTTGGAAGCTTTAGAGGACTGTCATTGACTAAAAAAAGGCACTAAAGGTTCAGAAGACTGTTATTGACTAAAAAAGGCAGTAAACATATTTATTTATTTATTTGCAATTTGATTACTGTGGAAGTCCACTGGGACGAATTGATCCATTTTCAGTGGAGGCCCGGGGAGAAAAGCATCAAGATGCATTATACAATTTAGATACAAATGATAGTTTATATTAAAGATCTTATGTAGAATAGTTACTCATAAATGCATTCAATATCATGCATAGTTAACAAATTCATTAAGCTTGAAGGTAGGGATCACACGGTTTCATTTGAGGAAAACAGATATGGGTTAGGTGTGGAAACACTTTACATACAAATCTTTTAAGAAAATGTAAATACGCTTTACATGCACACATCAACAGTAGAATGCTATTTACAATATTTACAAGGTTGTGCTGTGTGTGGGTAGCTGTAGGAGGTGAGAGCTTAGAGAGAAGCTATATAAATTGTTGAGAGCTTAGATAGGCTCCTAGGAAGATAACTATGAGAGTTGCAGAGCTTGGGAACCAGAGCGAGAACCCCCCTTGGATTAGATTGGGTGAAGTCAGGTACATTTTCATTTAGTGGACAGGTGTTTGAATAGCTGGGTTTTGAAGTTTTCTGAGTTTGGTATGGTTCTTAGTGTGGAGGAAAGGTAATTCCATGTTTTGCCTAGTGAGAAAGATAAGAGAAGTTGGCCAGCATGACGTTTAGGTTTATGGATAGTAATTAAGTTCTGATTTTCAGATCTGAGAGCTCTGTTGGGTGTATAAGGGGGAAGGATATTAGTTAGAGCAGAACATTTTGTTGGGTGAAATATGAGTCTATGTGCAGTAGTGAGTTGGAGATAGTCTAGGTAGTTTGGGAGTTCAAGCCAATTCAGGGATTGTAGGGTTAGGCAGTGATGGGTGGTATTTTTAGATTTAGAGAAAAATTTAGAGATTTTGTTGTAGCAGTTTTCTAGTTTAGATGTGATAGAGGAGGACAGGTTGGTTAGGAGTGGGGCTCTGTATAATAAGGAAGGAAGAAGATAAGTCAAGGCCAGAGTTTGCCTGGTAGAGTTGGAGAGAAAGCAATTGTTCCTGTACAGCATACCTAGCTTTTGGTGGGTTTTCTTAATATTTCATTGAATATGAATATCAAACCTGAGGTGTTCATCTACAGTAATGCCAAGTAGTTTGACAGAGGGGACTACTTCTATAGGTGAGTTGGTTTGACTATAGACTTTGAAGTTGTTTTTATCATAGGAGAGGGTCTTTGTGGGAGGGAATAGTAGAATCTTTGATTTATTTGCATTGAGAGAGAGGTGGTATTGGTGCATCCAGTTTTCAGTTGTTGAGAAGGCAGTTTGGGTTTTAGTCAGCAATTTCGAGAGGTTTGAGGCAGAGCAGACTAGGGTTGAATCGTCTGCAAATTGAATGATTTTAGCATCAGGAATAGCAGTGTGAAAGTTATTGATGAAGATGTTAAAAAGCATTAGCCCAAGGATGGATCCCTGTGGTACACCAGTTGGGGTAGGCAGGAAGGAATAGATGGAGTTCTTCCATTTGGCTGCCTGTGATCTGTCTGATAGATAGCTGGAGAACCAGAATAAAGCATTATGTGAGAGATTAAGGTTTGAGAGATGACAGAGAAGGTGCTTGTGGGGAAACAGTATCAGAGACTTTAAACAGATCGAGTAAAACAGTAAAAACTAAGTGACCTGAATCTTGGGCTTGATTGACAGTTTCTAGGAAAGAGAATAGAATGGTTATTGTGCTATGGCCTGGACGGAAGCCATGCTGGGTAGGAGTCAGAAGATTGCTTTGGGTCAAGAAAGGCATAAGTTGGAGGCAAATGCATTTTTCTAGGATTTTGGAGATTGGTGAGAGCAAAGCCATAGGGTAAAAGTTTGAGATGCTGGTATTTTTGCTTCCTTTATGAAGAAGAAGAATATAAGCTGAGCGCAAGAGTTTGGGGGCATACGATTCTTTTATGGATCAGTTGATAATGATGCTGATTGGGAGTGCAATGCCATCAGCAGCACATTTTAGGAAGGAAGAGGGAATATTGTCGGGAGAGTTAGAGCAAGGTTTAAGTTTGGACAAAAGTTTTTTATAAAGTTAGTGGAGATTGGTTTGAGTTCAAACAGATGTGGTGAATTAGAAGGGGGAGAGTGTAGAGCAGTTGGGTTATTATTGGGAAATGTCTTGGTGAGGGTAGTAATAGTGTTTATGAAAAATGAGTTAAATTCAGAGCCTAGTTCGAGACCAGACTTACTTGGGTCAGGACAGGGATTATTCTTGGAGCCTGGATTGAGGAGTGAGTTTACTGAGTTCCAGAATTTTTGGGGGGTTTTATTGTTATTGGACTGAAGTCTGATATAGTAGTTTTTTTGTCTTTGGTGATTAGTCATTTTGCATGGTTGCTGAGCTGTTTATATATTGGAGCAAGTTATTGTCCAGTTTATTGTTTTGGTAAAGCTTCCATAGTTTGTCGCTGAGGTGCATAATCTGTTTTGTCTCTTTGGATAGCCAAGGAGCAGTTTTAGTTTTTATCCTTTTGTTTCTTAGTGGGGCTAGTGAGTTTATAGTATCAAGGAAGACAGAGTTGAAGTATTCTATAGCCTTGTCAAGAGGAAGGATGTTTAGAATTTGCCAGTTCATTTGCTTGAAAGTATTTGAGAAAGTAGTTGCTACTGAGGTTACAAGTGTGAATGTACTGATGCTGGTGTGGGGAGGAACTAGTTGAGCAATGCATGAAGTCTGGGAGGTGGTCACTAAAGGTATCAGGAATTGTGCCAGAATTGGTTATCTTATTTGGATCTGAGACTAGGATCCAATCTATAGTGGATCCGGGAGGGTTTATTTTGTTAGGTCGAGTGATGGAGAGGATCATTTGAGTGAAGTCATAGAAGTTAATGGATAGGGAGGGAGAGGGGCAATTGGTTTTATTCCAGTCAATATTCACTTCACCGAGTATATAAGTTTCATAGTTAATTTCAGTAGAGGCCCATAGGAGAATATTTTCCAGTGTAGAGATATTGTTCCAGGTGAGATATATAGGGTATGATGCAGATATTTTTAAGTTTATTTAGTTTTAGAATTCAAGCAGTTAGTTCAGTGTTGTGGAACTGAGGAATTGGAATTTGGAGGGGAATTAAGGTAAGAACATTGTAGTAGACTAGAGCAGTACCTCTACCTTTTTTATTTAGTCGGTCATTTCTGAGACAATGAAATCCTGAGGGCAGAATCTCAGAGTTGAAGATAAAGGGCTTGAGCCAGGTTTCAGAGATGGCTAAGATATCTGGTTGGGTATGGCTTAACCAAGCTTGAAATTGGTTTACTTTGTTGTTTAGACTTTGTGCATTAACTGTAAAAATATTTAGGGTGTTGAGATAGGAGGAAGAGGGTAAGGGATGAGTGTTGTTAATAAAGGATGAAGGACCAGGGTTAGGATGGATATCACCAGCTTGGACTAGGTTGTTGAAGGAGATATCCTTTAGCCATATTGGTCTGCCAGGCATGAATTCTGGTAGATTGTAGATTGGAGCAGGTGACAGTATCTTGACTTTAATCGAGAAGAGTTTAGGGTGGAATAGGTGCAGAGGGTTAGGCTGAATGAGAGAAGAGGAGATAGAGTGGAAATGGGAGTAAGAGTGAGGGGGAAGGTGGGTTTGTATGGCAGTTGTCTTTGTAGGTGGTATTGGACAAGCATAGGTGGAATATGAGGTAGCATAGTATAAGGGAAGTAGGAACAGAAAGAGGAGGCTGGGGGAGTGGAGGATGTGATAACTTGAGGAGAGTATGTCAGAGCAAAGAGAGAGTGGTATGAGTGGTTAGGAACATAGAGAAGGCTATGAAGAAGAATGGGTTTAAAAAGTGATGGAGGTATTCTAGAGATTTAAGGAAAGAGGAGGGGACTATAATTATTGGGTGGAGTACAGATTACAAAGTTTAAGAAGGATGGCTATAGGTGGGAGGAGTAATGAGGGGGGAGCTTGTACTGGGTATTTAAGCTGAGAGGGTGGGTAAGATAGGAATAAAGCTAGGAGTACTGGGGGTGGGTGGGAAATGGGGGCAAGGTAGGGGAATGGAGTGAGCCCGTGGATGAGTTTTTAACCAATATACAAAACACTTGGTGGGATAGGTGCAGGCCATCTCTGGCAAAGCAGTTAGGACTGTCTACCATCCCTTCTCAGGCCAATATACATTGTACCCACTAAAATGACACCAGAAGTAAAGCCAATTGTTGAAATCACTGACATTTTGTTTGTATTGCTACATCATTCTTGTTGATGGTAGAATGCTGCTCAAGGTTATGTTCATACCTGACACTGACAAATATGCTAATATTTGCTATTACTGCTGTTCCAGGCTGCAGCCTTACATACAGAGCTAACTGGCAATTAGTTTTTTTATTAACTGTTTATTGATATCAATTACCCATCAAAAATGGTTTGAGAATTTTAGTCCACACATACATAAAGAAAAATTCTGCATTTTTAACAGACAAGGAACTATATAGATAGATAGATAGATAGATAGATAGATAGATAGATAGACAGACAGATAGATAGATAGATAGATAGATAGATAGATAGATAGATAGATAGATAGAAAGACAGATGAGTGTTGTTGTAGTCATAGTAATAAATATTGCTACACATATTTAGAATCATGGACTACACTGGATAACAAAACCTATGTGGAATGTGGATGCAGTGCATATGTTTGAATACACACAAGGCTAGATGACTATTAGTGTAGTAATACAGTGATGCAGATAAAGTTTAATGCAGGTAAAAAGTGATTGATAATGGCAAGTTGAAGGCTTTGTGTAAAACGTGCTTCTAGTGGGGGTAATATTGATGCGCTGCTGTTGGGTGGGCTCTATTTGACTTGCAGATGGGACTTTTATGTTGAGTTCTGTATTGGTATGGAGTGTTTTGTATTTGAGAAACATATCCAGTGGGGTGTTTGCCATAAATCCCACTGTCAAGGAGATTTCTACATTCTACTAATTGATGCTTCCATAACTTAACATGTTAACTTATATCTGGGGGGTGTGGTGAGGCTTATACCCCACAAGAACAGTACAGGGAAGAGTATAGGTGGGCTTGACCTCATAAAACACTTTTTTATAAGTTATTATGTATATGGGTTGCTTACTTGTTTTTGGAGTTTTGTTGTTAATTTTTTGAGTGGTCACTCTAATTTGCGTTGGGATTTTATGTTCACCCTTG